>NC_139486.1:59118481-59218150 GCF_008360975.1 Lichenostomus cassidix
AAAAATAAATTGCAGCAGACAAGTTCCTGATGTGTTTTGCGTTCTTCCCAATGGGCCATTGCAGCACTTCTTCAGATCCTGAGCTGTGTCCCAATCCTGGAATCTCCATTTCTTGCACCAGTTCTTTTTAATTCCCTTTTTAATACCAAGAGACAAATTATATATTTCAAGAGATTAATTTATATATTTTAAGATTAGATATATTTTTAGGAAAAAATTAAATACAAGTTTTCTTTATATAGATAAAGAGATGTATATATAAAGATGCTTTTACATATAAATCTGCATATATATATAATTACATCTATACAAAGAAGTGGGACATAAAACCTCATGTTTCCATTGAACTTCCTGAAAGTAGTGGTGTTTATTTACCAGTGCAAGTCTCTTCCTTATGGAGCTGCTTCCAAAGTCATTAATTTCCAAGGGAAATTTCCCTAGTGCCACCACAGAGTGGGCAGTGACCAAACTCAAGGCCCAAGCTTGCTCAAGGAGCTGAGAGCCATCATCTGGCATCTGCCATAGTTTCTGGTGGAATTTCCCACCACTGCTCTCTATCCTGTCATTTGGATCATATTTTGGTTTTATTATTAAATTGGTTTTGCTTAGTTTTGGGTAATTGTGTGGTTTCCCCTCTAAAATAAATCATGAGGCACAGAGGAAGGAAGGAAGAACAAATGGTGGGATCTACAGTGAAGCTGAGGCCAGAAGCTAACAGGAGAGGCAGGAATGCTGACCAGGAGCAAATATGGGGTAGAAGCATTTACAGCATCCCTGAATTATTTTGGTTGGAAAAGCCCTTTAAGATCATGGAGTCCAGCTGCTAAGCCAGCAGTAACCCATGTCTGAGTTCAGCCTGTAGGTGGGAATTTCATCTCAGGGGTGAGAGCTGAGAGCCTCTTGAAGAGCCTAAAGGGGCTCCAGGAGAGCTGCAGAGGGACTCTGGGCAAGGGTCTGGAGTGACAGGGTGAGGGGGAATAGCTTCACACTGTCAGAGCATTTTGATTGGGTATGGGGAAGAAATTTTTCCCTATTGTGAGGCTGGGGAGGCCCTGGCACAGGTTTCCCAGAGAAGCTGTGGCTGTCCCTGGATCCCTGGAAGAGTTCCAGGCCAGCTTGGACAGGGCTTGGAGAATTCTGGGATAGTGGGAATCATCCCTGCCCTTGGAAGTGGGTTGGAATGGGATGAGTTTTAAGGTCCCTCAACACAGTCACAATCCCACCACACTGACCCTGCAGCTCTTTGTCTCCTGGATGTGGCAAACAAAGCAGCTGGAGAAGTTCACTTTGTCTTTAACAAGGAAGAAAGTTTCTCCATGGTTTCCCCTTGCTAATTAGTCTCTCGTGGCTCATTAAGAAGGATGACTGAAGTTGTTTAAAAGCCCTCTGAGAAGCTTCCTTGATGATTAGGAAACTTTCTTGGCAAAGCCCAGAAGATCTTGTTAAGCTGATGATTCCTTGAAGGGTGGTTGGTCTCCCAGGATCACTTCTTGCTCTGGGAATGGAAACAGCATCACTTGTGGTGGAAATAGCTGTGAGCACCTGGATGGTGGCAACTGGATGGTGGCACCTGGAGCTCAGGGCCCACTGGTGGGACCTGGAGCTCAGACCTGCTGGTGGGCTTTCTTAATTCTTCCTTTCAACCTGACAATCTTAAACTGAAGGAGAGTTGACTTACATTGTCTGGTGGGGAGAAATTCCTCCCTGTGAAGGTGGTGAGGCACAGGTTTCCCAGAGAAGCTGTGGCTGCCCCATCCCTGGAAGTGTTGAACGCCAGGCTGGATGGGGCTTGGAGCAATCTGGTCTAGTGGAAGGTGTTCCTGCCCATGGCAGGGGGTTGGAATGGGATGAGCTTTAAATTCCCTTCCCACCCAATTTTGATATCTAAAGTCTCTCTCTTGCCAAGCCCTTTGTCATTTAATTACATTTATTCCAACTCTTTTAATCCAGTCCAGATCCACCTTTCCCAGGTAGCAGCCCCCAGCCCTAAAACATCTCTTCTCGTGCCGTTTGTTTCCAGAACTGATAGACACTGTTCACCATCCATTTACTTTTCAAAAGGAGTTTAATTCCCACATGACTCCTCAGAACATGACATCTTCACAACACAGTAACAGAGGGAAAATATTCCAGTTTCCACCTTTCCCTGCCACAGCCAAGGCCTGTCCCTGTGTCCAGTCAGAACTCTTCCCACCCCACAAAGGTGTCAACAGGTGAGGGACAAGGTGGAGAAGAGGAGGAAGAGGTGGACATCTCTGCTGAGCTTATCCAGACCACCCAAATGGTGAAAGGAAGTTCCAAGGTTGCACTCAGTTTGCCCTTAAACCCACAAATAGCCTTTGGAATTCATTAGGATGGGCATGAATTGGGAGTTTTTTCCAGGCCAGGAAAAGATGAAGGATTGCTGGTCTCTCCCCAGTGCTGTGGCCATTCCTGTACCTTCTTTAATGAGCCATGATTTGGAGAACTGTTGGGTTTGGGTTTTTCAGGGCCTTTTCCACACCCAAACAGCTCTCAGCTATCCATAGATCAGGGGCTGAGGATTCTTTCACCTATGGAAACTAGACATGTGCTTAAATTTGGGTTGAAATACATCTGTTAGGTTTTCAAGATATGTTTTGGCACTTGAACACTTGCATTCCCCTTGATATTCCAAGGTGTATCTTGAGATCCCATGTCCCATTAGCTTTGATCCTTCTAAGCCAGAAAAAAATGCACTTTTTAAGCCTTTTATCTTGTTTTTTTACCAATCAAATGTTAAAATACTCTTGCTCTTCCCAAATGCTCCCTTCCACCCCAGCAGCTCTGCTCTAATAAATAACTCACAGGTAACAACAAGGAATTTTATTGGAGTTTAGGGATAAGGACAGTAATCTTGCAAGAAAAATACACATTCATCAGTGCAAAATAAGTTACAAATCAATAAAATTGTGATTTGTGCATCCTATGAGAAAGAGAAGAATAATTGGAGTAATACTCCAGAACCATTCTGAGTAATTTCTTCTGACAGCCTCGTGGCCGGAAAGGGAATTCAATTCAAGTTTGAGGCTCCCACTCTTGTTTCCTTCCATGGAAGATGTAACTGTGGGGTCTATTTCTCCAGGATAAATATTGTAATTGAGTTTTGTGAGGAACTGTGGAAGAGCATATATAAAATTGTGAGGATCAGGGACATATCCAATTATTTTAATGGATCATTTCTTACTTTAGATGAATGGTTTGCTTCCACAAAGGCACAGAGTGGCAGGACAGTGGGGAAAGGCTTTAAGCTGAGAGTAGGGTTAGATGGGATACTGGGAAGAAATTCTTCCCTAAGGGAATGGTGAGGCACTGGCACAGGTTGTCCAGAGAAGCTGTGGCTGCCCCTGGATCCCTGGAAGAGCTCCAGGCCGGGTTGGATGGGGTTTGGATCAACCTGGCCTAGTGGAAGGTGTCCCTGCCCATGGTGTGCTGGACCAGATGATCTTTTAGATCCCTTCCAACCCAAAGCATTCCAGGATTCCCTGATTCCCTGAGCTGCACTTCTTTGATGCCAGCAGCAGTTTACCATCCTCCTCCTGCACTTCCCCAGCGCTGCCTTCACCTCCCTGTTCCTCAGGCTGTAGATGAAAGGGTTGAGCATGGGGCTGAGCACGGTGTAGAAGACAGAGGCCACCTTACCCTGGCTGCCATGCCGGGACGCCGGCTGCAGGTACACGAAGAGCAGCGTCCCGTAGAACACCAACACAGACACCAGGTGGGAGGTGCAGGTGCGGAAGGCTCTGGCCCTGCTGGGCACCGAGCACATCCCCAGGATGGTGTGGAGGACGCGGCCATAGGAGAGCAGGATGACCACACCGGTGCCCAGCCCATTGGCCATGACCAGGGCAAAGATGGTGACCTCACTGCCATGGGTGTCAGAGCAGGCCAGCCTCAGCACAGGGCCGGCATCACAGAAGAAGTGGTCGACCCGGCGGGGCCCGCAGAAGGAGCCCCCAAAGGTGCAGCTGGTGTAGATGAGGGCGCTGAGGGAGGCCACGAGGTAGGACCAGGCCACCAGCTGCCAGCAGGCGCGGGGGGACGCGGCCATGGCGTAAAGCAGGGGGTGGCAGATGGCCACGAGCCGGTCGTAGGCCATGGCAGCCAGGAGGTGACACTCGGCTGTGGCAAAGAGAGCAAAGAGGTGGAATTGTGTCACACAGCCCGCCCAGGAAATGGTTTTATTCCCAAACAAGAGGCCCGTGAGCATTTTGGGGGAGATGACGGTGGAATAGCAGACGTCAGCCAGGGACAAATGAGTGAGGAAGAAGTACATGGGGGAGTGGAGGCTGCGAGAGACCCAAACCAAGAGCATCAGCCCGATGTTCCCCACCAAAGTGATGATGTAAATCAGCAGAAAGAGCCCAAAAAGAGGGGCCTGAGCCCAGGGAGTGTCTGTAATTCCCAGGAGGATGAATGTGAGCTGCGTATGGTTTCCTCCCATGGCCAGGTGTTACCTGCTGAGACAAAGAGAACAAATGCATCAAAATGGTAAACCTCAGAGTTTCTCTTTTGGGCCATATTTAACTGCAATCAGTCACTGTTTTAATTGCCACCTCTTGGTATATTCCATATATTTTCCAAAAATAAATTCTAAACTTTTTTACTTACCAGTTGAGGTGCTTAGAAAAGAACACGTATCTTAAAGCAACACGAATGGCAAATTTGCTTCTTTGTGCTCAGATGCATAAAAGTTTGGATTTATTCCATAAAAGAATCAGATATTTATTCCCTTTTGGTTTGAAAGAAATTTGTTTCAGAAGTTACCTTGGAGGAACCTCATCAGAGATCACATAAACCTGGAGCAGAAGAAAGTCCTAATCCAAGTGAAATCCCACATTACATCACATTAAGAACATTTTCCCTTGGCTTTTATTTATTAATGCAGTCTATCAAACTGTTATATATCATTCATACTGGGTAAAATTCACATTGGTAAATTCATGTTTTATACCTTTCTGAGCTCCAGCAGGCTGAAACATCCAAAAACCATGGGAATGAAGATAAAACACTGAAATGGGAATGAATTTTAAAATAATCCAATTCCAAAGGCTGATTTAACAACTGTATTCTGCTGACAATTCTTTATAACTAAATAAGACTCACCCTTAATACTTCCATAAATCCATTTATGTTGCTTCAGCTGCCTAAGAAAAATAAAAACCAATCTGCACAAGCCATTACTCCCATTTATTATAAAAACTCCTACTTTTGCAAGGCTGTTTTCTGACAGAGACCCAAGAAAAGGGGATGGGAGGATATGAAGAAGGAAGTCAACTTCTTTCTCTTGGATTTACAGCTCCTCCTGTGCCCTCGCTGTGGTGATTGGAGCCAAGGGTTTATCCCAAATGCAGCAGAGAACATCCAGGCTGATGTGGAGAGAGACGTGCTCCTTCCCTGACTCCAACAGCTGAGCCTGTGGGTGGCAGGGCTGTAAATATGTTCCCTCTGCTCTCCTGGGATAAAACCCTCGGTCCTCCTCATGGCAGAGCAGATAAACAAAGAAAAGAGCAAACAAAAAGGGGTAACATGGAATTCTGAAACCCATTGTGCTCCAGGGATCTCAAATCTCTCATGTGCAGGAGCCACCAGGACACATGGCAACAGCAATGACCCGCTGGTCAGAGAGTCCCCAAGTGTCACACAGAGCATCTCTAGCCCCAGCTCTGGAGCTGCTGATGTCCCTCTGTGGACACCCAACAGCTCAGTTTTCCTTCAAGGATGAGATTATCCACCTTGAAGTGCCTGCAGCCTGGATGTCCTACCTGAGCAGGTGGCTCTGGACACTTGGAGGCAATGATTAATTGTCTCAGAGTGAACTAATCTGCATTAATCACCCCATCTGGGGGCTCCATCCACACCCTTGTCCCACAAACTCTATTGAAGCTCAGCCCAAGGAGTTTGTTCCCCTCAGGAGTTATACTGGAGAAGTCCTGGTTGTCAGTTTCACAACATGTGCACATCCCTGCATTCCTTTTATCTGCACCTTGCCTTGATCAGGGACCCAACTCAGACCCCAGGACTTAGTTGGCTTTCAGAAGTTTCAGTGTCCTGGAGTTCAGAAAAGAGTATAAAACATGAATTTATTGTTCTGAACTTTATCCAGTGTGAGTGATATATAATTTAACGGTTTGATAAACTGGATTAATTTTGTTGTTTTGTTTGGTACCTTGGACCTGCCTCGTCATCACCTGCTCACTTGGTGGCCTGGAGTATTGGCTGAGAGAACATCAGGAGACTTGGAATAAATCTGGTTGTTATTTATAAAGCAAGCTGGAAGGTGGAAAAATAAGGTTTTGGAGGAAGTTGGTGGTAATTTGGTGCAATACAGTCCTGGAGAGAGATAGGGTAGGTCTGATGTGGAGGAGAAATGGTCATGAAAGCAAAAATTGCCATTTTTCTGGGAACATGCACAAAGGGAGAGGAAGGATTTAATGATAAACAGTTCAAAGGTTTATATTTAATTACTTGATAATTATTTTGCTTTTTTTACAAGTTGTTTTGCCTTCTTGGTTGTTCTTTTCCAAGTATCAAAAGTTTCTTTTGGAAATAACTGGATTTCCTGGGTTCATTTATTATTTTGAGAAAAGAGGGGCTGTTTGAAGTTGTGCCTGGAAGAATTGGTAATATAGCAGGAACTAATGGGAATCAGTGGTGAAATGTTGGCACAGAAACTCACCAAATTCCAATGCTGATGTTAAAATATCATTGTTTGCAGAGCTACACCCAACCAAAACATCAGTACCAGCTGGGTGATCTTTAATGCCCCTTCCAACCCAAACAATTCCAGGATTCTATGTGGCCCTGTGTGGTCTCCTTTGGACATGGAACATCCTCTTCCAGGCTGCCTGGAGTGTCTTGATCCCTCTAATTCCACCTAAGATATCAGAGGATGTGCTTCACATTACTGCTAACTGATAGATAAATCCCATCTTTGGATCAAAACTGTGTTTTGTGGGCAGCTGAAATATTCCTGGGAATACCTGGAGCAGAATAAGAAGGTTTAATGGACTCTGGATTGTGTTCAGACAGGTAAATCAGCAGACCTGTGCAGGCCTGCTGGTGCCAAGGCAGGAGTAGCCTGGGATCCTTTTGGGTTCATTCATTACCTGGAGGCTTGGAGCAGCCCTCACCTCCTGTAATCCCAGCTGGCTGCTCCAGGGATCCATCCAGAGCTCATTAGGACAGCCTAAGCTGCTGGCAATGGACACCTGGAGCAAACTCACCCACTGACCCTGAAGTAAAGTTACATTCACTTGAAAAATTAAATAATATTTCTATTAAAGGTTATTTTGCTGTTGGAGAGGTTCTTCAAGAAACCTTCAATGATCCCAATGCTCCTCTGGTGAGGTAAGAATTGGATTTTTGTCTTTAATCCTGTAAAGATTTAATGGGTTTATTCTGATTTGTCATGTTACCAGGGACAGGGAATTCTGTCTGCTCTTTTTTCCTCTTCCTCGTGGCAGAACTCTCATCCATACCTCATTTTCAGCTGGAAATGAGGTGGGATTCGAAGAGATTTAGGAGGGAGAAGAAAATTCAGTAACATGTGGATGTTAGTGCACACGTTTAACTCAAGAATATTTTGCATTTTATATCTAAAAGTATTGTATAATATACATTTAATGTTGGCTTTTAATATCTAGATATAATTTTGGATCAGAAAGGACATCTAGGAGATCTCTGGCCTTAGGAAGGCAAGTTATACATTTATATCCATAGGTATTTATGGATATGGGGCTTGGAGCAACCTGGCCTAGTGGCAGCTGTCCATACCCAGGGCAGGGGATGGAACAGGATGATCCTTAAGGTCCCTCCCATCCCAAACTCTTCCAGGATTCCATGAAAGGTGTCAGGATTCCCTGTATAGAGGTTATGTGGGTTTAACAAATGAGACATTCTGGAATTCTGTGATTTCTGGGCTGGATCAGAGAGGTACCTCCAATGAAAAGCCCTTTTTAGGAAAGATGGAAATACAACATTCAAAATGGATTAATTTGCAGTTTTGATGCAGTTTGGAGATAAGGAGATATCACCCAAAAGCTAAGTCAAAGAATTAATGAATACATTGCTCCATATTTGAAACCAGGATACATTTGCAGGTTCAATTGAACAAATCACCTTTGCCCTGTCCTTTTTCCACCCCCAATTTCTGCCTTTCAAAGACTTCAAACAAAGCTCTAATTAGTTTTCCACTTTAGGCCCATGGTGGTTTGTTAAAAACAAAGTCAGGAATATTATCAGTGGAGTTTGCATCTGGAGATTTGCACTAAGGCAGTGGGGAGAAGGGACTGAAAAATAACAAAGCAAGACAAGGAAAAATCCTGAACAACCTGAAATAAAACAATGGAGGGTGATAATTACTCTAAACTTCTTTATTTTAGGCAAGAAATAACTCCTGAAAGAAATTTCAGCTCCCTCATTTCTCCATATTTTGGATGGAAACTTGTTAGTGGTGAGGATGACAAATCAACCTGTTTTGTGGATGTCTTTTCGTTGTCCAAAGTTGCATTTCATCTCCTTCTGAATGAAATTAATTCTTGTTTTTACACGAACAACTTCTTTTTGCTCCTTCTGTGCACCATGGCTCTCTGTAGTCAATCCCAAGGGATGTAAAAGAGCTATGAAAGTCCTTTTGAGGTACAAAATGGAGCACTGGAAGAGGGAAAAGAACAAAGATATTGATCAGGATTTCCTGTACATCTCTACCATCTATTGGACATTGCTGGGAATATCATCTCCTTTTCATTTTAGATAAAAACTCATTTCTCCTGATTTTCCAGTAAGCCTTGGGAAGAGAAGTGTCTTGTTCTTGCTCAGGAAACTGAGAAATAGGCAAGGAATAAAACAACAGCATCATGTGGCTGATCCCACCTGGACATTTTATTTTCCAAGCATCAGCTCCTGAACCTGTTGAAAATACTGGATGTTTGAAGTTCTCCTAACATGTGGAAATGATGCTTTGAACTGCACTTAATTTTTGTCTTAGGGTAATTTTCAATGGATGCTTCAGGTGCTCTGAATTCATCAGGTGGGGTTAGATGGGATAGTGGGAAGAAATCCTTCCCTGTGAGGGTGGAGAGGCCCTGGCAGAGATTTCCAGAGAAGCTGTGGCTTCCCCTGGTTCCCTGGAAATGTCCAAGGCCAGGTTGGACAGGACTTGGAGCAACCTGGTGTACTGGAAGATGTTCCTGTCCATGGCAGGGGGATGGAATGGGATGATCCATAAGGTCCCTTCCAACCCAAACCATTCCCTAACATAGATATTGCCATCAACTTCCTTTGGGGATATTTTTAGCATGTATTAAACAATTAAGACCAACATTTTCAAGCTGTTATTTTTCAAATAACAGCTTCTGCCACTGTTAATTTAATAATCATCATATCTTGACTTGGCAGTGGAGGATCCTGGGACTCCTCAGGGCTTGGCTGCCCCTCGCTTGGTCTGACAGTTCCCTGGAGGGTAAGATGTTGTTCCCTGACTTGTTTTATCCCTGGCTCTGTGAATCCTCCACAGAGCAAAGCTCTGCAAACACTGGTGTTACATGGGAGAAGCCCTGGGGTATCTCTCCAGCTGCAGCTGGGAGCAGCTGGAAGTACAAACACCACTCCAACCATACCTGGGAGCAAAGAGGAGCAAAGCACTGCCTTCAGGTAGGTTTAGATGGAATACTGGGAATGAATCCTTCTCTGTGAGGGTGCAGGCTGCTCAGAGAAGCTGTGGCTGCCCCATCCCTGGAAGTGTTTAGGGCCAGGTTGGATGGAATGATCTTGGTGAGTCCCAGGGCAGTTTGTCAGAGGCTCTTCTACTGCTTTGCCCAAAGATCTTACGGAATTTGAGTAGGAAAGTGGGTGCCACAATGGAGATCCTCACCACACAAGGATGAATATTCCATTAGTTATTCCACACCAACCACCAGCCTCTCAGCAGGGATAGAACATAGTCCATGAGTTTTAACCGAATTTATTTCCATTCCAGGTCTCTGATCAATCACACAAAGTGAAGCTGGTTGGGTAAGGAAAAGTGAGACTGAATTTTAGTTAAGGAAGAAATTGAAGTCAATTCTCTGACTGCAGCAGTTGGATGCTTCCTCTGGGGGGAAATTCAGCCCCAAATATTTGGTTTTCCTGATTTTTAACACCTCTGGCTCTGCCTCGTGGGTGATGAAAAGCAGCTCTAAATGCTTGTTAATAACTCCAGGAGATCACAGAACACCTGAAAGGACACATCAGGTTCTGGGGTGAAACTCAACCCTTCAGCCCAGGCTTATCCAACAATGAGGATTTCCAGGTTTGGATCCATTTGTCAGGAGCCAGCGGTGCCTACTCTTGCT
This sequence comes from Lichenostomus cassidix, assembly GCF_008360975.1. Lineage (NCBI taxonomy): Eukaryota > Metazoa > Chordata > Aves > Passeriformes > Meliphagidae > Lichenostomus > Lichenostomus cassidix. The sequence continues at coordinate 59,128,834 of NC_139486.1, forward strand.
TTACTCCCTGGTGTAACTCCAACAAGCCATGGTTATCCAGGTGAAGAACCCATGTTTATTTATTCTGTCTGTTGTAGAATGGGATTTTAGGAGCTGCTGATCTCTCACTGGTGAGCAGCAAGATGGACCCTGAATTTATGTTTTACCTCCAAATTAAGCATCATATCTAAAGCAAAGTGAGGTAAGACAAATCCCAGCTCTTATTCCTACAGGGAAAAATATACTAAGGAAAAGCCCATTTTCCAATGCTTCCACCTAGAAAATCTCATCCTGAGACATGGGGAGCAGGTGTTTATTCTTCAAGTGCTCAGGTTGAATAGGGAATAATCAAAAGATGGGAAATAATTCTGTTTTCCCAGCAATTATCAGGAAAATCATGGAATTTCATATGTGAGCGGATTGAGAAGAATTAGGAGGAAGCCCTGCAATTTATTTATGATTTATTCTGGTAGGGTATTTCCCTCCTTAATGGCTTAAATATCTATCTGATTCCAAATATGTTGGCTGAATGGGCATAGTGGTGCCAGGAACTTGTGTTTTTTCTTTTTCAAGGAGAATTTACCTTTTATTGACTGAAGGCTTTGTAACTGCTTTACAAAAATTGACATTCTTAACATTGTCGATGGATTTATATGTATTAAACATTTAAATCTAAAGACATAAAGCAGCCAAACTGAATGTATAAAATGTTCAATATGGGTAGAGAAAATGAGACATTTGCATCTGAATTTATTCTCCTGGGCTTCACAGACCTGCAGGTGATGTTTTTTGTCCTGTTCCTTGCCATCTATGTGGTCACTCTCATGGGAAATCTGGCAGTCATTGCCTTGATCCAGATCAGTCGGTGCCTCCACACCCCCATGTACTTCTTCCTGAGCCACTTGTGCCTCCTGGACATCTGCCACTCCTCTACCATCATCCCCCGGACCCTGAGGGATTTTTTGGCAGAGAAGAAGGTGATTTCCTTTGCGAGTTGTGTCGCCCAGCTCTTCTCCTTCGCCACCTGGGCCACCACTGAGTGCCACGTGCATGCCGCCATGGCCTACAACCGCTATCTGCAGGCCCTGCTCTACTCCATGCTCATGTCCCAGGGGATTAGCGCCTGGATGCTGGCTGGGGCCTCCCTGGCTGGAGTGATCAGCTCCACCCTCCACACGGTTTCCATATTCCATGCCCTGTTCTGCCACTCCTGCGCCATTGACCACTTTTTCTGCGATGGGCTCATGCTGCTGGCCCTGTCCTGCTCCGACAGCCGTGCCAGCAAGGCTGTGGTGGCTGCCGTGGTGGGGCTCAATGTGCTGAGAACCATGGCCTTCATCCTGGTGTCCTACTCGTCCATTGGCAGCGCCACCTCAGCAGCTGGGCGGCACAAGGCCTTCTCCACCTGTGCCTCCCACCTGGCCTGCGTCACTCTGTACTATGGCAGCACCATCCTCACCTACCTGCGGCCCAACTCCAGCCGCTCCTTGGGGCAGGACAAGGTCACCTCCCTGGTGTGTTCTGTCACTGTCCCCATGCTGAACCTGTTTGTCTACAGCCTCAGGAATACAGACTTGAGGAACGCCATGAGGAAAGCAAAAAGTAGGATCCTCACTTCCTGGTCCATCCATGGCTCCCGGTTGGCTGAAAGGAGAGGACAACCCTGCTGTGGTGAGGGGTGTTAGATTTTGGACTCTCAGGAAGAGGGGCTGGAAATCAGACCCTCAGGAGTCCAGGGTCACAGTCTGGATTCATCTTCCAAGCCACTGGGGCCATGATCTCCCTGCAGCAGCACCATAGGGAAGGCATGAGACATCTCCTGGCATTGTCCAGAGTGCAGGACCAGAGGGGGCATGTGGCAGAGGAGTGCTGGAGTGGGAGACGAGGCACCATCCTCCATTCTCAAGGACTTTCCCTGTGCCAGAGCAAGAGTTGGGGGTACTCCAGTCCTGTGAGGTCTTGTCCTCTCCTGATTTTCCCCCCTTTTTTAGGGGTGATGTCCATGTGGAAAGGTCTTTATGGAAGCACCGAGGTGCTGGCCAGGACACTTGGACTGGGACTGTGCCTTCTCTTGAGGGGAGGAAAAGGGAAGTGGGGAGTCTGGGGTGTGATGGTGCCAATGTCTGTGGTGGGGGAGCAGGTGAGTGGAAGATGAGGGGGGTCAGGTGGGGTCCCCCCACAAAGGAAGATTACTTCCCAAAAATGGCCAAAAATTTATGAGGGGTTTGTGTGTAAAATACTGAAAACTGTAAAGAATCTCCCTTTTATACACATTGAGAAATAATATCAATTTCTACATCAATTGATTTCAAAATAAAGCCCCGTATCTGTCGCTGTTGAGCAGCTAGCAGAGTGATGAAGGCACCAGTTCTCAGTGGCAAGAAGGAATGACCTTTATTGTTTTGATTTCATCACATATATAGAGTTCTCAAAAGTCACCCAGATTGGTCAGTCAGAAGCCTTCCCCCAGGCCTGATTGGCCAGGCCTGCACTGTCCAAGTTCTGGGACACTGTTCCAATAACATCCAAACTTTATCTTTATTTATAAAACACAAGAAGAATTCTCGTGGGAAAAACCTGTGCTAGCCACACGTATCTGTCTGTGTTATTGACAGGATTTAAGACTATAAGGCATTCTGATTACAGATCAGAAGGAAGTAGGGCAGGTGTGGGGAGCCCGGGGAGCAGTGGGGCTGGCTGGGGGCACTGGGGGAGGCTGCTTCGGGTTCGGGGGTGACAGGGAATGGGGACAGCCCCAGCGGCCCGGGAGCTGCAGGCACCGGAGCTGCCTCGGCACAGCGGGGCTGGGGACGTTGCTCTGGGACGGATTCTGTAGGGGACAAAACGAACGTTTTGGGGGTAAAATCGGAGTAAATCTGCAGGGGAGGCAATGAGCATTCTGAGGCAAAAATGAGGCAATCACTAATGGAGGTAGGTAGTAATGGAGGTTACCTGGTAGGTAATCTATAATCATGGATTATAAAAGCCATGTGTGAAATCAAAGCTGTTCCAGTAGCATTCCTTCCTGTTGCTCCCCAGGTGTTTTCCTTATTTTCTGATTTTCAGAAAGTAACACAGTTTGGGATTACAGAGCTTTGGAGAGTTGTCAATTTTCCTTAACTGTGCAGAGATGTCAGGATCTGGAGGGCACTCCTGTTTTCCTGAAGGAAGATGCCCTGGGGAATGTACTGAAGTGGGATTTGGCTCCTGTAGAGCGTCCCAGGATGAGCTGTGGTGGGTTTGGATCCTGTGCCAGTCCTTGCATCATCCTCATTCCTCAGAGCTCCTGCGGTCACTCCGTGTACCTGCCCAGCTCTGTCAGATCCAATGATCCCTCCAGGCGTTTCATCTCCTGCTCCCATTGAAAGTGCAGTTTTGTTTGGTGTTTTATATCACCGCCAAAGCAAATTGCATTCCCCCCAAAAATGTGCCACACCTTTTTTTATCCTTTATTTCTCAAATTTGTCCTTCTATTTATTTCTCTCCCTGCAACAATAATGGATGTCACAGAAATGACAGTGGGAAAGGGGAATAAATGGAATGTGTCTGAAAATGCTGATTTTTGTCATTTGGGCATGAACTGGTCAGTGTTCAAAATGTTCAGGCCAGAGCAATATGAGCACAGGCACTGGGAGACCCAGGAACTGCTGAGTTCAGTCCAGGAGCACCTTCCACTGGGCCAGCTTGATCCAAGCCCCATCCAGCCTAATCTGGGACACTTCACTCTTATTATGTGTTTCATAAATTTGAAATTATTATATTTGTCTTGATTTTCATTATGAAACTGTTCTGAGCTGGATTTTTGTCTCTGCTCTCTTCCCCATCACACTGGGGTGTGAGAGAGTGACTGCTGGTGACCAGCTGGGGTCCAGCCGTGGCCCTGGGGCACCTCTGACAAGAGGAAAAGTGCCAGCAAAACCTCAGCTCTGGGAATGAGGAGAGCACACTGCAGGCTGCTCAGGGAAATGGGAAGCAAGGTCCCCAGGGAAAATGTTTTTGCACCTGCTGGGGTCCAACAGTGCTGCTCACTTTTGAAACGTCACCTCCTAAGGTCATTGAGCAGGCAATTCCCAAATGTCAGAAGACATCCAGGCCAGGCAGAAGGCTGGCTTGCCTGAACAAACATCTTCTCTAGGAAAGAAGATGGGAAAGGAAGCTGTGTGCCCAGTGGAATGCAGGTCAGCAGAAGAATACAGAGATGCTGATTGCAAGCATAGGGAGCAATGTGATGCGGTGAAAGCTCACATTGAAAGCTGGAGATTAAGGTGGCTACAAATGTGTTGCACTATAAAAGAGTATTCTTAAATATATTAATGACCAAAACATTGTAGCAATAATATCAGCTCCTTGCAGGGTGTGGAGGGTCACCTCACAAACGGGGACAGAGACACAGTACAGGTGTTTCATGCATTCTTTGCCTCTGTCTTCAACACTCACTCCACCCTTCCCAGTGAAAAACATGGATTAACCCATTGGACACTTCAGAGCCCAGAATAGTGCAAGCCCTGCTCAGCAACAATGTGTTCCACCTTTGTGTTTCCCATCCTGAATCCAAACCCAGCTCTGTGCCTCTTACTGAGTAGAAAGGAACCCTATCCCAGTCAAATCCAGACCAGTGCAAACACTCACACAGCTCTTGGGGAAAATCATAGTTTATTTAACACCTCCTGCTCCTCAGATCTGACCTGCCACCACATACATATTCCTCATGTTTGGTGGCCGTCTTGGGGCAGCTTCCCGGAGATTGAGGAACCTCCTGGGTCTCTTGGGGCTCGTCTCTGCCACCAAGCAAGGAGTGTTCCCAGTTGGCACAGCAGGCACAGCGTCCTGGGAGCCGTGGGGTGACAGCTGGGGGCTCCAGGATACTTGCTGCTGCACCACTTGCTCCTCCTGAGAATGCTTCACAGGATCAGGCTGCGCTGCCATTTCTCCTTCTGGGCTTTCCCAGGCCACGTCAGTGCTGAGGAATGCGCCGGGGTGGTTGATGTCCTTGGCTCCAAGGGAGCTGGCAGAGCTGTCCATGGAGTAACTGCTGTACTCAGGCCAGCAGGTCTCACTGAGCCTCTGGGAGGGAGGGAGGCTTTGATGACTGAGGCTCTCTGAGGGAACGGAGGCTCCTGGAAGGTGCTGATTTTCCAAGGGCTGAAGGTTTTCATAAACGGGGAGGCTTTCAGACAGAGGGAGGCTCTCAGAGGGCTGGAAGCTGTCGGAGGGTGTGGAAGGTCTTGAAAGGTCGAGGCTCTCAGAGGGTTGCAGGCTCTCACAGACGGGGAGGCTCTCGGTGGGAAGAAGGCTCTCGGAATCAGGGAGACTTTCAGAGGGAAGAAGGTTCTTGGAATCGGAGAGGCTCTCGAAGGGATGCAGGTTGTCACAGACAGGGAAGTTCTCAGAGGGAAGAAGGTTCTCGGAGACGGGGAGGCTCTCAGAGGGAATAAGGTTCTTGATGACAGGGAGGTTCTCAGAGGGAACAAGGTTCTCGGAGATGGGGAGGCTCTCAGAGGAAGGCAGGCTGTAGGCAGGAGGGAGGCTCTCGGCAGGCTGGAAGCTTTCACAGAGAACAGAAGCTCTTGGAAGGTCAGTTCCTTCAGAGCAACACACGTTCTCTGAGATAGGCAGCCTCTCAGGGGGAGAGAGCCCCTTGGAAGGAGGTAGGCTGCCAGATTGCTGGAAGCTGTCACAGAGAACGGAAGCTCTTGGAAGGTCAATTCCTTCAGAGCAACACATGTTCTCTGAGATAGGCAGCCTCTCAGGGGGAGAGAGCACCTTGGAAGGAGGGAGGCTCTCAGATTGCTGGATGCTGTCCCAGAGAACGGAAGCTCTTGGAAGGTCAATTCCTTCAGAGCAATGCTTGTTCTCTGAGACAGAGAGGCTCTCAGCAGGAGAGAACCCCTTGGAAGGAGGGAGGTTCTCGGAGGGCTGGAGCTTCTCGCATGGCTGGAGGCTGTCAGAGGCAGTGGAGGCTCCCGGCAGGATGGCAGATCTCTGACAGCCTGATGTTCTCTTGTGGGTGAAGGATCTCCGATGGGTGGAAATCCTTGAAAGGGTGGGAGCTCTCCCAGGGATGCAGATCCTAGGTGTGAGCAGCCTCTTGAAGTGACGGAGGCTCCTGGAGGAGCTGCACGAGCCACAGCAGGGCAGGTGGCCTCGCTTCACCAGCTTCTCCAGTTGTGCCCACAACACCTTCCACATCCCAGAATAAAGCGGCTCACGTGTCCCATGGCATGCCCACAGCAACAGCATCATTTCCTGCAGCTGCTGGGCCACAGCCAGGCAGGGGCCACAGCTGCAGGGGCTGTGCAGGGGGCTGGCGGGAGCACGTGGCCGCTTGCCAGGGGTCGCCCGAGGCCTGGAGCACCTGGGAGCCACAGGGGCTCCTCGGCTCCTCCGTGAGCCTCTGGGCAGAACCCCAGCATGCTTACGATTCTTGACAACACTTCCATGCTGCCTCCGTGGCATCCAGTGGCCAATGGCCCACCAGATAGCCACAGCAGCCAGCAGCAGGAAAAGTGCAGACATGACGACACCGACGGCGCTCATGGCTCCAGGGCGTAGCATCGCGACTGCACTGGCAGCTGCGCCTGCTGGCCCCTCTTATATAGCTGAGGCACGGCTTTGTGACCTCACAGTGCCGTGGGCCAGCAGAGCCCTGTGACATCCCAGCCCTGCCTGACGCCGGCGCTCAGCCCCTTTGTGCCGTCACAGCCCTGCCTCCCTCAGGGATCTGTGAACGTGGCTCATCCCTGAAGATGCCCATGGTCAGAAAAAGTGTGGAAGTCAAAACAGGAGCTCAGCCTGTTGCAGTGAAGCATTTCCTGGAGCAAGAGGCACATCAGAAAGGATTCTTGGTGCCACCATGAATGTTTTCCCCATGGCTCCCTGGACAATGCAGAAGTGACAATAGGAAACACCCACTACTCTGTGCCTGAGAAGATTCTCCAGAGACAAAGGGAGTTAAAGCCTCTTTGTCTCTTGGGAGCTCTCCAGACATGGCTGTTGAGGGCTAGGAAGAGGTTTCTGTTAGCAGCTCAACAACTTCTGCAATGCCTCTGTTCTACAGAAATCAGGATTTCCCAAGGAGTGCTTCTGGTGCTCCCAGTGCTCTGGTTTTGACTGGGATAGGGTTCAAGTCTTCCCTATAGCTGGCACCTGCTGGGTTTGGATTCATGATGGGAATGCTGTGGATCACACAGGGGTGGTTTGGTTTCTGCTGATCAGGGCTTGCCTGCCTCAAGGACTTTGCAGTGTCCCATGGGACAATACATGTTTGCCGCTGGGAATGGAGGGATGCGTGCTGAAGACAGAGGCAAAGAATGCACTAAACACCTGTAAGAATGCATTTAACACCTGTACAGTGTCTCTGTCCCTGTTTGTGAGGTCACCGTCTACACTCTGGAAGAAGCTGATGTTATTTCCACGCTCTCTTTTTACCATTAATATATTTGACAATTCTCTTTTTATTGTGCCCCACAAAAAGAATTAAATTCCTTTTGAAAAGTAAATAGATGGTGAACAGTGTCAATCCTTTCTGGAAACAGATGGCACGAGAAGAGATGTTTTAGGGCTGGGGGCTGCTACCTGGGAAAGGTGGATCTGGACTGGATTAAAAGAGTTGGAATAAATGTAATTAAATGACAAAGGGCTTGGCAAGAGAGAGACTTTTGATATCAAAGTTGGGTGGGAAGGGAATTTAAAGCTCATCCCATTCCAACCCCCTGCCATGGGCAGGAACACCTTCTACTAGACCAGGTTGCTCCAAGCCCTGTCCAGCATGGCCTACAACACTTCCAGGGATGGGGCAGCCACAGCTTCACAGGGAAACCTGTGCCTCACCAACTTCACAGGGAGGAATTTCTCCCCACTATGCAATGTAAGTCCACTCTCCTTCAGTGGAGATTAAGATTGTCAGGTTGAAAGGAAGACTTTAGAAAGCCCACCAGCAGGTGTGAGCTCCAGATCCCACCAGTGGGCCCTGAGCTCCAGGTGCCACCATCCAGGTGCTCACAGCTATTTCCACCACAAGTGATGCTGTTTCCATTCCCAGAGCAAGAAGTGATCCTGGGAGACCAACCACCCTTCAAGGAATCATCAGCTTAACAAGATCTTCTGGGCTTTGCCAGGAAAGTTTCCTAATCATCAAGGAAGCTTCTCAGTGGGCTTTTAAACAACTTCAGTCATCCTTCTTAATGAGCCATGAGAGACTAATTAGCAAGGGGAAACCATGGAGAAACTTTCTTCCTTGTTAAAGACAAAGTGAACTTCTCCAGCTGCTTTGTTTGCCATGTCCAGGAGACAAAGAGCTGCAGGGTCAGTGTGGTGGGATTGTGACTGTGTTGAGGGACCTTCAAGCTCATCCCATTCCAACCCACTTCCAAGGGCAGGGATGCTTCCCACTATCCCAGGATGCTCCAAGCCCTGTCCAACCTGGCCTGGAACTCTTCCAGGGATCCAGGGACAGCCACAGCTTCTCTGGGAAACCTGTGCCTGGGCCTCCCCAGCCCCACATGGAAACATTTCTTTCCCATACCCAATCTAAATGCTCTGAATTTCTTCCCCATACCCAATCTAAATGCTCTGAGAGTGTGAAGCTATTCCCCCTCATCCTGTCACTCCAGGGCCTTGCCCAGAGTCCCTCTGTAGCTCTCCTGGAGCCCCTTTAGGCTCTGGAAGAGGCTCTCAGCTCTCACCCCTGAGATGAAATTCCCACCTACAGGCTGAACTCAGACGTGGGTTACTGCTGGCTTAGCAGTTGAACTCCATGATCTTAAAGGGCTTTTCCAGCCAAAATAATTCAGGGATGCTGTAAATTTTTCTACCCCATATTTGCTGCTGGTCAGCATTCCTGCCTCTCCTCTTGGCTTCTGGGCTCAGTTTCACTGTAGTTCCCACCATTTGTTCTTCCTTCCTTCCTTCCTCTGTGCCTCCTGATTTATTTTAGAGGGGGAACCACACAATTACCCAAAACTAAGCAAAACCTATTTAATAATAAAACCAAAATATGATCCAAATGACAGGACAGAGAGCAGTGGTGGGAAATTCCACCAGAAACCATGGGAGATGCCAGATGATGACTCTCTGCTCCCTGAGCATGCTTGGGCCTTGAGTTTGGTCACTGCCCACTCTGTGGTGGTACACAGGAAATTTCCCTTGGAAATTAATGACTTTGGAAGCAGCTCCATAAGGAAGAGACTTGCACTGGTAAATAAACGCCACTACTTTCAGGAAGTTCAATGGAAGCGTGAGGTTTTATGTCCCACTTCTTTGTATAGATGTAATTATATATATATGCAGATTTATATGTAGAAAGTCTTAATATATACATTTCTTTATCTGTATAAAGAAAACTTGTACTTAATTTTTTTTCTCAAAAATATATCTAATCTTAAAATATTTAAATTAATCTCCTGAAATATATAATTTGTCTCTTGGTATTAAAAAGGGAAATTGGTCTCTTGGTATTAAAAAGTCAGGTGATGGTCAAGTTAAGACCAGTTGGACACAAAGCCATTGAATGGCTTCTCAAAATATTAATCAGATATTAAATATTTTTCAAATATTTTTAAAAATTATTTAATATCTTATCACCAAACAATGGTTGTAAGGCCCTGGAAGAAGGACAGTTACTCTGGGGTTTATGGTTTAAGTGTCTTAATGTTTTCTTAATACTTATGGAGGTTTGATGTTTTAAATAAAACATTAAAATAATCTTTCATTGCCGGCAGCGAGGGAAGTAAGATGACAACTCAATATGAGTGATGAGCAAGCTCTGTTTATTTCACTGTATGCATGGCTTATATACTGTTACAAATGCTTATACTTACTAGTCACTATTTCATTGGTTAAGCACAAAGGTTACAATCTGCATACCATTGCATTCCATTCTCACAATTTCAGGGTTCCTCCTAATTTTTCTTAATCTCAAGTTTTTCTACGGTACTTTTCCCACGGTAATTTCCCAGAGCTCAAGGGCACTCTGTCCTTGGGCTCCTGCCCTGTCAGCATTTATCTTACTGCTCTGGCCTATATGGCTTCCTTCACCTAGCACTGGCTTTGCTCACACAAGCCCTCTAAGGATCCGTGACCGTGGTCTTGAAGCCATCCTTCAACATTTCATTTTATTTAAAGAAGAGATGTACAATCTTCCCTGCACCTAAATTAAGCAATGCCATGAGTAGGACAGTTACAGAGGATCAGAAGGGTGGGAGAACAGCAGGAGTTACACACAGAGGTCCCAGTTCATGGTCCTGATCACAGAGTCTGGGAATTGGTTAGGCTGGAAAAGTCCTCTAGGATCACCAAGTCCAACCATTCCCCCAGCACTGCCAAGGCCACCACTAATCCATGTCACCAGGTACCACATCCACACAGCTCTTAAATCCCTCCAGGGATGGGGATTCCACCACTGCCCTGGGCAGCCTGTTCCAGGGCTGGACAGCCTTTTCCATGGAGGATTTTTCCCTCTATCCAAGCCAAACCTCTGCTGGTGCAACTTGAGGACTTTGTCTCCACATCTGGGGATGTGAGTTGAGGACATTTGGGGTCACTGCCATGGGGGTCAGCAGAGCCAAAAAGAGAGGAACAGGAGCATGAACAGCTCAGGGGTTTTATCCAGGCAACTGAATTAAATATTAACCAGGGAATTACCAATAGGCTTTGGGGACAAAGGATTCAGCTGACTGACCCTGAGTGCCTGTGAATTGTGTGCCATTAATGAATCAGCAAACTACATTGATCCTGGCTTGATTTAACCTAACTGAGGAGCTTCTCCTCCATCCCTCGCTATTCCATCTCTCTAGGAGAGCCCCATCACTCTGGATTTCAGCATGGACCTGGCACAGGGTGAGAAAATACACTAATTGGGGGATTTTTGCTTTTTTTCACATATGCAATGTTTGTGCACCAAAACATTAACACCAAATCTGTCACAGAATCTTGGGATGGTTTGGGTTGGAAGGGACCTTAAGGCTCATCCAGTTCTGCTGCCCTGCCAAGAGGAAGGACACCTTCCACTAGACCAGGCTGCTCCAAACCTCATCCAAACACCCAAATTGGAGTGAAAAAGTTCCTCTCAGCTGATATGGAATCAACCAGCACACCATCTAAGTCAAAGTGCAAAAGACACCGAAAATGTCCCTCTGAGATATTTAACAAACCTCCCAGGATATCACCAGCATCTCCATTTTATTTAGTCATTATGTTACAACATCCAAGCTTATTTTATGTCCTTGAGTCTTCTCAAAGCCTCCTTCACCTCCTGGTTCCTCAGGCTGTAGATCCAGGGGTTCAGCATGGGGGTCACCATGGTATAGAGCACAGCAGCCCATTTATCTCCTGTTCTGGAGGTGTGTGACTTGGGGATTAAGTACATGAAAATCAATGCCCCATAGAAGGTGGTGACAGTGATGAGGTGGGAAGCACAGGTGGAGAAGGCTTTGCGCTTGCCCTGGGCTGATCTAATGCTCAGGATGGTGGAGATGATGGCCACATAGGACACCAGGATCACCAGGGGGCTGGGAACACCAAACACATATGCTGAAGTCCTCAGGATGATGAGGCTGTAGATGTTGTTAGAGGTGGAGAGTGAGATCAGCAGGGAAATGTCACAGAAGAACAGATGGATGGCACTGGAGCCACAGAAGAACAAGCTGGACATGCCTATGGTTTGTGCCACACCATTAGTCAGCCCCAGGAGGTAGCACCCGGTGACCAGGCGGAAGCAGCGCTCTGGGGACATGACAAGGGGGTAGAGCAGGGGGTGGCAAATGGCCACATATCGATCATAGGCCATTGTGGCCAGCAGAGAGCACTCACTGATCACTAAAAAGGCAAAACTGGACACCTGAGCCATGCACCCAGCATAGCTGATTCCCTCCTTCCTCAACAAAACCCCAACCAACATTCTGGGGGTGACAAGGGTAGAAGTGCAGAGGTTCACAAATGCCAGGTTGCCCAGGAAATAATACATGGGGGAGTGGAGCACGGGACTGACTCTGATCAAGGCAATCATCCCCAGGTTTCCCAGGATGGTGACAAGGTAAATGAGCAGGAACAGCAGGAATTGGGCAACCTGAGTCGCTGGGTCCTCGGTGAACCCTGCCAAGATGAACTGTGTTGCTTGGGTGCAATTCCATCCTGACATTCCTTCAAAGGGTGTTCTCTCTGTGAACTCCTTGCTGGACATTTCTTCCAGGAGGAAAACCCTCTTTCTGGTGGGATTTGCTTGGAGATAACCCTACAGGATCTAAAGTGAGAGTTTAGGTACAGATCAATTAGAAAAACCTGGGCAGAAGTCAAGGCACAGTTAGGGAGAAGCTGTTGGTTACACGGCCGTGAGTAGCTTTACCTTGGTGCTGCCTTTAATCCCCTGTGTGTGTTCACTCTGGGACTTTGAGATCATCCAGCACAACCTGTAACATGGAGAAACCCAATAAAACCTGTAAAAGACAGCACAGAACTGATTCTTCATCCTTGTGTTGGCATCTGCCAAACACCTGCTTTGTCTGTCTTTTCTATAGAATCCCAGAAGTGTTTGGGTTGGAAGGGATCTTTAAGACCTCCTCGTTCCACCCCCACTCCATGTGCAGGGACATGTTCCATTAGACCAGGTTGCTCCAAGCCCCATCCAACCTGGCCTTGAACACTTCCTGGGATCCAGGGGCATCCAAAACTTCCTGACTAATGAAGCCTCCCCTCCCTCATGGACACACTCTTTTGGCTCTAAAAGATTTTCCCAGCTCTTTGCCCTGGTCCTGCAGCCCTGAAATGAAAATGTGCAACACCCAAAGCTCAGCAACCTCCTCCTGAAAATAATATTTTGGGGAAAATATTTTAAAAATCACCTTTTGGATGTGCCTTATATCAGCAATGGTAAGATCCGCAAGGGTTCCTTACAGGAAATATTCCAGTCCTCATCCAGGAGCCCTTTGTGTTCAGTGAGAAGAAGTTTCCAGAGCAAGCATTCCAACGCGGTGTCCTCATTACACATCTGCTGTGCATCGCCTGGATTTGGTGCTAAGCCCGGAGTACGATGAGGAACTAGAGCCCAGGAGCCTCCAGGTAGGACCTGAGATGAAAACTGAAGGTGTTTTTTCTTGGCAAGAGAAAACAAGAGGAGATGGGTGGCTCAGCATGCGTTGTCCTTGCTCATGGTTCTCCAGGATGATCCTCTCCTACATCTCTGCACTCTCTGCTTTCCTCCTGATGCTCTTGGAGGTGAATGTTAGGTGTGACTGCCTGGAACTCCGGAAGGGAGTCTGAAAATATACCTTTGTCAGCAAACACCTTTGTTATTCCATGCAATTTGGGAATGTGGGGACTCTTGGAGCCCCAGGAGAGTGACAAAGCCCAAAGTGGGTTGTTATCTCTTCTCTGAGATTCTGAATTTCGAGGCAATTGCCCAGAGGAGATGATCTCACCTCGAGGGAGCTGCAGGGCTTTGGGGTTTCCCCAGAGCAATGACAAGCAACACTGCACCTCTTGTGTCCAATTTTTGTGCACTTTTGGAGATTTTTGAGCTCCACAAATGCCATGTTTGGCATTATAACACCAGGGAGCTGAGGGGGACCTCACTGGTGGGGCACAATCCCATGGGAGCTGGTAGCCATCAGCAGTTCCAGGCATCAGAGATGATGAACCACCTTTCTACCTATTCTAAATTCCTTATACTCAAACCACAGCTCACCTGTCCCATCTCTGGAAGTGTTCAAGGCCAGGCTGGAGAAACCTGGTCTACTGGGAGGTGTACCTGTCCGTGGCAGGGGTGTGGAACAAGATGAGCTTCCAGGTCTCTTCCAAACCAAACCATTCCAGGGTTCTATGAAGTCTAGCTGCAAGAATCCAGGAGAATCACAGAATATGCTGAGTTGGAAGGGATTCACAAGGATCACAGAGTCCACCTCTCAGCCCCACACAGGACCATCCCCAAGAGTCACACCATGTGCCCAAGAGCATTGTTCACATCACTCCTTTGAGCTCTGCCAGGCTTGGTGCAGTGCCCACTGCCCTGGGGATCCTGTTCCAGTGCCCAACCACCCTCTGGGGGAAAAACCTTTTTCTAATATCCATCCTAAGCCTCCCCTGACTCAACTTCAGGCCATTCCTCTTCTAAGCATGCTTCCCTGTAAAATAGCCAATTTCATCCCTTCCTCCTTTATTCTTTGTATACAATATTCTTTGTATGATCTCAAAAGGTCAGTGTACTACTGACCTTTGGGTCCTGGCCAATCATTTTCTGTAGGATATTCAGTGTCACATCCCTGAGCAGCCCAAGCGGACAAATGAGGGTTGTGAACATTATTTCACAGCCCTTGTCACAGCCAAGCACTGGAGAGCCCCTGCCAGAACTGGGAATTCCTGCAGATGAATCCACTGGCAGGCAAAGAGGCTTCCCACTGTGCTGGGACAGAGTCCAGCTTGGACAGTGTGCAATAAACCAGATCACACAACTTCCAGTGTGGGAACATCAGGCTTCAGCCTCCTCCTGGGTCTCTCCCAAAGCTTGGCCAGGGCTCAGGGAGCATCCCAGGGAGTTGCCTTAGACCACGGACCTCCCAGCAAGGCCCCAGGGCTGATTTCAGGGCCTTGTGGAGCTTCTCAGTACAGAAAGGTCAATACACGTTTTGTTAATGAGCAGATACCGAGATCCTTGCAGTAATGATCCTGTACATTTCATTAATGAGAGAACACACATACAACACCCAGTTTGAAGGTTCACCCAGAGCTCAAGTTCAGCTCAAGGCTCTTGCTCAGGCCTCAGTATTTCAGTAAGTCACAAGCTGTTTGAACCTCTGCAGAAAGCTTGCTCACATCTGCTGTGGAACCACACTTCAGGCAGCATTTCCTTGTGCCCATTCCAGAGGATAATTAGCTGCCATGACAGAGTAATGACTGATCCTGGAATTACAGAAAGCAGGCAGAGGAAGGATGCTTTTACTTCCACCCAGAAAGTCAAAGGATATCAAAAAATCATTAGGTGTACACCTGAGCAATCTCCTAAGCAGAACCAGGACATAAGATGCCAGTCACTCCTGACTTCCAAGGCAGTGCCTGGAGCTCTGGCACTCACCTTTAGTCCTTGTCTTGGACAGCAAGGCAATCCAAGGGACAGAAATCCAGGCTCCTGCTGCTTCTTCCAGGAGCTACCAAACAGCACTATTCTGGCTGAACACAGCAGCAAAACCAGCACACCCTTCCTTGGGCAAAACTCAAGCTATTGTGAAGCTAGGAACACAAGACAAGCTTCCCTTTCCACTGAAGGATATTGATCCAGCTCTACTGACATGTGGACATTTGAGACAGCAATCTGTAACACCTTGTGAAATCAAATCACATGCCCAGATGTTTTCCAGCTTGTGTCATTCAGCTCCTCACTTACCATTCACAGTCTTCTGACAAGTGTATGCAGATGCTTTGCTTCTATCAAAAGTATTAACATCAGCACATTTCTAGGTTTCAACAAATCTCTGTCTTGGTTTGATAGACAGGTGCCTGCTAAGAGAGGTGGAACCCTCCCTTAGGACAGAGAATGTGATCTCCCTTCCCTCCGAATTATTTTAATTTTGAAATCAAGGGCTTTCAGGGAAAGGTATGGGAAAAGGAATAACAGTTCTTTACTAGTATCTATAAACAAGCCATAACAATAATAGCAACCACAAATAGAACCAGAAAACCAATAGCAGATGACTTTTGAGCTGCCAAGCCTTTTCCCGTGGGGTGTAAACACAATCGCGAGCAGCAGGGGCGCTGTTGAGCTCCCTGCCGGGCAGGGCAGGTGCGATGACTGCTGAGCGGCTGCAGGTGGCGCTGTGGCGCAGGGTCAGGTCAGCCTCAGGCAGCTGGTGATGGCGGAGGGCTGAGAAGAAGGCAGGCAGGCAGCTCGGAGCAGCAAAAGCGGGGCGGCAGGGGGTGAAGGGCTGACTCTCCCCGGCTAGCCAGCGAGGCAGCAAGGACTCTGCAGTCACAGCAGACGCTGCGGTCTCGTGCGGTGGAAGCAGGGTGGGTGGCAGGGACATCCGGACTCCCCGGCAGCTGCTGCGAGAAACGCATCCGGGAAAACGTGCGCTTCCCAGTGGGAAAGAGGTTGAATCAAAGCTCACCCAGTCAGGAGGAGAAGACAGAGCACAGTTGGATCTCCTGCGGTTGCAGCCAGAAGCGAAGAGCAGTCCCTTTCCTCCAGGTGTCCGATGGAACGAGTGCCAGTCTCAAACGGCTGGCTGCTTCCTTCCCCTGCCCCACCTAGCACACCCTTTTGTCTCTTACAAAAGACTTGATGGCTCTAATCACCCAATTATTTGTTGCTTAGTAACAGGGTTAGAGAAAAAATTCCAATGCCCCCTAACCTCTGACAATCTCTCATCAAATCATCTTGTTTTTTTGACACAAAAACCTCATGTGAAAAATGTTACCATGTTTTCCTATTCAGACTTATTTGGAAGTATTTGAGAAAATCATGATCTCGTAGGGACTCACAGAAACTCTCCCAACTCCATTTGCTGCTTCTCCTTCTGCCTGGGCCCAAAGACATTCTGGGTCTACCTTTGCCAGAAACCTCAGGAGAAGAAAGTGCAATTATTGCCACGAATTATTGCCACAGGCTTTGGGTTCACTGCTGGGTTACATTTCTATTATATTCTGTAAATATAAGCACGGAGCTGTCACTCTGCTGGAGCTGATTTGTCCATTCTCTGCTCTGCTCTCACAAACCTGTCGCTTTGTTGAGACAGACATAATGAGACACACACTTGTAATCCAGAGCCATAAGAAGTAAAGGTTTTTTATTATTCTCTGCTGCTGCTCTTATACCTCTTCGCAGTTACTGTGCTTATTAAGATTGGCTGCTAGCAAACAATGACAAGGCAGTCTAACAGACAATGACCATTCAGGCAACAATACATTTAGCTATACAAGCAAAAGTATAGTTAGTTACATATTATATGCAATTCCCTTATTGTACACAATTGATGTTTCAAAATAAGAACATCTTCTCCTGGTGTTCAGAATAATTTCTTTCATTGATTATAATCCTGCTTTTCCCTGTGGGTTTCATTGCGGATGCAAAATCTCACAGGCAAATTCTGACTGGTGTGAGGCAAGGCTGTGATGTCACAGGGCTCTGCTGGCCCACGGCACTGTGAGGTCACAAAGCCGTGCCTCAGCTATATAAGAGGGGCCAGCAGGCGCAGCTGCCAGTGCAGTCGCGATGCTACGCCCTGGAGCCATGAGCGCCGTCGGTGTCGTCATGTCTGCACTTTTCCTGCTGCTGGCTGCTGTGGCTATCTGGTGGGCCATTGGCCACTGGATGCCACGGAGGCAGCATGGAAGTGTCATAAAGAATCGTAAGCATGCTGGGGTTCTGCCCAGAGGCTCACGGAGGAGCCGAGGAGCCCGTGTGGCTCCCAGGTGCTCCAGGCCTCGGGTGACCCCTGGCAAGCGGCCACGTGCTCCCACCAGCCCCCTGCACAGCCCCTGCAGCTGTGGCCCCTGCCTGGCTGTGGCCCAGCAGCTGCAGGAAATGATGCTGTTGTTGTGGGCATGCAATGGGACACGTGAGCCACTTTATTCTGGGATGTGGAAGGTGTTGTGGGCACAACTGGAGAAGCTGGTGAAGCGAGGCCACCTGCCCTGCTGTGGCTCGTGCAGCTCTTCCAGAAGCCTCCGTCGCTTCAAGAGGCTGCTCACACCTAGGATCTGCATCCCTGGGAGAGCTCCCACCCTTTCAAGGATTTCCTTCCATCGGAGATCCTTCACCCACAAGAGAATATCAGGCTGTCAGAGATCTGTCATCCTGCCGGGAGCCTCCACTGCCTCTGACAGCCTCCAGCCATGCGAGAAGCTCCAGCCCTCCGAGAACCTCCCTCCTTCCAAGGGGTTCTCTCCTGCTGAGAGCCTCTCTGTCTCAGAGAACAAGCATTGCTCTGAAGGAATTGACCTTCCAAGAGCTTCCGTTCTCTGTGACAGCATTCAGCAATCTGAGTGCCTCCCTCCTTCCAAGGGGCTCTCTCCCCCTGAGAGGCTGCCTATCTCAGAGAACATGTGTTGCTCTGAAGGAACTGACCTTTCAAGAGCTTCCGTTCTCTGTGAAAGCTTCCAGCCTGCCGAGAGCCTCCCTCCTGCCTACAGCCTGCCTTCCTCTGAGAGCCTTCAGGATTCTGAGAACATTATTCCCTCTGAAAACCTCCCGGATTCTGAGACCCTTATTCCCTCTGAGAGCCTCCCCATCTCCGAGAACCTTCTTCCCTCTGAGAACTTCCCTGTCTGCGACAACCTGCATCCCTTCGAGAGCCTCTCCGATTCCAAGAACCTTCTTCCCTCTGAGAGCCTCTCCTATTCCGAGAGCCTTCTTCCTGCTGAGAGCCTCCTCATCTGTGAGAGCCTGCAACCTTCTGAGAGCCTCGACCTTTCAAGACGTTCCACACCCTCCAACAGCTTCCAGCCCTCTGAGATCCTCCCTCTGTCTGAAAGCCTCCCCGTTTATGAAAACCTTCAGCCCTTGGAAAATCAGCACCTTCCAGGAGCCTCCGTTCCCTCAGAGAGCCTCAGTCATCAAAGCCTCCCTCCCTCCCCGAGGCTCAGTGAGACCTGCTGGCCTGAGGACAGCAGTTACTCCATGGACAGCTCTGCCAGCTCCCTTGGAGCCAAGGACATCAACCACCCCGGCGCATTCCTCAGCACTGACGTGGCCTGGGAAAGCCCAGAAGGAGAAATGGCAGCGCAGCCTGATCCTGTGAAGCATTCTCAGGAGGAGCAAGTGGTGCAGCAGCAAGTATCCTGGAGCCCCCAGCTGTCACCCCACGGCTCCCAGGACGCTGTGCCAGCTGTGCCAACTGGGAACACTCCTTGCTTGGTGGCAGAGAGGAGCCCCAAGAGACCCAGGAGGTTCCTCCATCTCCGGGAAGCTGCCCCAAGACGGCCACCAAACATGAGGAATGTGTATGTGGTGGCAGGTCAGATCTGAGGAGCAGGAGGTGTTAAATAAATTAGGATTTTCCCCAAGAGCTGTGTGAGTGTTTGCACTGGTCTGGATTTGACTGGGATAGGGTTCCTTTCTACTCAGTAAGTGGCACAGAGCTGGGTTTGGATTCAGGATGGGATGTGGTGGATAACACAGGGAGGCTTTGGTTGTTGCTGAGCAGGGCTTGCCCTCTTCTGGGCTCTGAAGTGTCCAATGGGTTAATCCATGTTTTTCACTGGGAAGGGTGGAGTGAGTGTTGAAGACAGAGGCAAAGAATGCATGAAACACCTGTACTGTGTCTCTGTCCCTGTTTGTGAGGTGACCCTCCACACCCTGGAAGGAGCTGATATTATTCCTACAATGTTTTGGTCATTAATATATTTAACAATACCCTTTTACCAATTGCAGAGCCTTTTGCAAACACAGCCTTCTCACAGATCCAGCAGCTGGCTGTCATCCTGTCTTTTAAATGGTAAATAAACAAAGATCTGGGAACAAGCCAGTGTGACTGCCACTACAATTCAGTAGTGGCTCCAGTGCTCCAGTGAGCCAATTTTTGTCTTGATAATGTGCTTCCAGCTATACTTTATACTCAGTTAGAACAACACCTACCGGGCTTTTGCCTTATGTCACTTTAACCCCTAGAATGACACAAGGAGCCTTGGCAGGAGCAGGGATACAAAGGAGCATCCAGGGAACCGGAGAGGACAGGGCTGACCCCACTTGTCAGGATAAGGTGCAGCCAGGGACTGCCCCCCTGACCACTGACTGAGCCCAAGAACAGCTGTAGCAGGCAGTGTCAGACTCCCTCCTCAGTTTCTTCATTAGAAGTAATATTTGCATGGTAGTAAAATAATATCTCTAACCCTTAGTCAGTTCCTAGTTTAGGACACAGTCAGAATCTGATCAAAACCTTTGTAGATGTCAATCCAGCAACAGAATTTTTCCCTTTACTGATTGTTGATCAGGTCCTTAATCTCACTGAGATGTGTCTGGATCTGACTGTCCACCTGTTAAGCCCTGGACACTGAGATCCAGTGGTTTAACTCAGGGTTCTATTGCTCTCTCTTAGAGCAAAGGAGAAATCCCCACCAGATATAGGAAAGAGGTGAAAATCACACTACAGCTTACTGGCAAGAATA
This sequence comes from Lichenostomus cassidix, assembly GCF_008360975.1. Classification (NCBI taxonomy): domain Eukaryota; kingdom Metazoa; phylum Chordata; class Aves; order Passeriformes; family Meliphagidae; genus Lichenostomus; species Lichenostomus cassidix. The sequence continues at coordinate 59,148,901 of NC_139486.1, forward strand.
ACAAAAGCAGAAGCTCAAAAATCAACCATCTTTGGCAAAGAATGAAATACAACACAGAATTCAACATTCTACTACTTATCCTAGCAGTACTCAGTGTTAATTTAGCATTTACCTAGCATAAACTTAGCCCAACTGGGAAAAACCTTGAGATGTACGAAATGCTATTTTCCCCAAAGGTCCAGGCAAAGAGAAGTAGGAAAAGAAAGAGAGGCACAGAGTAAGACAAAAGGAGAGAAGGAAGAGAGCTAGAAAAAGCCAGTTAGACATGCAACAGAGCTATGCTGTTTCCTACTGGACTGAAGTACTGTTGCAGAGCTTAGCTTCAAAACTTAAAAGGTCTAGTAAAGTGTTACCATACTAAATGTCCTAGAACAAAAATCCAGAGCTTTTCACTTTCCTCTCACAGCTTATAAACTGCACGACACACAGGTCTATGTGTTTTCATCTTCAGCCCTACATACACTTGTAGATTTTCTTGCAGAGACCAGTTACAAAATTAAAAACTAAAAACATTCAGCAACTAGTCCCACAGAAAAAGTTCCCAGAAGAAAGAGCAAGTTGAGCTGGATTGAACCCTTCTTTTTCAGCCTACAAACTGCACTGCCAACAATAAGACGATTCCCTTTCCTTCCCAGACGTATGCATGATCTTGTTCTTTCAGTCTTGCAGAACCAGGATCCAAAATTGAATGCCTTCGTTTACTGCTCCCACACAAAGGTGCTAGGAGAAAAAGCTCTTGGCTTTTTGTCTCCCTCTGTCACCATTCAACAGTTCCACGAGATGGCAATGTTTATTTGCAAAACCAGGAAATGTACAACAGCTAGCTGAGCAGCTCAAAGTGCAGATCCAAAGTTAATAACTCAAACAAAATGTGTCAGGACAGAAATGTGCTTGGTTTCAATTTCAACAAATGAAATTTGTAGCTGTACTCAACTACTGAATGCAATCCAGGGCTTGCTTCCACAGAAGTGTGCCAGGTTAGAAAGCTGTGCCAGGTTAGAAAGCTGTAGCTTTCTAATACTAGGGCTGGACACTTTCTTTCCCATGGTAAAGCACTTTCAAACACATCCAAGAGCCTGCCATCAAAATCTGAATAACATATCCAATAATTAATATGTCCAAGGATTGCTCCCACAAAGTTTTCAGGACAGAAACATTTTGATGGCCTTTATCTCTGATGGGCAGCAGCAGCAGCAATAGGAATAGTTATTTCCCTTCCTAAGGAAAGGGACCCCCCAGGTTCAAAATTTGGAGTAGAGTTCCAACATTGAATACTTCCACTGAATTTCTTCTGCATAAAAGGTTTCTGGACATAATGCTGCTGCTGCTGGCCTTTCCCTCTGCTGAGAGTATTGTGTCCTCTACACCTGTGTTGAGGAATACACAGAGAGACACGACAGGAGCTGGATAGCAAAGGGCATGAAGACCAGAGGTGCCACTTAGGTGGATGGACACAGCAAGAATGGAGGACTTAAAAGCCAAGGGGTTTGTCTGTTTAGGGTCCTTCCTCAGAGGCACCCAGCTCGAGCTGTTTCTGTGTCTCTCTGGCATGACTAAGTTGCTTAATGGAACAGTTTGAAACTATATTGTAGAAAATCTGGTGTTGAACAGGTAAGGAGACCTGGTGTGACTGTGTGAGAGTGGGGTGTGTAGGGAGTCAGCCAAAGCACCCACAAGGCTCCCTGGCATTGCCCACTGTGGAGAGGCTTCAGTCCCATCAGTTAAAGTCTCTGGTAGTGGGAGTGTGACTGCAAGACTACTTCCTGAGCGGTCAGAATGGGAAGTTTCCTTAACACAGAAATGTACAAAATGTGAGAAAACACTGAAATTACTGAGATATTTCCTCACCTTTTAAAGTATGTCCCTTACTCTGCAGCAGAGTTGGTTGGCTTTAACCCTCCCTTCATCTTGAAGCCTTACATTGCTGGAACCCAGGAGTTGCTAGCTATGTCTGTCTTTCTGTATCTTTCCAGTCTTTTTGTTTTTCTTCCTTTCTTCTTCTAACCCTTTTCTCACGGAATGTAACATCAAATGGTTATAAGGTTTTCTATGTTTAATGGGCTAAGTCTATGCTGTGATAAGTGATGTCAGGTTGTATTTATTCTTTTTTGCCAGTAAACTTTTGTGTATTTTTACCTCTTGAGAATATCTGGTTGGCATTTTTCTCCTTTGCCCCTTTCCAGAGTGAAAGAATCTTGGTTTGAGTGACCAGGGTGGCACACAGTCACAGATTGCTGAAGACTCAGCATGCCCTTGACTGATTTACATATTCAGAGTTACATGGGAAACTTAACAGCAGCATCATCATAATGAGAAAAAAAATGATCACATTGATAATTATGTTACTGGAGAAACTTAAACCCTTCAGATAAAGGTTTGTACAGGAAGTGAAACTGCTCACATATCCAGGAAAAGTTAACAGAATCCAGCAAAAGCTAAGATAAAGTTCTTGGGACACTGAATATTGGACAAATGATCCACCCTCTGGGCGTTTGTGGTGTTCTGCCTTTAGAGGATTAAGCTGCTTCTTTCTTTACAAGTTTTGCCACACTGGACTCACTTATGTAACCACTCCATGTAAAATGCATTTTTACATTTTTATGAGTAGAGAAGTGCAATTTAAGTGATTTTTTTTTTTGTAGTGTCAATTGATAAGGCTGTTACCTCCTGCAAAATTTCTGAAAAATTTAGCAACCAACATTTTCATCTGGGGAAGTTTCATTCAAAAGACCAAGTAAGATTACTTCAGCCAGCAATAATGACATAACCAGACTTTACATATTTAAGAAGAACTGGAATAAAGGACTATTTAAAAAAAGATGCAATGGATTTTGTCTGATATTTTCCCTTTTCCTTTTCAGGGTGTAAGCCATGCTGGGTTTGCCTTCCAAATGACACACTTGTTTGTTTTTCCTGTTATATAACCCTTTCTAAAGTTTTGTTTAGTGTTGTGACACTTGCACCAAGCTTTTCCTGCCCCTGATGTGCATTAATTGAAGTGAAATGAAAACAGGACTGTCACATATTTCTGGTCTCCTTGGTAAGCTTCCCCTGTGATTGATTTTTACAGTCCCATTTCTGTGTTTCTCTACTTATTAGTATTAGCCCTTTTGCCTCATAATTGGGTTCCTTGCTGTGATCATAATCCATCTAGATATTACCTCACAAACATTCCCTTAAATATTTAAAGAATTATCCCACTGGTAAATAGAGCTGTTTTTTTTTTAATATAACTGGGTCCTATTTGAGGATATGTTTCTAGTGCTAGCACATGGAATCTCCACCTGCTCCCTGCTTGAACTGAGATTGTTGAGGATAATCAGCAACTCAGTTTAAAACCTGACTTATTTTTAAACAGACATTTCAATGTTTTTCAAGTTGAGTTTAGGATTTTGGATTTGTCGTGTTTTTGCAGGACAAGAGACTGTTTAGTTAAAGCTGCATGGCCGCATAGATCTTTTCTTTTCCTCTGCATTGTTCACTTCTCTTTCTCACTGTGCAAAGAGAAAATAAGAAAGGGATAGCAAGCTAACAGCTGGCAAATTGCATATCACCTTTTCTGTAGCTCAGGTATGGCAATTTGCCCCATATGGCCTGTTTTGATAAATAGTTCATGCTTTCTGACCTGTGCTATTTTATTTTCAAGGAATTTCTGAGTTGGCAGTGTGATTCCAAGCCTCTCAATGAAGAGAGCATCCCCTTGCCCCTGCCTGGCTGCTCTGCAAGCCTCCCAACATGTCCAAGGGGGTGACTCCTTTGGCACTGCTTAGAGTGCTCAAAGTCTGCTGGGACAGCTTAGAAAGAGATGGATCATTTCCATGTTTTGACTTCTGGTGAGATTTAATTGCATTTAAGGAAATGAAAATAATAATAAAAAAGCTTGAAAGATTAAACCACTTCCCTTAGTATTGCCCTTACTTAATATTTTCCTAGAAAGAAGCATTTTTGTGCTCTAAAATAGTAAGTGGAGAAACTGAGAAGCATTTCTCACTAATTTTCAAGGAATTACATAGATTTTAGTGATTTATCCTCCTGCACACACCCCACACAATGACTTGAGGTTTCACTAAGGAAGCATAACTGTGGCACAAGTAACAAGGCAGGATGCCAGAATGGATTGGGATGTCCTTGTTCCCACTGGTATTAGCCACTCCCAGCTGGACCAGTGGGGAAAAAAATGTGAGTTGGACTCTTAAAGTTAGGAAGTCCACAACTCAGCAGGCAGACAAATGTCTCTGCTTACCCTTGCTGTTTTTCTGGCAGCTATTCAGAAATATCATAATGTTGTTGTCACTGCAAGAACAGAAGAACTTTCAAAAGTAGTAGTTTTCGGTTTTAGAGAAGAGCTGCAATATTTGTCAGATGCTCCAGAGCTGGAAGAACAGATTCATGGAAATACAGTTTTTCTGTCATTGATTTAACGAAAAAAGAACCTGAACATTTTGGACTTTTCCAGTCTGGGGAGACTGTTGGGTTTTTTTTGTGATAGGAAGTTATTTTCAAACTGCAAGTTTGGGGAAGCTGAACTAAAACTGGCCTCTTCTTTAATTCAGCTTTGTTTTTAGTTTGATGTCTACTGAAACTATCAAAATGTCAGCTGGGATAATTTTACTGGATAAGATTTCTTCAGATGAGATTGAGAGCAAAAAGAATTTCAAGCCAGATTTTAAGGAAAGCAAATTCAGTGAATCATGTGCTGATTATCATGGTTTTCAACTTCACTGCTCACGTTCTGCACCGGCTGGTAAGCATGCATTTATATAACTTATTTCCTCAAATCTGTGTCTAGTTACTCATATAACATGTGGTGAGTAAATTCTGAGACCCAACAAGGAAAACAAAGGAATTGTTACTGTCATGAAGGCATTATAGAATTGTTAGTTCAGATAAAGGGTAAAAACAAATGTTTGTTGAAAAAAAAAATCAGTGTCTCCTGAATGTAGCTGCCTGGAACTGTCTAATATAACCAGGGTGGCACATCTGCAGTTAATCAATGAAATCTCAGTTAATCCCTAAAAGTCTTCTTAGGTATTTGATAATTCTTCACCTAGGAAATACCTTCTAAGAATGACTATTTTGATTTCTTTTGCACTACATACATACTATGATTTTCACAATCCTCAAAGAATAATTTGATTTTCATCATGGTTTCACTTTCTTATGGCTCCAGAACAAAATACAGACATGGCAAGCGGAGAATATCTAAATGTAATTGACATTTTATCCTGTGATAGGACAACCAAAGTGCAGAGAGAGTCTGCACCTTTCAGATTGGCTGAAGTAGGTGAATATATGAATCAAATGGTAATGTTTTTAACTCTGCAACAAATGTTTGGAACATTTTGTACATACAAATTCAGGTCTTACACATTAAAATGGTTGTACGGTTGGGATGTTCCTTTTGCAAGAAAAGCAGATGGCTTGTGCATTCACTAACAAAAATTTTCTAATTTCTCTTTCTGTAAAGCCTTCAGTAACTTTTGTGAAACAGAATTTTCACAGTTGATGCACTTTGGAAATTTTATCTTTTATGTCAGTGGGGTTTGTAAGGTCTGGAATCAGGTGTCTGTCTGTTCCCTTAGGATCTCATAACATAAATTTAAAAATACCCCATAAAAGTGTCATTAAAGAACTTATGCATGTGCTAGGTGATTTGCTGTGCTATGTTCCTTAAATGTCAAACTAACATTTTTAGCCTATCTTGTTGATAAAGAATGAAATGAACTTCCAGCATAAGCTGGAAACATACTGTTTGTGGAACTAAACCGCTCAGAATTCTGCACAAAGGAGGTAATGAAAAACAACACTTCCATGTTGGATTCTTCCATTCAGAAAAAATTATTACATTCTTTTAAAAATAATTTTGTCTTGCTAGTATTTGTTGCAAACACTATTTAATATTCCTGAAGCAGAAACAGTGCTAACAAGCATCTCTGACAAATGTTTTGTCAGAGTTTGGAGATTTGCTTGGTTTGTATTTTTGCATCATGAGCAGAATCAAATAAACACTGACACATTGTCTTAATGTTTTGGGGGGGTTTATGAATGATCATTTAAAGCAAATGCCATCTCATCATTTGCCTTCTAAAATTTTCCTTGATATGTTTTTTTTACCAGTCTTTAAGCAAGCCCTTTGTAGTTTCCAGGGGTGTGTTGTGTTGGTGAAGCCTGAATGGAGAATATAAACAAGTTTTATTTGGCTTCCACATGTCTTTCCCTAAAAGGGACTTCTACTTGCTCAGCCATGGCTTTTGATAAAAATCAACTCAATCACACTCTTCGTTTTACTACCATGATGGTGTTTGAGGAGAGTATTTCCCAACAATGCTGCTTGGCAGCAAGAAGAAAACTTCAAGCTATGGTAATTAACAGAAGTTTTCCTCTTAGAATTTAGGTATGGGTTGTTTTAGCTTGTCCATTTGTTTGTTTTCAAATGGTAATATGAAAACCTCCAGTGAAATCAACATCCTACATTGGGGTGCTGCCCTGAGGTTTGCTAATGTTTTCATCTCTGCCCCATGGGCTTCCACCTCCACAGCTGCAGCCTTGGGAATCTTCTATTTCGTCTCAATGAACTTCAGATTTTCAACTGGTTTTTTTTTTTTAAAGGATTTAAAAGACTCATCTGAAATTGTTCATGTCACCAACAAATGGTAGGAAAAGGTATGTAAGCTATGCAAACATTAAGTACTCAGTACAATGTCCTTGTTCTTCTGTTCAATTTGCCATTCAAAATACTGTTTCTTTTAAGAGGTTTATTGTTTAAAATTTATTATGCTGTGCTTATCGTATAATTCTTTTGGCACATAAAGCAGAGAATTCAATAAAGAGAGATTTCACTTAAGAAAAGCTTTTCATGTAGTACTGATGTGTTGATAATTTTAAACACACGACCTACAAAAAAGTGAACACTCACAAAGTAAAGTGGTCCTGAAATACACTCTGATGTTCAAGAAATGGTGCTTGAACACCATGGACAGAAAAATATTAACCATATTTTTGTTTTATTTTCAATTCTGATGCAAGTACCAACCTTGAGGCATTTTTTTGGGGGATCTGCACGTACATCAAAACATATGGGAGAGTAATAACCCTAGAATAAGAACAAAAATATTGATAAGATCTGAGTACAGAATTTTTTTTTCCATGTAGAGCCTTATTGAAATCTTTAGGGGGTTTATCACTTGCACAACAACAGTGAGTTTGAATTGGTTTAAGAGATGAAATGCACAACCAAGACTGGTTGATGAATGCTCCAGGAACAGATCAGAGACAATTGTTGGCTTTCATGGCACTTGGATCACCTGGACTCTGTGTGAAAGCTTGAATGGAGCAGTGACACTTCATACATAGCAGATAATGTGGGACTGGTAGATTTTTAGAGATGTCAAGCAAACTTAAAAAAAAATCAAGCTTATTTTGATTTTTAAGACACTTACTCTGTAAAGAATTTTTAATATAATGTATAGCATGAATGCAAGTGTTACAGCCACAGCAGTTTGTTTTCACCAATGCAAACCAGGCTGTTCCTAATAGAGAAATACAGAACCATTTTTCTGTTGTACTGCCCAGAGTAGAATTTCCTCCAGGACCTGGTGCATTTGCTATTCAGACTTCTCACAGCCAGCAAAACTTATCTGGATATTGCAGATGTAAATATTTGTGCAGATTCAAACATTATTATTATCCCTGATACTGGCTGTTCTGCTTCATCTCTTGTCAGTCAGGAAGAGACTGAAAACATTCCACCTAAAATCATTATTGGTTGAGTCAGGGTGCAGCACTTGAATTGTTCTGAAATGAGACTTGCACAAAATCACATGGGTTTGACTCTGTGGCTTTTGGTAGAATGGTACAAGGCTAGAAAACAAAACCTACTTGTTATTGCCTTTTATGTGGTTCTTTCACTGATGAGTATTTCAGGGCATCTCCTGTGGTGCTTGCAGGTGAAGAGAAAGGGAGAAATAAAATATTAATTCATACAAGGATGGAGACTGGGACTCAAATTTATATAGCATATATATAAATATACCATATATATACCTTGGTCTTCAGTGCTGGCAAGAGTCAGTCTTTTTGCTACTCAGCCTGAAGATGTACCATGAGCTACAACTGGAAGATCTATCTCTCTTTGGCACTACCCTCAGAATTAAAATGTCATTAATAATACACAAAATGATCCTGTATCTAAAGAATAATGCAGAGTTAGCAGAGAGACCTACCAGACTGAGGCACTCACCTCTTCCCCTGGGGGTCATGACTTCTATCCTTACATGGCTGGGATAAATGGCAACTAAACTGAATATAGAAATCTAACTTCTCCCAGAGGCATAATTTCTCCTCTGTGCTCTTCCTTCATTTAATGGGCTGTTGACTTTCAATGGAGAGTGGGGTTGTTCAACAGACTCTGAGAGAAGACACTAATGATTTATACCAGTGGATTTTATTTCCTGAGCTGTCTAGTAGCAACAGAAGTATATCTATGTAAAGAATGTGCTGACCTCACAGATACTGCAAAAGCTTTCCTTGGTTTGAAATGTGAAGTCAACACTTGCAAAACAGATGAGTCTGAGCAGTCTTCCTGTAGCACAGTGTACCTTATACTTGCAAAGCCTAAATACAACCATGAAATGCTTGTATCTCATCTCTCAGAAGTGGGATTTTATGCTTAAGTCCTTTTTACTTGAATAATGAGCATAAATTGATAAACAGGTCTCTAGTATATTAGAAGATGCAAGGTGACTCGGTGTGGATGGGGAGGTCACTGAGGAATTTCAGGTTTCATAACAGTTAAGTCTTGAGTGATGTATCTATATGCAATTTCATAAAAATATAATTTTTATAATATTATAAAAAATAAGTCTGAAGCCTGTGAGCATTATAAGTAGAACAGACTGATGGCTGTGTATCAATAACTTTGGTAAGCAAAGGATGCTCCTCTGGTGATGCAGAATACAGTTGTATTTCATGTTTGAACACTGACTTCACTGTCAGTTCTGATGGCTGTGTAAGTGAGGAAACAAATGATGTCATTTAGTACATTGTATATAAGTTACTGCTTGCTCTGTTAGAAACCCCAAATATGTTTTTTTCATGATTACACCACCAAAAATGTATAGAAACTCTGGCAGACTTCACAGACCTTTGTGATATTTGTATCAGTATTGTACTACGATCTACATTCATCTGATTTAAAAGAACCAAAACAACAAAAGAAGAAAAAAAACTTCCTGAAAACACAAGTTTAGTAAAATTTAGAAAGGACATCGTGGGAGAGAGAGAATTATATGGAGTTATCTGTGCAGGCAGCTGAATGTTATACATAGAAAGTTCTGAGTGGTTCTGGAAGACTCATGTGTTTTTCCAAAAGTACATAGTGAGAAAGGATTGGGCTGCCTATTAGTCTCAGTCCTAAAATGTGCTGTTTTGCTGGTAAAATAATAAATTGAGAATGGTATCTCGAGGAATTATGTATCTATATGTGCAAAAATATTCGTAATCATTTAGTTCACTCTCATTTTTGTGTTCCTGCCTTTGGTGGAGAAGAGGGAGGGCATGTTGAAATCACTTAGATGCAACTACATCAATCTCTTGAGAAAGTGCAATTATTCAAAACCATTTGGCTGTATAGTTTTTGGAATCAAGCAGCCTCAGGTTTCTGTTTTAAAGTTTTGAACATTGAAGATTATTATTTCTAAAATGGATATATTTTTTTGTGTATGGAAATGTTATGATCCAATTATTAAGGTTCTTTGGAAATACCTCTGCCCGAATTAAGGTACAAACGAGACCATATGCCAGTCAATAGTATGGGTTTTATTTAAGAGAAATTATGAGAGAGAGAGAGAAGAGAAGAAAGAGAAGTAGGAAAAGAGGTGGGGGGGACAGAAAGAGGGAAAGAGAAAATATCACCATCCGTGGATCCCAACGATGTTGCGTTGATCCTCTCCAGCCGGTCTCCTTGGTGGTGGTGGTCCCCCCAAAAGCACAGGATGCCATGGGTTAATATACAGTCAGACCAGGGGCAATGTCTAGGCATGTCCCCACAGGGGAGGGGGCAACCTCTAGCAGCAGACTCTGCTTGCATCAGCTGCACTCCTGTGGTGCCAGGCCTAGCATTTGGGGGTCTGTGATGGATTGTGACTCCCCCTCAGCTGCCTCTCACGTGAAAGTCCCATGGATGTAGCCAGTGAGGCTGGGGGTTCCACAGCTGGGCCAGTTTGTGTCAACCTGGCTTCTGTGAGCTGTGCTCTGCCCCCACTCCAAACTCAGCCAGGGATGATCCTTAGTGCAGCTGGTGGCTTTGGCCTTTGTGTATGCATACCTTTCCCTCAGCCTGAGGTGATTGAACAATAGGGTTTCCCTTTATCTAATCTCAGCAGTTTGATTCAGTCCAAAGTCCCAGTCAGGTATCTTCAGGGAGGTTTCTTTGATTGTAGCTTCTTTATACACTTTTTGTTATAATGAGCAAAACTTTATATCAATGTTTGAGGCATGAACTATTTCAGTCTCTGACAGCCACCCCGTGATTCAAACATTGTAATAAATGTCTCTTTTTTAGCAATCTTCTTTAGCCTATGGGTTGTCTATGGAGGTGATGAAAAAAAAGATAAAGGGAGAAAAGATAGAAATAGTAGAAGCAATAACATGAGCAATTATACTAATAGGTACAATAGTTCAAAGCATAAATTCAATTGTAATCATCAATTTAATTTTCATTAGTCAGTATGTCCTAGGTTGCAATATTGATGTAGTTAAGTATTCTATTACCACCAGCTGTGGGCCATTAGCTGCTATCACCCACTCCGGATGACAGGCAATGGGCCATCCGTTAGCTATTATCACTTGCTAACGACCCACCCCGCATGACAGGCAATGGGCCATCAGGGACCCACCGTGTGACTCATGGACTTATCTCATCCCATTGTGAGATGCTCTGCCCAGGAGGGAGAACCAGGTGTTCCCACGTGGATATAACCTGGCCCTGGAACTGCCTGAGCGAGCCCTGTCTACTGGGTTCCCAGAGGACCAGAGCTACCACTGGATCTTCAGCAGGAGACGAGACCTTCACAGGATCACTGCTTCAACTGGACTACTTCAGTTGGACTGCTACTACCACCCTAACAGGGTGTTAGGTTGTATCTGACTTTGTCAGTGCTTTTCCTTATATTATTTCACTTATTTTTAATTTCAATCTTGACTTGTGATCTCCCACTGGTTTGTTTTCAAACCAAGACATATTTTGGCGCCCAACGTGGGGCACAACCTGGGGAAACTCAGAAATCCTAGCACCATGATGCTCGGCTTATCTATATGGGTACTGTATCTCGCTCTCTATATTTTTCCTCAAATGGGATACTATCTGCCCGTCGTATTGCTCCTGTTGCGACCAGGAAATGGCATGAGAATTGCCCTATTGGTTTATTATGCCTATGGCATGGTTACCTGTGAGGCGATGAACACCATTCGTTATATATACTCGACTTTGTCTGCCTGGCCTAACCTGAGCTGCTTCATCTGGGACCTGCTCAGCAATCGCACCCACCCTCTGGGGCTAGGAGGAGAAAACGGTTTCTTCCAGCATTTCAGGTCAGGCACAGCCGTTTTTGAGGATATTGAGTTCTCTCTGGATGCTAGGGATGGCATAATCTTTTTGTTAGTTCTGTTTTCCTTTTTCTCTGCGACCAGCATCGTGTACCTCATGCTGAAGATCAGAACAATATTTTGTCTTCTTGAGGGGGAGAAACAAAGCAAATCAGAACAGCTGAAGCCCGTAGCAGTTGCCCCCGTCCAGAAAAAGAAATCAAAGAGCAAATCAGTCCGCATAGCGACTGATGAGGATGCGGCAGGACCATCTCACCAAGCAGAAGAGACAGAGCCGGAGATCATCACTCGCTCTCTGTCCCTGGGGGAGCTGCGGGACCTACGGAGGGAATTCACCCGGCAGGCGAATGAGTCCATCTTAACCTGGCTGCTCCGCATCTGGGATGCCGCCGCTAATGACACCATTCTGGATGGAAGTGAGGCCAGGCAACTGGGATCCCTGTCTCAGGATGTGGTCATTGACCAGGGGATTGGGAAAACCCAGGAAACTCTCAGCCTCTGGCGGAGATTGCTGGCGAGTGTACGGGACAGATACCTCTGCAAAGAAGACCTCCAGATGCACCAAAGAAAATGGAACACAATAGAACAAGGTATCCGATGCCTGAGGGAATTGGCTGTGCTAGAGATCATTTTCTCGGACAACGAGAGATTCCCCAAGAGCCCAGATAATGTCCGGTGCACTTCACAAATGTGGCTAAGATTCGCGCGGCTCGGACCAGAGATATACTCTCGTTACCTGGCAACATTGCAGTGGAGGGAAGGCGGAGACCAGGTGGGCATGTTAACAAACAAACTGAGAATTTATGAGGACACTGTCACCGCTCCACTACGCACCCAGGTCTCATCGGTAGAAACAAACCTGGCCGCGCAAGTCCGGAGCTTAATTGAAGAGAGCCACCAGAAACTAAAGAAAGAGCTCAAAGAAGGATTTTTCCATGCCACACCGAAACCAACCAGAGTCTCTGCCATCAGGAGTAGACGTACTCCAGCCAGGGAAAGAAAACAAACTCCACGACGTGACCTCTGGTTTTTCCTTCAGGAGCATGGGGAAGACATGAGAAAGTGGGATAGGAAACCCACCTCCACCTTAGCAGCCCGGGTACGTGAATTGAAAACAGAAACATCCACTTCAGGAAGCTCATCTAGGTACAACACTGCCCCAGTCTCTTGTGGACAGAACCCCCGACAGAATGGAAAGGATAATATGACTGATCCTCTTGAAGGAACCTCAGGAACACATTTACAGAAGAACATCGTGCACCAAAAACAGGATTAGAGGAGCCCTGCCTCTAGCCAGGTAGAGGAAAGGGATAATCGGATCTATTGGACTGTGTGGATCCGATGGCCTGGCACGTCTGACCCACAAAGATACACGGCTTTGGTTGACACCGGCGCTCAGTGCACCCTGATGCCATCCAGGTATGTGGGGACCGAATCCATTTCCATTTCTGGGGTGACAGGAGGATCCCAGCAGCTGACTGTACTGGAAGCTGAAGTGAGTTTAACTGGGAATGAGTGGCAGAAACACCCCATTGTGACTGGTCCAGACGCCCCATGCATCCTCGGCATAGATTATCTCAGGAGTGGATATTTCAAGGACCCGAAGGGACATCGCTGGGCTTTTAGGATAGCAGCCGTAGAGACAGAAGACATAAGACAGCTGAATAGCCTGCCTGGTCTCTCAGATAACCCGTCTGCTGTAGGACTACTGAGAATTGAAGAACAGCGGGTACCAATTGCTACAGCAACAGTGCATCGCCGGCAATACCGCACTGACAGAGACTCTGTGGCCCCCATCCATAAGATGATTCGGGATCTGGAGAGCCAAGGGGTGGTCAGCAAGGCTCACTCACCCTTTAACAGCCCTATATGGCCGGTGCGTAAGTCCAGTGAAGAATGGAGACTGACGGTGGATTACCGTGGCCTGAATGAAGTCACACCACCACTGAGTGCTGCTGTACCAGACATGTTGGAACTTCAGTATGAGCTGGAATCCAAGGCAGCAAAGTGGTATGCGACCATCGATATTGCCAATGCCTTTTTCTCCATTCCTCTGGCAGCAGAGTGCAGGCCTCAGTTTGCTTTCACCTGGAGAGGTGTGCAGTACACATGGAACCGACTGCCCAGGGGTGGAAGCACAGTCCCACCATCTGCCATGGACTGATCCAGGCTGCACTGGAAAAGGGTGAGGCTCCAGAACATTTGCAGTATATTGATGACATCATTGTGTGGGGGGACACAGCAACGGAAGTATTTGGGAAAGGAGAGAAAATCATCAAAATTCTCCTGGAAGCCGGTTTCGCCATCAAGAAGAGCAAAGTCAAGGGACCCGCCCGAGAGATCCAGTTCCTGGGAGTAAAGTGGCAAGACGGACGGCGTCAGATTCCTTCTGAGGTCATCAATAAGATCATCGCGATGTCTCCACCAACCAACAAGAAGGAGACACAAGCTTTCCTAGGTGCCATAGGCTTTTGGAGAATGCACATCCCTGAGTACAGCCAGATCGTGAGTCCTCTCTACCTCATAACCCACAAGAAGAACGATTTCCACTGGGGCCCTGAACAGCAGCAAGCCTTCACCCAGATCAAACAGGAGATTGCTCATGCGGTAGCCCTTGGCCCAGTCAGGACAGGACCAGAGGTAAAGAATGTGCTTTACTCTGCAGCTGGGAGCCATGGTCTGTCCTGGAGCCTTTGGCAGAAGGTGCCTGGTGAGACCCGAGGTCGACCACTGGGATTCTGGAGTCGAAGTTACAGAGGGTCTGAAGTCAACTACACTCCCACCGAGAAAGAAATCTTGGCAGCTTACGAAGGAGCCCAAGCCGCCTCAGAGGTGATTGGCACAGAAACACAACTTCTCCTTGCACCCCGACTGCCAGTGCTGGGGTGGATGTTCAAGGGAAGGGTTCCCTCTACCCACCATGCCACTGATGCCACGTGGAGCAAATGGATTGCCCTCATCACACAGCGCGCCCGTATTGGAAACCCGACTCGCCCTGGGATTCTGGAAATCATAACAAACTGGCCTGAAGGTGAGACTTTTAAATTATCTTCAGAAGAAGCAGAGGAGAAAGTAGCACGTGCCGAGGAAGCACCCCCGTATAACGAGCTGCCGGAGAGTGAAAGACGCTATGCCCTCTTCACTGATGGGTCCTGCCGAATTGTAGGCGCAGATCGGAAATGGAAAGCTGCAGTATGGAGCCCCACACGACAAGCTGTACAGGCTACCGAGGGACAAGGTGGATCAAGTCAGGTCGCAGAGCTTAAAGCCATCCAACTGGCTTTGGATATTGCCGAACGAGAGAAATGGCCAAGGCTCTATCTCTACACTGACTCCTGGATGGTAGCCAATGCACTGTGGGGATGGTTAGATCGCTGGAGAAAGGCTAACTGGCAGCGCAGAGGAAAACCCATCTGGGCCGCTGAGATTTGGCAGGACATCACCGCCCGGGCAGAAAAGCTGACCGTGAAAGTTCGACACGTGGATGCACATGTACCTAAGAGTCGGGCTAATGAAGAGCATCGTAACAACGAGCAGGTGGACCGAGCTGCCAAGGTGGAAGTGTCACAGGTGGATCTGGACTGGCAGCACAAAGGAGAATTATTTCTAGCTCGTTGGGCCCATGATGCCTCTGGTCATCAAGGGAGAGGTGCGACATACAGGTGGGCTCGTGACCGAGGGGTGGACTTGACCATGGACAACATCTCACAGGTCATCCACAGCTGTGAGACTTGCGCTGCAATCAAACAGGCCAAGCGGGTGAAGCCTCTGTGGTATGGTGGACGATGGTCAAAGTACAGGTATAGGGAAGTATGGCAAGTTGACTACATCACACTTCCCCAAACCCGCCAAGGAAAGCGCTACGTGTTGACCATGGTGGAAGCAACCACGGGATGGTTAGAGACCTACCCTGTGCCTCATGCTACTGCCCAGAACACCATCTTGGGTCTGGAAAAGCAAGTCCTGTGGAGACATGGTACCCCAGAGAGAATCGAGTCTGACAATGGAACCCATTTCAAGAATGGCCTCATAAGCACCTGGGCTAGAGAACACAGAATTGAATGGATATACCACATCCCCTATCATGCACCAGCTGCCGGGAAAGTTGAACGGTGCAACGGACTACTTAAGACAACTTTGAAGGCACTTGGCGGGGGAACCTTCAAAAATTGGGAACTGAACTTAGCAAAGGCCACCTGGATGGTTAACACAGGGGGTTCTATCAATCGAGCCGGTCCTGCCGAGTCCGAACCTTTGCACACAGTGGATGGAGATAAAGTCCCTGTGGTACACGTAAGAGGTTTCTTAGGAAAGACTGTTTGGATTAGTCCCACCTCAGGGAAAGGCAAACCCATCCGTGGAGTGGTTTTTGCCCAAGGACCTGGTTATACTTGGTGGGTGATGCAGGCAGATGGGGAAACCCGTTGTGTCACACAAGGAGACCTTATCTTAAGTGAGAACTGTGTAGATGGTAATAGAATAAGGGGTGGATAATGTCCTAGGTTGCAATATTGATGTAGTTAAGTATTCTATTACCACCAGCTGTGGGCCATTAGCTGCTATCACCCACTCCGGATGACAGGCAATGGGCCATCCGTTAGCTAATATCACTTGCTAACGACCCACCCCGCATGACAGGCAATGGGCCATCAGGGACCCACCGTGTGACTCATGGACTTATCTCATCCCATTGTGGGATGCTCTGCCCAGGAGGGAGGAGCCAGGTGTTCCCACCTGGATATAACCTGGCCTTGGAACTACCTGAGCTAGCCCTGTCTACTGGGTTCCCAGAGGACGAGAGCTACACTGGATCTTCAGCTGGAGACTAGACCTTCACAGGATCACCGCTTCAACTGGACTACTTCAGTTGGACTGCTACTACCACCCTAACAGGGTGTTAGGTTGTATCTGACTTTGTCAGTGCTTTTCCTTGTATTATTTCACTTATTTTTTAATTTCAATCTTGTGATCTCCCACTGGTTTGTTTTCAAACCAATACACAGTACCTCCACCCCGCGACCCCAGGAATTAGTGTTTTTAAATGGGTGGTGGGTGTGAGGGGTATTTTTATATTGTATCTCTTAGATGTTAGCTTAATATGTTTGGAAATTGGTTATAGAATTATACAGCTGGTTTTCATTTTTTTTTGGTATAAATGTGGATGGATTTAGCAGGGATGTATGTTTCTTTCTCGACCACATTTACATATAGTTGGTAGAATTTTATAGGTAATATTTTTTTTTCGCTGGATAATTCTATACATCATGAAAATTACTTTTATGATACAAAATTAACATACAAAACATTTTATAAAAATTATTGTTAAGCAATCTTATCTTTACATTAGGGCTATGCTCTGTTTTTTAAGATTCAGATTATAGCACTGTTGTAATTTAGCCTTGAAACAAATTAGAAATTATAGCTTTACAATCAGTGTAATTAAAAAATGAAATTGATTCTTTTTCAAATTCAGTTGTATTATCTCAACTAGTTTTTTCTCTTGAATTTTTGAGGCAGAGTTAAAATACTCTCTTAGGATATATGGCAGGAGATTTAACAGCCATTGGTTTGAGAGCTGGTAGAAGGCTTTTCTGTATTTTATTCATGTCATTCCATATAACGTTTGTGTTTTGTTAAGATTTTTTAATTCACTACTTAGTAAATTTGAAAAATTTAGCCAAATTATAATAATTTTAAATTTTTCTAAGGCAGAACCGAGAAGATTAGTGCATTTTGTATAAATTCTTATACCAACTCTCAGGATTAAATTGGTTGAGACAAATTATGCATCTATAACAACTTTTGCCACATTATTTTTCAGTAAAAAGACAAAATAAGTTAGATAAAAATCAAACATAAGAATATATAAAATATTTTAACTAATATTTGATCTTCTAGCAAGTTACTTGCAATGACAACACGAATAAATTACAAACGTTAACAAACTGACAATGCAAGCAATTATGGTGACATTTTAAATTTTCACTGGCTCTCATGCAGCATCATTTCATGTGTTGGTACATTCCTATAAAAGAAAAGTGAAAATGTGGCCCACCAGGCCAATTATTAAAATGAAATAAAACTTCTTGTTGCTAACACTAAACGACAGACTTTACATGAAGAAAAGGTCATCACATTTAGGCATGATTTTGCTGTTTGCAGATTTTCTGCTCTCATACTCGTTTTCCTTATCTTCAATGCAAGAGTGTTTGACATTCCTAGAAAAGAAAAGAAACAAGCTTCCCTGGCAATACTTGCCTGAGTGGAACAAGTTGTTAATAGCATTCATTTTTTTTTTTTAAGTTTTAGTGATTTTTTTTTTTTGAACATTATTAAATTTAGTGACAAGCAATGCCATTGCTTAAAACATTTTGAAGAACTAATCAGCTTTTTAGTAACCAAGCATATTTTTAGTAACCAATTGCTTCTTATTCCACTTTTTCTTGCACTAAGTCTAAGCTAGGGTAGACAGGCAAGTAACAAATTAACTAAAGAAAGACAATACAACATTATCTTTACACTGGCTGCTTGGGATAGGAATTTTCCCCTAAACTTTTTCTACAGCCTCCCAACAGAGGAAGCTGCATGAAAAATACCTAAGCTTGTACAGGGACAACACTATCTTCACAAGGCAGCAGCTTTATAATGGGCTTCAGGGTTAGAACCAATTCTAGTTTTCCACACAAACCACAGACTGGGGGGGAGGGTGGTGGGGGGTGTTCCCTAAAAGACAAGAGTTGCAGAAGTGACTTCAGGAGTGAAACCTGTCAATTCTGGCTTTTTACAACAAAATACACACACACACAAAAAACACAAAGTAGGGGCGTGGGTCCCCTCCAAACAGGAGTTTTTAGGCTCCGCACAACACCACGAACAGGAGCTTTACAGCTCCGCACAAAACACCCAGGAGAGGCTTTTACTACAAACTACAGACAGGAAGGCCTCCCCACGAGACACAAGCAGCAGAATTGGCTTCAGGACTGAAACCTGCCAATTCTGGACTCGCACAACAAAAGAAACTAAAGGGAACTAGAACCCCCATATCAGTTTACTATAATTTCTGGCCCCCAGAGATGACACTTCAATTTCCACAATGTACTCAGAGAAAATTGCAGTCAAATTTCTAAGTGTTTAAACAAACTAGAATATGCACAACCCGTCAAAGAAAGTTGGTGTAAGAGAATTGTTATGGATGGAGTCATAACAACTCTTACCACCCTTTAAAAAAAAAGGTAGTGTTTGTATTTGTTAGTATAAAGTATACTAACATAGTATAGAATAATTAATAATTATGATATAGTATAATTATTATAATAATTAATAATTAAATAGTATAAAAGGAAGAACGTGAAATTATTTGATGAGAGAAGACAATAGTATTGTGAAAGGCACTTCGGGTCAGAGAATGCTATCCTGCCGACTATGCCAATAAAATGTTATGATCTAATTATTAAGGTTCTTTAGAAATACCTGTGCCCGAATTAAGATACAAACGAGACCATATGCCAGTCAATAGTATGAGTTTTATTTGATAGAAAATATGAGAGAGAGAGAGAAGAAAAGAGAGAAAAAGAGAAGTAGGAAAAGAGGTGGGGGGGACAGAAAGAGGGAAAGAGAAAATATCACCATCGTGGATCCCAATGATGTTGCGTTGATCCTCTCCAGCCGGTCTTCTTGGTGGTGATGGTCCCCCCAAAAGCACAGGATGCCATGGGTTAATATACAGTCAGACCAGGGGCAATGTCTAGGCATGTCCTCCCAGGGGAGGGGGCAGCCTCTAGCTGCAGACTCTGCTTGCATCACCTGCACTCCTGTGGTGCCAGGCCTAGCACTCTGGGGGGTCTGTGATGGATTGTGACTCCCCCTCAGCTGCCTCTCACATGAAAGTCCCATGGATGTAGCCAGTGAGGTTGGGGGTTCCACAGCTGGGCCAGTTTGTGTCAACCTGGCTTCTGTGAGCTGTGCTCTGCCCCCACCCCAAACTCAGCCAGGGATGATTCTCAGCACAGCTGGTGGCTTTGGCCTTTGTGTATGCATACCTTTCCCTCAGCCTGAGATGACTGAACAATAGGGTTTCCCTTTATCTAATCTCAGCAGTTTGACTCAGTCCAAAGTCCCAGTCAGGTATCTTCAGGGAGGTTTCTTTGATTGTAGCTTCTTTATACACTTTTTGTTATAATGAGCAAAATTTTATATCAATGTTTGAGGCATGAACTATTTCAGTCTCTGACAGAGAGGCAAGGGACCGGACAGATTGCTAGTAGGATGTGGGAGATGGGTATGACTGCCTGGCACAAAAGCCAGGGAGATACCTCCTTCCTGGCTTTGATCAGCACAGAGCTGGAGGAGGAAAACAGTTGGAGAAGGAAAAGATTGCCTGTGGAGATATCAGAGCAAGTGGCTTTGTGGTGGATCTGACCTGGATTCTCAGGTGTCAGTTGATGCCACTGAGCTCCTGGATTCCTTCAGCAGGACACTCATGTCAGTATTCCCCCTCTCCCTTTCCCCACAATATTTAGAGCCTTAATACCCTACAGACTGAAATTCCCCCACCAAAATCAGTCAGCAGCTCCCACCTCAAAGAGGGGGACACTGATTGTGTTGAAAGAGAAGAGTCTCACCTTTCCTTTCTCAACCTGGAGAATTTCACTGGAGCAGACACACTGTGGGTTCACATTGCCTCACACACACCAGCTGCTGTCCCTGGGTCAGGATCTTCAAGAGCTTCCCTGGAATGCTCACTTGGGAAAGGGGAGAGAAGCCTGCTGGGTGAGCCTGGGCAGTGTCCAGTGAGGGGTCTGTCCCAGGCCCCCTTTTGTCCCTGCTGGATCATGTTCTCCAGGGCTCTCACAAACAGGGAACTTTCTGAGCCTTTGCTGGTATCAGAGCTCTGCTTCTAATCTGCCGCTGAGTTTGTCCAGGAAATGAGTAACAGGAGAGAGCCTCAGCAATGAGACCTGTGGGAAAGCAGTTTGTCTCTGTGTCAGGTTCCTCTTTCGTTTTAAAGCAACCCCAATCCTGAAATCTTGTCTTCTGAACTGCCTGAACTTGCCCCTCTCATTCCTGGGGTGAATCCCTAGGACCCTGCACTACAAAATTTGATTCCTGGTTCAAATATTGTTTTCCTACTTGTATACCACAACTTCAATGGTATTTGACTTTCACCATGCAGTTTCCAAGAGGATTCATGCAATAATGGAATGCTGTGTGTGAGCTGGAGCACAGGCATACAGCAGAGAGATGATTTAACATTTCAGAAATGTCATTTTTTCTGAGAAGAGGTGAATCAATGCTGCTCTCTTGGCTACAACCATTAGAAAGCTAGAGATTTCATTCGACTCATCTTCTACACTCCCTTGGGAGTCAGACAGCAACCTACAATGAATTCCAAAGAATTCCTAGAAAGCTGAAATGAGATGATTCCCACCCAGACTGACATGTGTCTGGGAGCTGGGATGCTGCTGCTGGAATCTGGTGTGTGTGGAGACCCTGGGAGCAGAACTGCCTCCTCTCTTCCTCACTGACACTGTGTTTGTGTCCCCAGCTATGGAATCTCACATCCATTCATTGGGCCAATCCTTTCCAGTGCAAACAGTTCCTGATCCATGAGCTAAAGGGGCTCCAGGAGAGCTGGAGAGGGACTTTGGAGAAGGGCCTGGAGGGACAGGACAAGGGGATATGGCTTTCTCACTGACAGAGAGTGCGTTCAGATGTGATATTGGGGAGAAATCCTTCCCTGTGAGGGTGCTGAGGCACAGGTTGACCAGAGAAGCTGTGGCTGCCCCAGGATCCCTGGAAGTGTCCAAGGCCAAGCTGATTTGCATTTGGAGCAATGTGGACTTTTGGAAGCTGTTGCGGCTAGTGAAGGGGTGGGATCAGTAAAAACAACCACAAGTGCTCACAGGATGGAGGAGAAGAAGGATGAGCTCTGGTGAAGGGCTGATAGGGGGATAACAGCACTGCTAAATCTGATCTCTTTTAACTTTTATTGCATCATTAAGGGGATTGGCAGTAATTAATGTGGGGTCTAACTGCTGATAACCTGGCTGCAAGCAACTCTTTTCTGTCCTTCCCTTGGACAGAGTGTGCCTACAGCAGAATGAGAAAAAAGGGCAATTCTTGTCTCAGTTGTGCTCCCTTGAGTCCAGGGAAGGTTTTGGCAATGGTCCCAGAGCTGTTCCCAGAAAGGGAGTTGTTTCTGAGAAGCACGCAGCTGCCTCCCCAGCACTGCCAGCACTGCCAGCATTCCAGTGCCACCAGCACCACCAGCATCCCTCTGCTGCTGGAGGGACCATGACCCCTCAGGGAACAGAAATGAGCAATGGTAGAAACCTGTAGGGAGACGAAAGGGACAGCAGTCGGAGAATGGGACATTCTGCAGGGAAGGAGTGTTTCTAATCAAGAGGAAATGACGAGCCATTCCCACAGTTCTGGTGGAGCTTTTGAAAAAAGCCACTTCCCTTGCAGCAAAAGCAAAAAAAAAAAAAAAGGAAGTGAAACTCAGATGTAGCCAAAACTGCAGTTTCCGACTGCCCTGTGACTCCACCGAGTCTTGGGAAGCAACACTGTGACAGGGCACAGAGAGGAGTCAGCAGGACAGGAGAGGGGACCTCCTGGGGATCTGGGCACTTTCTCCTTCATGTTACTGACCTGGGAGGATGTTGGGGAAGATGAAATAAGAAAGCCTTATAAATATGATTACCTGGCAAAAGATGCTGAGAATCTGGAAAATATAAGCGAGATTGAAATGAAGACAAGCTTTGAGTTACCAAACCCCATTTACTGAAGAAGTAGAAAACAGTGTTATGGCTGACTGGAGCTAATCCCCTCTTGATGAAGCAATACCCTCTGCTCGTAGGCAGGTCCAAGGGTCAGAGCAGACCCTGCCAACTGGGCAGAGCGTCCAAAGAGCAGTTTTTAGAGTTTAAAATATAACGCCGTATGGTAATGCGATGGTTCTAATAGGTTGTATGTAAATGTTGTAGGATTTGTAGCTTGTTCTACATTGGTTAATAAGAATTAGAATATTCAACACAGAAGATGATTTATTGTATTGTAAACGGCAACCTTGCATCTTTTTCTTTTCTGTCTTTTCTGCTCTATCTCTCTCTCTTTCTCTCTCTCTTTTTCCTCTGACCTCCTTTGGGCTGCATCTGGCAGCCCCTGGCAGCTCTCCTACACCCATGCCCTTTCACAATTAACCCCATGCTCTATGACCTGACTTCAGAGATCTCTCGTCTCTCGAAGATCAAATGAATCTTCGGATTTTGTTCCGACCATGTGCAACTGACAAACAAACCCATCTAATCCTGCGGATCCAAATCCTACACGAGGATCTGCATTAGGATGTGGACCCCAAAGGAGCAAGTGATGCCAGGAACAGCCACTGATCTGGACAGACACCCTTTGCCTGCTGCTGCCCCACACTCAACAGGTCAGTGCAATGTTTTCCTTCCTCCCTATCCTACCTGCCTCTCCTCCAGCAGCTGCTCTGTTCCTGCCACCCTCTCCTGGTGACTGCAGTGCCCTCCCCAGCTCCTCCCTCTGCCCTGAGCTTCCCTTCTGTATCTTGGTATTGAAATCAGATGGAAAAAACTTTTTGACACAATGGAACACATTAGAAAGCAGGAATTCTTTATCTGTGCAGGTCATACGGAAGGATCTCTCCTTTTTCTGTGTGTGGAGAGACTTTACAACAGGGGTTTTATCCATTAAAATCTTTCAAAGTAATAAAAAAGTGTTTCTTTCCAAATAAATAATCATCACTGAATGTATTCACTGTATTCACTGTACAGGATTGCAGTATTCACTGAATGCTGCAATATTAAAGGTGACCCTCCTTGAACTTTTCCTTTGGCCATGTGCTGTTGCTTCTTGTTACAGAACTTGTCCCAAAAGCACTGGAGGCCTCCTTATCTCTTTCTCCACTGGTTCCACCCACGTTTATCCTTCTCTGTCCACACCTTTACATCATTTTATCTTTTTGTCCAGCTGGTCTTTCAACCGCTTCAGGGAAGCTGAAAATTTTTATTCTCTGTGTTCTTTATCATTCTCCTGCCAAACATCCCAACCCTCCCACCTCCCTCTCCCACCCCACTATTTCCACTGCCCTCCTCCCCTGCACATCTCACTGCTCTCTACTGAATCCTTCCTGCTGCACGGAGCTGCTGAGGAGCTGCATGGTCCATCCTGGGATTCTCCAAGCACTGACTCCCCATCCACTCTGACCACAGCCAGGGGCCTCATCCCACCACCTGCCCAGCGTCCATCCATGGAGGTGAGCACTGTCACCCCTCCTCCTGCCTCACCCACTGAAGGAGATGATCCATGTGAAATAGATGTCAGCAGCATGGCCATACACAGTGTCACACTGCTCATCTGCCTCTGCGGGCTGGCTGGGAATGGGGCTGTCCTCTGCCTCCTCAGACTGAAAGACCCTAACATCAAAATCTTTAATCTGGCTGTCATCGACTTCTTCTTCCTCCTCTTCACAGTCCCCTCTGCCCTGCTCTCCCTGGTGGAGGAAGTGTCCTGCTCCACTATCATGCCCCTGGTGTACCTGAGCTTCCTTTACCAGATGTCTGTGGTCTCCTACTACTGGGGGCTGTGGCGGCTGACAGACACCAGCATTGGGATGGGCATGTACAAGCTGTACCAGGGCTTCTGCCACTGCCGCCTTCCAGAGCGCCTGCTGTGGGTGGTGCACAGTGTCGAATTCTGGGCTTTCTTCACTCTCATCACTGTCATTCCCACGGTGACTTCCCTGTGTCCATCACACAAGCGGGAGCAATGTCGGGTGGCTCTCATCTCCACATTTGCATTCATCCTGCTCCTCTTTGCTGCACCCGACGTCATTACCAGATCACTCAACTTCATTAAGGCAAAACGTGGCTCCCAGCAGCAGCAACTCAACAAGCGTGACATTGTTATCTTCCTCATTCTGCTCTTCACTCTCCTCCTCACCCTCTGGAACTTCCTGCACCAGCTCGGCTACATTGTTGTGTCCTTCCAGGTTTTTTTCCTGCTCACCTGCATCAACAGCACCTACAAACCCTTCATCTACTTCCTGGTGGGGAGGTGTTGGAGGACCTGCCCCGTGGGGTCCCTAAGGGAATCTCTCCAGAGGGTTTTTGAGGAGCAGGAAGACAACTCTGCCAGCAAAAAAGACACCACCACTGACACAGTGGTCTTAGCCTGTTGATCCCTTTGACTGCACTGCTGAGGGACCCTGGGACAGAGGCTGAGGGTTTCCTTGAGTCACCTGATTAATAAATATCCACAGGATCACCCTCCCGTGATGTAATCCTGCAGGAGAAGCGAGCAGGTGCATGTGGGAGGGATGCTCTGCAAGGAGTACATTGGAGCATGGCTTTCCTCCTCCCTCCCAGGTCCTAAAACACTATTCCCCCAAGGGAATATTTTGCAACACAGCTGTGATCCCAAAAATCCCCCTGGCACCTTGTTCCTGCATCCCACTGCAGTCTGATATCAATAAACAGCATCCTGAACCCTGAGCTGCCTTCACCCTGTCTGCCAGCGCTTGCTGCCTTCCTCTGGCTCCTGCTGCCAGCCGGGAATGGGGGTGGAGGGAGGGAGGGAGGGGACAGAGCCATGGCTTGTGCTCCCTGCAGCAAACATGATCCCGAGTGCCCAGAGCTGGGATGGCAGCAGCACAGCCGGCATGGGCAGGATGGCCCAGGGGCTCAGCATTCCCTTCCCAGCTGCACTCTGAGTGGCACAGCAAAGATCTCCCTGGTCCCGGCTGGAGCAGGGCAGCAGTGGGGCTGTCAGGGGGGAAGGTGGCCCTGGGGGGAGTCTGGGAGTGTCAGAGGGGTCAGGAGGGGTCAGGAAGGGTGTGGATGCTGCCGATCCCAAATGTCCTCACTGGGGAGCAGCAGAGCTACAGGTTGTGCTCAGAGCCAGGGAGAGGCCAGGAAAGCTGCTGGATGGGATGGGATGGGATGGGATGGGATGGGATGGGATGGGATGGGATGGGATGGCAGTGGGGTGGAAATAGGAATGGGGAGCGATACCAAAAGGGGCTGGAATAAACTTTCTAACACCATGGGAAGCATTAGGAAGCAGGAATTCTTTACCTGCACAGGACATACAGAAGCATCTCTCATGGTTGTGTGTCTGAGGTGAGACTTTACAGCAGGGGTTTTATCCATTATAACCATATATAGTCATTAAAACTTGTTTCTTATCTAATACCTAAACATCACTTTCCTCTGACTAATTTCTGTGCATCCACATCTTCCTGAGTGTCTGCCATGGTTTCAGCCTCATCAAATGCCAAGCACCTATGGCAGCTGCTTGCTTGTTCTCTCCCCTGCCACATCTGGGAAGAGGGGAGGAAAAAAAAATTAGTTAAGCGTTCATGAGTCGAGATAAGGACTGTTAGAAAACACTTCAAGGGAAAACAGGCTCAACTTAAAGTTGCAAAATGAATTTATTACTAACAGAGTCAAAGGAGGATAATGAGAAGTAAAAGAAACCCTTAAAGACACTGTTTTTCCTCTCACCCCCTCCCTCCTTCCCATCAACAGTGCAGGGAGGGCAGGGTGTGGGGCTTTGGGTCAGCTCATCCCCAGGATCTTCTACTGCTCAGGGAGAGAGGTCCTTTCCCTGCATTGCCATGGGCTCCCTTCCACAGGAGACAGTTCTCTGGGAACTCTTCCAGTGCAGCTCCAAACTCAGGAACAGCAGCAGCACAGACAATCCTGCTGCAATGTGAGCTCCTCCCACGGGCAGTCAGTCCTCCCAAACTGCTGTGCTGTGGCTCCCTCGTCCACAGGCTGCACTCCTCCAAGGACAGGCTGCTCCAGCCTGGAATCAAGGGCTCTCTCTCTCCACTGAGACTTCCACTGGATCACAGCCTCCTCCAGGCACCCACCCACTCTGGCATGGGGCATTTCCTCCATGGGCTGTGGGTGGATTTCTGCATCCCTGTTGGACCCCATGGGCTGCAGGGTGACATCCTGCTCCACCATGGTCTTCACCAAAGCCTACAGAGGAAACTTGGCTCTGGTGCCTGGAGCACCTCCTCCCTCACCTTCTGCACTGCCCTTGGTGTCTCCATGTTGTTTCCCTCACATGTTGTCACCTCCTCTTCCTCCTTCCCTGGCTAGAAACAACTGCATGCACATTTGCTTTGATTTCTCCTCCAATATGTTATCACAGAGGAGTACCCACCATCTCCAACTGGCACAGGCTTGGCCAGCAGCATATATGTCATCTTCAGAGCCATTAGAGATTGGCTCTGCTGGACATGGTGAAAGCTTCCAGAAGCTTCTCTCAGGAGCCATCTTTGTGGCACCCCTACTAACAAAAACTGGGCCAAGCAAAACCAACACAGAGGGTCATTCCATGGGGAGCACAGCCAGAGAACAGGGCTGGGCCAGGCTGCTCTGGCTCAGAGCCATGTGGCCTCATGTCCCCATACTTCTGGCTGTCTCTGACACATCTCCAGGTGCCACGTGTCCAGCAGTGCCTCACAGAGCTGTCACCTCCACCCCAGCAGTGTCCCCAGGGCTGTGGCTCCCCTCCTCACTCCTGCTTTTCCCCTCAAACACTCTCCACAGATCAACTTAGGTGGAGCACAGAAAGTGCTGCTGGCAGCTCCCCACCAGCACATAAATCACAGGGCTGAGGCTGCTGTTCAGCAAGGCCAGCAGCCAGGAGGTGTTTTCTGGGAATAACTTGACAGAATCAGAAAGGCTGAGGAGAACCTCCAAGCAGAAAGGGATGCTGAAGGCAAAGAAGAGCAGGAAGTTGAGCAGGATGGTGACACAGGGCTTCCCTGGCTGCCACCTCTGGGAGCCACAGCAGAGCCTGAGGAACAGGAACAGGTTGGAAACCAACATCACTATGGACAGAATCAGGGAAATCACAAGGGCTACACCTGCAAGGACTGTCTCTGAGTCTTCAGTAAAGGTGAGGTAGAGGGAGGACACCAAAACCCCAGTGAGAACCCAGATGGACCCACTGATGACACCCGAGAGGTGCCGGGGGCGGTGGCTTTGGTACCAGATGGGGCAGAGGATGGAGACACAGTGCTCCATGCTGAGGGCTGTCAGCAGCCCCAGGCTGCTCAGGTCAAACAGGTGGCACAGGAGTTCCACTGCAAATACAAAATCTGTGTAGAGAGGAGCAAGATGAATCAAAGATGTGCAAAATGCTGCTAAGGTCAGAAAAGCCAAGATAAGCAGGGAGAACAGGAGGAGCAGGCAGAAGTCAGCTACAGCCAGATTTAGGGTGTAGACAGTGAAAGGGTTCTGCTTCATGTGGAAGCCCAGGAACCACATGGCCATCCCATTCCCCACCATCCCACAGAGGGAAATCCCCAGACAGACCCCTGCAAGAGCAATCAGTGTGTAGGGAAAGCTCGAGCATTGATCTGGGAGATATTCCTCCCAGTCCACAGATCCATTCAGAGTGAGGTTTGTTGTGCTGTTCTCCTCCATGGTGAATGATCCTGTTCCCAGTGGTTGTCTTCTCCTTTTCCACCACTTCTAGGGAGAGATGAGGAACCAGAGGGAAATAAGGGCCATCAGCATTCCCAGCACTTCCCATCTGCTCACACAGCCCCAGGAAGAACCTCCACCCCTGCAGTGCCCAGGCCCAGGGCAGGAAAAATCTGTCACTACTCCATCCCTGGACTCCTCCCTCCAGTAGGAACAGCGCTGTCATAGGAACCCCACGGGAAAAGGATCTGGTGGTGGCTGCTGGGACCACTGGCTATGCTTCAGCCTCATCCCTCGTGCCTGGTGTGCAGCCCTTAGCCCAGAGATCACATCCCATGGTCAGAGCTTCCCCTCACAATCTCACCACATCAGTGACAGCTTCCCCTCACATGTCCCAGGGACAGAGATCTTGTCAGGAGGAGGTGGCCATGTCACCCCCTTCCTCTCCTCCCCCCAGTTCTTCATGAGGAGCTGCTGATCTGCTATGATCCTATTAATTCAGACACTCAAGTTCTATAATTTTCAACACCATTTACTGGTCTAAAACAATGAAGGAGAAGAGTACAGCACAGATAATATTATGTCCCTTCAGATGCTGTGAACCTTGAGGCAAAATGCTCCTCTGGTGAGGGAAGATCCTGTCCATGGAAAGCCTGCTCCACTATGGTCCTTTCAGCTTTTACAGGGTTTTCTGAACCCCTCAGAAATTCCAGACCTCATTGTGAACCCAATCCCTGCCCCTTGGGTGCCAACAGAGCCCCTGAGCAGCAGCCATGAGGACAAGCACTGGCCTTGTGTCCACTTGCTGTGGGAAATCACCAGTGCC
Source organism: Lichenostomus cassidix (assembly GCF_008360975.1). NCBI lineage: Eukaryota > Metazoa > Chordata > Aves > Passeriformes > Meliphagidae > Lichenostomus > Lichenostomus cassidix. Next base: position 59,177,797 of record NC_139486.1, read on the forward strand.
CAGACACAGGAGTGCACGAGGGCTTTGCCCACAGCCTCTCATCACATCCCATCTAACCACAATCAGCAGCCCAATTTCCCCTGCTGAGCATGTGTCTCCTCTGAGATTAGGTTTGTGGGGTACATGGTGCTGCCAGTGTGCACTTATCTCCAAGTGGTTCCTGCCACACAATCTCAGCCTTTCACAGCACAGGGACTGGCATTTTGTTGCTTGTTTTCTGTCCTTCTTTCATGCATTTTCCATCTGTTGTATCCTGTGCTTGTCATCCCCCAGACTGATGTGCTCCAAAGATACCCTTGTTGATGCACAAGGTCCATGGTCCCTCCAGGGTGTCCAGCCTGGAGCTGCAGGATTTGGAGCTAGAGGAAGACTTGACACAAGGAGAGAACACAAGTTCAAGGTCCATCCCTGAGAGGGAGATGGAGAAAGGTGCAACTCCTGGAAGTGTGTCCCAGAAGGAAGTTGGGAGAAGTCTTTGAGCACCAGATACATGTCACTAGAGGCACTGAGCAACTTGTGCTGTTGCAGGTCTGCACATCAGGGATTTCTCACTCTTGGAGGTCTCTGGCTCATCTCTCTCACCTCTCTGCCATCCTGGGAATGTTATATGTCCCCTCCTGTGTTGATGGATACCCACCATCCACCACCACACAGGGAAAGCCAGAAGCCCCTCACATGGTGGGACAACAGCAGAGAATGGCAGGAAGAGAGGAAGGGGGTGACGTGGCCACCTCCTCCTGACAAGACCTCTGTCCCTGGGACATGTGAGGGGAAGCTGTCACTGATGTGGTGAGATTGTGAGGGGAGGCTCTGACCATGGGATGTGATCTCTGGGCTAAGGGCTGCACACCAGGCACAAGGAATGAGGCTGAAGCAGAGCCAGTGGTCCCAGCAGCCACCACCAGATCCTTTTCCCCTGGAGCTCCTGTGACAGAGCTGTTCCTACTTGGAGGTAAGAGTCCAGGGATGGAGTAGTGGGTGATGCCTCCTTTCTAGGGACAGGACTGCACAGGGTGGGAGTTTGTCCTGGGCACTGCAGGGGTGGGGGTTCATCCTGGGTCTGGTGTGGGGCTGTGTGAGCAGATGGGAAGTGCTGGGAATGCTGATGGCCCTTATTTCCCTCTGGTTCCCCATGTCCCCCTAGAAGGTGGTGGAAGAAGGAGAAGGCTGCCGCTGGGAACAGGATCATCCACCATGGAGGAGACCAGCACAACAAACTTCACTTTTAATGATACAATTTATGGATATCTGGACTGGCAGGAATTTATGATGCGTGGATGCTTGGGCATTCCATATACACTGATTGCTTTTGAAGGGGTCTGTCTGGGGATTTCCCTCTGTGGGCTGGTGGGGAATGGGATGGTTGTGTGGTTCCTGGGCTTCCACATGAAGCAGAACCCTTTCACTGTCTACATCCTAAATCTGGCTGTAGCTGACTTCTGCCTGCTCCTCCTGTTGCTCCTGCTTATACTGGATTTTCTGACCTTAGCAATATTTTGCACGTCTTTGTTTCGTTTTTTTGTTCAGTATTGGAATTTTTTGCGTGCCCTTGGGCTCCCATGCTACCTGTTTGACCTGAGTGGCCTGGGGCTGCTGACAGCCCTCAGCGTGGAGCGCTGTGTCTCCATCCTCTGCCCCATCTGGTATCGCTGCCACCGCCCCCGGCACCTCTCGGGTATCGTCAGTGGGTCCCTCTGGGTTCTCATTGGGGTTTTGGTGTCCTCCTTCTATGTCACCTTTACCTTTATTGGGTACTCTGCAATCATCCTTGCAGTTGTAGCCCTCGCCATTTCCGTGGCTTTTTCCCTCATGATGTTGGTTTCCAACCTGCTCCTGTTCCTCAAACTCCGCTGTGGCTCCCAGAGGAGACACCCAGGGAGGCTCTTTGTCACCATCCTGCTCAACATCCTGCTCTTCTTCGCCTGTGGCATCCCTTTCTGTGTGGAGGTTCTCCTCTATCTTCCTTTTTCTGATGCTTTATTGCCCGGAAACATCTGCTTTCTGCTGGCACAGCTGAACAGCAGCCTCAACCCTGTGATTTATGTGCTGGTGGGGAGCTGGCGGCGGCGTCGCTTCCAGCGCTCCGTCAAAGTCGCCCTGCGGAGGGTGTTTGAGGAGAAAGCCAGGAGTGAGGAGAGCAGCCATGGCCCTGGGGACACTGCTGTGGTGGAGGAGACAGCTCTGTGAGGCACTGCTGGATGTGAGGCACCTGGAGATGTGTCACCTCAAAGACACCCACAAATATGGGACCATGGGGGCACATGGCTCTGAGCTCAGTCCTGTTCCTGTATTCCCTATGAATGACCCTCATTGCCTCATTGCCTCAGGGAATAAACTCCATCTCCTTTGGCTCAGCAGATGAGTTTCATGGGGTTTTGGGGGATCTCTTGCCTGGGCAGAGTGTGACAGGTTAAGTCCTGGGGACATATCCTGTATGGGAGGGCAGCAATTTCCCAAATCTCTGTGGGGCTGGGGCCTCTAGATGGCAGGAGAAAGGTAAGGATCTCAAGGAGCATCCTTCCCAGTCTGTCTGACAGAGCCAGCCCTGTATTCTCTGCTCATGGGAAGAGACCAAACTGACCCCAGGTAGGGCTGCCGAGCTGGGGGAGGGACAGCAACATTCCCTTGCCCATTAAGTGGGAATTTGTCACATTCTTCCATTCCATAATTAAATCATTCTGAGTAAAGTGCAGAGACGATGGTGAATTCCACTGAATTCTGGTGCCTGTGACCAAAAAAGAGCTTGAAATAAGGAAATTCATATCACCAGGTGCTTGGACCCTTTTATTGTGCAGAAATCAGGGGGTTATGCTGCTGTTCTGCAAAATGGGGCCATCCTCTGGTTCCCCAGCATCAATGTCCAAGGAAGCCCTTCAGCACCTCCATCCTGAACCTGGCCATTCTCAGGAGGAGCTGAACAGCAACTCTGCACAACAGCTTGAGCCAAAATCCAGGTTGTACTGGTCTTTTTCACGTTGTTACCACCCCATAATTAGATCTGGATTTATTTGTTTTGTTTGTTTCCAACATGGTAACTCTGACCCCAAAATGTGTTGAATAAACAACATCCACTCACTGCAGAGCTCATCCCTAGTGAGCAGTGTCCAAAAATTGCTCGTTTCCTTAGTTTTTCCCACTCTAAAGCCTCTGTCTTGTCTGAGGAGGGCAGGTACCTGTCTCACACCAGAGCTCTTCCTAAGGCACATTCCTGCAATGCTTGGGATGATGTTGACAGTGCCAAGAGCTCCTCATTCCTCCTGGGAGAGATCTGGGCAGCAGACACATCTTGCTCAGGGGAAGTTGTCCCTCCTTTTCCCACTGCCTTAAATCCAGGGGAAGACGACGTGCCACTGCTTCTGGAAAGGGAAGTGAGAGTGAAAGCCTTGGGTGGTGAGTCATGCTCTGGAGACTGTCAAGGTTTAGCCCTGACTAAATGCCAGGCACCTCAACTCTCTCTTGCTACAAAAAGAAAACTATAAAAAATACACTCCAATCTCATGAGTCAAATGAGATAGGACACTGGTTGGCAGGAGGATGCACAGAAAAAGGGGCAAGCAGGCTCCAAGCTTAAAGTTACAAACAGTGATTTAATTACCTAATAGAGTTGGAGGATAAATGCAAGGCAAAAATAAACTTTTCATACAGTTTTTGTTCACTCCCCCCCCCCTAAAGAATCTATAGTATTCACCCCCTTTCCTCTTTTATAACCACCAGACCTGGGTAGGGAGGCAGGGGGTGGGGGGGTATTTTTTTCAGTCCACAGAGCAGGTCCATACATCTATTCATCACCACAGTTTTTCTACTACGAATACTCTTTATCTATACTTATTTCTCCTTCTCATCAGGCAGTTTCTCTGCTCTCACCCCCACCCTCTTAAGAAGCAGTCTCTCTGCTCACCCCCCTTTCCCTCTTTCCAAGCCCGCAACACAGACAGGGGGCAGGTTGAGAGGGGTTTGTTCTCTGGTCAGTCCATCAGGGAGAGGGGTTCTCTACTTAGCCAGGGGTCCTTCCCAAGAGACAGTCCTCTGGGAACTTCTTTGGCGTGGGTCCAATCTCACGAGCAACATCCTGCCTGAATTCTGCTGCAACATGAGTCTTTTTGTCCATAAGGTGCTGTGCAGACTCTGCTGAGCTGAGGCCAGGCTGCTTCCATGCCAGGAGCAAGGAAAAGGCCTTTCTCTTCCTTGAAAAGGCCTCTGTAGCTTTAACTCTTTCGAGCCTCCAAACTGGATCACTGCCCTCTCCAGGCATCCACCTGCTCCTCTGGCATGGGCTGTGGGGGGATTTCTGCACTCCTGTGGACTCCATGGGCTGCAGGGGAACCTCCTGCTCCCCCCATGGCCTTCAGCACAGCTAGCAGAGAGTTTTCAGCTCCAGCACTGGAGCAGCTCCTCCCCCACCTTCTTCACTGACCTTCACGTCTCCATGCTGTTCTCCCTCACATATTTTCACCTCCAACTCCTCCTCCAACTACAAAGAAGTGAAAAAAGTGTGTGCCTGCCTTGTTTTGATTTCTTCTTAAATATGTTTTCACAGAGGCATAACCAGCACCCCAATTGGCCCAAACTTGGCCAGCAGCATGTCCATCACCTTCAGAGCCATCAGAGATTGGCTCTGCTGGACTTGATGTAAAAACTTCCAGAACTTTCACTCAGGACACACAGGAGCCATCTTTGTGCCACACCCCACCCCTCAGACACCTCTCCAGGCCTACCACAACAGCTTCTGAGGGGTCCAAATTTCTCCTAGATGTTAAAAATACTTTACTGATGTTTTGGGTCAATCAAAACCACCACATTGACACACGTGAGGTTAAACATCTAAGAAGCATTGATTAACAGAGTGGTTAATGATTAACAGAACAGAGCAACTTCTGCATCTGAGAGGGATTTTCTCTCCCTGTCTCCCATTTTCCTGTCCATTGGAAAGAAGAAACTTTCTGAGGTACAACCTCTTGTCCAGGAAAGGACTCCCATCATGAAGGGAGTTTCTCCCAAGGCAAGTGCAGAAGGATCATGATCCTTCCATGTATTTTTCTAGCTCCAAGCACCTTCCTTGTCTCCAGTGTCACCCAGGCCACTCCCTACCTGAGCTTCTTGTTTTCCATGGAATCATAAAATGGTTTGGGTTGGAAGGGACTTTAAAGACCATCCTCTTCTGACCCCCTGCCACAGGCAGGGACTAGAGTACATTGCTATTCCACTAAAGTATGTTGCTCCAAGCTCCATCCAACATGTCCTGGAAAACTTCCAGGGATCCAGGGGCAGCCACAGCTTCCCTCAGACACACCTCAAGTGGAGCCAAACCTCAAGTCACAGTTGCAACATGAGTTCAGCTAAAACCATCCAGACAGCCCAGAGAAAATGGGAGAACCCAGCATAGGCAGTTCCAGCTCCAACCCCTTGTGCTGACAGCCCACAAGACAGCCCACAGCCCCAAACTCAGTGTGCATTTTGGGAAAAGCCTTCCAGAGGCAATCCCAAATACCTGCCCACTCGTCTGGGCAACAGGGCTCAGTGTGAATTTTCCACACCTCAGTCTTCCCATGTGTCAGGACCTGCTGGAGATGGACAGGAATCACTCAGGAATTGTTCTGCACTGCTGTGCCAAGATTTCTTATCCACCTGCATGCTGGTTTCAAGCAACCACACCAAGAAAATCCATTTGCAGAATGTCTGATTCTTGGTGACTCAATTTTAATATTCCACAGGGTAGGGAAGCTCATTTCTGAGGCCGAGAAAGCTCAGACCTGTTGAATAGGAAAGATTCAAAGCAAAGACTTGAAAACAAAAGCTTTCAAAGGTGTCCCTGCCCATGGAGAAAGGGTCAGAATGTCATGATCTGTAAGGTTCCTTCCGACCCAAACCTTCCCATGATGATTCCTCACATCATCCAGAATCCACCCCAGGCAGGAGTTCCCCTGCTGCACACAGCACCAGCCTGACAGAGCTCCAGGAGCATTTGGACAGCACTCTCAGGAGCAGGGAGGGATTGTTGGGATGGCCAGGGAGCAGGTGCAGGAGCTGTACTCTGTGATCCTCATGAGTCCCTTCAAACTCAGGATGTTTTTTGATTCTATTTCACAGTGATTCGATTTCATGAGGATTCCACTTTATGATGATTCCACTGTGTTGTCCCTATTCCGGGGCTCTGGCACATCCTCAAAAGCCCTCTGGAAGGCAACTCTAACAGAGAGGGTGAATTCCTTTGCACAGCTCCCAGCCAGGAAGTAAATCAGAGGGTGGGCACTGCTGTTGGCACAGGTGAGCAGGACAGAGGTGCTGAGGGCAAAGACAGAGGGGTCAAAGGCTCTCAGCAAGAGCCAGAGCCCAAAATCAGCGGTGAAGAAGGGAAAGAAGGTGACAGGCAGCAGGACCAGGGCACAGAGCTTCCGTGGGGGCTGTTTCCATGAGCAGCACAGGAGCCTGGCCAGCAGGGCTAGAGCAGAACAGATCAGGGTGAGCACTGAGAAGAGGTAGCTCAGCACCAAGGCCACCAGCACCGAAGGGCAGAAATAGGGGGTGACGGTGAGCAGGAAGGAGAGGAGCCAGAGCAGGGCACACAGGAGCACCGGGAAGTGCTGGGAGCGGTGGCAGGGCCAGCAGGACACAGGGAGGACAAAGAGAGCTGTCCAAGCACTGAGGGCTGTCAGAGAGTAGAGCCGGGCAGTGAAAGAGAAGAGGATGGTGACGTTCAGCCTGGGTGTCACACCCCGTGAGCCCAGCTGGTGGCAGAAGCTCTCTGGGCCATAAAATATCCCCAGGGCAATGGTGATGAAGAGCAGGAAGCTGAAGTCAGCGATGGCCAGGCTGAGGATGCAGATGGTGATGGGGTTCCTGCGGGTGTGGAAGCTGAGGAGCCAGAGGACAGCCCCGTTCCCCACCATTCCACACAGGCACAGGAGCAGCGTGACAGGGACTCTGCTCGAGTGGCTGTTGTCACACTCGGTCCAGTAGGAGTGCTTGTCCTCATTCCAGCTCCCGTTGGAGACTTTCCCACCGGGCTGGCTCCAGCAGGGAGGGCTGTCTGTCTGTGTGGCAGGGGACAATGTGCTCATTGTGACACCTCTGCTGCTTCTCCTTCCCCTCACACAGCTGGAGGGGTGACAAACACACACACCTTACCAATGCTGCTGTCCCCCACACGTGGCTTTCCCCATATTTTCCCACCCCCAGCTTCCATGTGGAGCAGCACAGGGAGAGGCAAGGGACAGGGCAGATTGCTAGTAGGATGTGGGAGATGGGTATGACTGCCTGGAACAAAAGCCAGGCAGATACCTCCTTCCTGGCTTTGGACAGCACAGAGCTGGAGGAGGGAAACAGTTGGAGAAGGAGACGATTGCCTGTGGAGATATCAGTGAGTGTCTTTGGGGTGGATCTGACCTGGATTCTCAGGTGTCAGTTGATATCACTGAGCTCTTGGATTCCTTCAGCAGGACACTCGTTTCAGTATTCCCCCTCTCCCTTTCCCCACAATATTTAGAGCTTTTAATACCCTTTTAATTCCCCCACCAAAATCAGTCAGTATGTCCCACCTCAAAGAGGGGGACACTGATTGTGTTGAAAGAGAAAAGTCTGACCTTTCCTTTCTCAGCCTGGAGAATTTCACTGGAGCAGACACACTGTGGGTTCACATTGCCTCACACACACCAGCTGCTGTCCCTGGGTCAGGATCTTCAAGAGCTTCCCTGGAATGCTCACTTGGGAAAGGGGAGAGAAGCCTGCTGGGTGAGCCTGGGCAGTGTCCAGTGAGGGGTCTGTCCCAGGCCCCCTTTTGTCCCTGCTGGATCATGTTCTCCAGGGCTCTCACAAGCAGGGAACTTTCAGAGCCTTTGCTGGTATCAGAGCTCTGCTTCTAATCTGCTCTTTGTCCAGGAAATGAGTAACAGGAGAGAGCCTCAGCAATGAGACCTGTGGGAAAGCAGTTTGTCTTGTGTCAGGTTCCTCTTTCGTTTTAAAGCAACCCCAATCCTGAAATCTTGTCTTCTGAGCTGCCTGAACTTGCCCCTCTCATTCCTGGGGTGAATCCCTAGGACCCTGCACTACAAAATTTGATTCCTTGTTCAAATGTTGTTTTGCTACTTGTATCCCACAACTTCAATGGTATTTGACTTTTACCATGCAGTTTCCAAGAGGATTCATGCAATAATGGAATGCTGTGTGTGAGCTGGAGCACAGGCATACAGCAGGGGGATGATTTAATATTGCAGAAATGTAATTTTTTCTGAGAAGAGGCAAATCAATGTTGCTCTCTTTGCTACAACCATTAGAAAGTTAGAGGTTTCATCTGAGTCATCTTCTATGCTCCCTTGAGAGTCAGACTGCAGCCTACAATGAATTCCACAGAATTCCTAGAAAGCTGAAATGAGATGATTCCCACCCAGACTGACATGTGTCTGGGAGCTGGGATGCTCCTGCTGGAATCTGGTGTGTGTGGAGACCCTGGGAGCAGAACTGCCTCCTCTCTTCCTCACTGACACTGTGTTTGTGTCCCCAGCTATGGAATCTCACATCCATTCATTGGGCCAATCCTTTCCAGTGCAAACAGTTCCTGATCCATGAGCTAAAGGGGCTCCAGGAGAGCTGGAGAGGGACTTTGGAGAAGGGTCTGGAGGGACAGGACAAGGGGATATGGCTTTCTCACTGACAGAGGGTGGGTTGAGATGTGATACTGGGGAGAAATCCTTCCCTGTGAGGGTGCTGAGGCACAGGTTGTCCAGAGAAGCTGTGGCTGCCCCAGGATCTCTGGAAGTGTTCCAGGCGAGGGTGGATGGGATTTTGAGCAATGTGGACTTTTGGAAGGTGTTGCTGCTGGTGAAGGACTGGGATCAGTAAAAACAACCACAAGTGCTCCCAGGATGGAGGAGGAGGAGGATGAGCTCTGATGAAGGGCTGATAGGGGGTTAACAGCACTGCTAAATCTGATCTCTTATAACTTTTATTGTATCATTAAGGGGATTGGCAGTAATTAATGTGGGGTCTAACTGCTAATAACCTGGCTGCAAACAACTCTTTTCTGTCCTTCCCTTGGACAGAGTGTGCCTACAGCAGAATGAGAAAAATGGAAATTCTTGGCTCAGCTGTGTCCTTTGGGCCCAGGGGAACTCTGGCAATGATCCTGGAGCTCTTCCCAGAATGGGAGTTGTTCCTCACAAGCACCCAGCTGCCTCCCCAGCACTGCCAGCATTCCAGTGCCACCAGCACCACCAGCATCCCTCTGCTGCTGGAGGGACCATGACCCCTCAGGGAACAGAAATGAACAATGGTAGAAACCTGTAGGGAGACGAAAGGGACAGCAGTCAGAGAATGGGACATTCTGCAGCACAAACCAAAAAAAAAAAAAAAAAAAAAAAAGGAAGCAAAACTCAGATGTAGCCAAAACTGCAGTTTCTGACTCCCCCGTGACTCCACCGAGTCTTGGGAAGCAACACTGCGACAGGGCACAGAGAGGAGTCAGCAGGACAGGAGTGGGGACCTCCTGGGGATCTGGGCACTTTCTCCTTCGTGTTGCTGACCTGGGAGGCTCTGCATTAGGATATGGATCCAAAAGGAGCAAGAGATGCTGGGAACTGCCACTGATCTGGACAGACACCCTTTGCCTGCTGCTGCCCCACACTCAACAGGTCAGTGCAATGTTTTCCTTCCTCCCTACCCCACCTGCCTCTCCTCCAGCAGCTGCTCTGTTCCTGCCACCCTCTGCCTGTGACTGCAGTGTCCTCCCCAGCTCCTCCCTCTGCCCTGAGCTTCCCTTCTGTATCTTGATATTGAAATGAGATGGAAAAAACTTTTTGACACAATGGAACACATTAGAGAGCAGGAATTCTTTATGGGTGCAGGTCATACGGAAGGATCTCTCCTTTTTCTGTGTGTAGAGAGACTTTACAGCAGGGGTTTTATCCATTAAAATCGTTCAAAGTCATAAAAAAGTGTTTCTTTCCAAATAAATAATCATCACTGAATCTATTCACTGTATTCACTGTACAGGATTGCAGTATTCACTGAATGCTGCAATATTAAAGGTGACCCTCCTTGAACTTTTCCTTTGGCCATGTGCTGTTGCTTCTTGTTACAGAACTTGTCCCAAAAGCACTGGAGGCCTCCTTATCTCTTTCTCCACTGGTTCCACCCACGTTTATCCTTCTCTCTCCATGCTCCTTTACATCCTTTTATCTTTTTGTCCAACTGGTCTTTCAACCGCTTCAGGGAAGCTGAAAATTCTTATTCTCTGTGTTCTTTATCATTCTCCTGCCAAACATCCCAACCCTCCCACCTCCCTCTCCCACCCCACTATTTCCACTGCCCTCCTCCCCTGCACATCTCACTGCTCTCTACTGAATCCTTCCTGCTGCAGGGAGCTGCTGAGGAGCTGCATGGTCCATCCTGGGATTCTCCAAGCACTGACTCCCCATCCACTCTGACCACAGCCAGAGGCCTCATTCCACCAGCTGCCCAGCGTCCATCCATGGAGGTGAGCACTGTCACCCCTCCTCCTGCCTCACCCACTGAAGGAGATGATCCATGTGAGATAGATGTCAGCAGCATGGCCATACACAGTGCCACACTGCTCATCTGCCTCTGCGGGCTGGCTGGGAATGGGGCTGTCCTCTGCCTCCTCAGACTGAAAGACCCTAACATCAAAATCTTTAATCTGGCTGTCATCGACTTCTTCTTCCTCATCTTCACAGTCCCCTCTGCCCTGCTCTCCCTGGTGGAGGAAGTGTCCTGCTCCACTATCATGCCCCTGGTGTACCTGAGCTTCCTTTACCAGATGTCTGTGGTCTCCTACTACTGGGGGCTGTGGCGGCTGACAGACACCAGCATTGGGATGGGCATGTACAAGCTGTACCAGGGCTTCTGCCACTGCCGCCTTCCAGAGCGCCTGCTGTGGGTGGTGCACAGTGTCGAATTCTGGGCTTTCTTCACTCTCATCACTGTCATTCCCACGGTGACTTCCCTGTGTCCATCACACAAGCGGGAGCAATGTCGGGTGGCTCTCATCTCCACATTTGCATTCATCCTGCTCCTCTTTGCTGTACCCGATGTCATTACCAGATCACTCAACTTCATTAAGGCAAAACGTGGCTCCCAGCAGCAGCAACTCAACAAGCGTGACATTGTTATCTTCCTCATTCTGCTCTTCACTCTCCTCCTCACCATCTGGAACTTCCTGCACCAGCTCGGCTACATTGTTGTGTCCTTCCAGGTTTTTTTCCTGCTCACCTGCATCAACAGCACCTACAAACCCTTCATCTACTTCCTGGTGGGGAGGTGTTGGAGGACCTGCCCCGTGGGGTCCCTAAGGGAATCTCTCCAGAGGGTTTTTGAGGAGCAGGAAGACAACTCTGCCCAGTAAAAAGACACCACTGAAGACACAGCACTCTGAGCCTGTTGATCCCTTTGACTGCACTGCTGAGGGACCCTGGGACAGAGGCTGAGGGTTTCCTTGAGTCACCTGATTAATAAATATCCACAGGATCTCCCTCCCACACTGTATTCCTGCAGGAGAAGCGAGCAGGTGCATGTGGGAGGGATGCTCTGCAAGGAGTACATTGGAGCATGGCTTTCCTCCTCCCTCCCAGGTCCTAAAACACTATTCCCCCAATGGGATATTTCCCAACACAGCTGTGATCCCAAAAATCCCCTGGCACCTGGTTCCTGCATCCCACTGCAGTCTGATATCAATAAACAGCATCCTGAACCCTGAGCTGCCTTCGCCCCGTCTGCCAGCACTTGCTGCCTTCCTCTGGCTCCTGCTGCCAGCCGGGAATGGGGGTGGAGGGAGGGAGGGAGGGAGGGAGGGAGGGAGGGACACAGGCATGGCTTGTGCTCCCTGCAGCAAACATGATCCCGAGTGCCCAGAGCTGGGATGGCAGCGGCACAGCCAGCATGGGCAGGATGGCCCAGGGGCTCAGCATTCCCTTCCCAGCTGCTCTCTGAGTGGCACAGCAAAGATCTCCCTGGTCCCGGCTGGAGCAGGGCAGCAGTGGGACTGTCAGGGGGGAAGGTGGCCCCGGGGGGAGTCTGGGTGTGTCGGAGGGGTCAGGAGGGGTCAGGAAGGGTGTGGATGCTGCTGATCCCAAATGTCCTCACTGGAGAGCAGCAGAGCTACAGGTTGTGCTCAGAGCCAGGGAGAGGCCAGGAAAGCTGCTGGATGGGATGGGATGGGATGGGATGGGATGGGATGGGATGGGGTGGGATGGGATGGGATGGGCAGTGGGGTGGAAATAGGAATGGGGAGCGATACCAAAAGGGGCTGGAATAAACTTTCTAACACCATGGGAATCATTAGGAAGCAGGAATTCTTTACCTGCACAGGACACACAGAAGGATCTCTCATGGTTCTATGTCTGAGGTGAGACTTTACAGCAGGGGTTTTATCCATTATAACCATATATAGTCATTAAAACTTATCTAATACCTAAACATCACTTTCCTCAGACTAATTTCTGTGCATCCACATCCTCCTGAGTGTCTGCCGTGGTTTCAGCCTCAGCAAACACCAGGCACCTATGGCAGCTGCTTGCTTGTTCTCTGCCCTGCCACATCCGGGAAGAGGGGAGGAAAAAAGAAATTAGTTAAACGTTCATGAGTCAAAATAAAGGACAGTGAGAAAACACTTCAAGGGAAAAACAGGCTCCACTTAAAGTTGCAAATTGAATTTATTACTAACAGAGTCAAAGGAAGATAATGAGAAGTAAAAGAAACCCTTAAAGACACTGTTTTTCCTCTCGCCCCCTCCCTCCTTCCCACCAACAGTGCAGGGAGGGCAGGGTGTGGGGCTTTGGGTCAGCTCATCCCCAGGATCTTCCACTGCTCAGGGAGAGAGGTCCTTCCCTGCATTGCCATGGGGTCTCTTCCACAGGAGAGAGATCTCTGGGAACTCCTCCAGTGCAGCTCCAAACTCAGGAACAGCAGCAGCACAGACAATCCTGCTGCAATGTGAGCTCCTCCCACGGGCAGTCAGTCCTTCCAAACTGCTGTGCTTGGCTCCCTCGTCCACAGGCTGCACTCCTCCAAGCACAGGCTGCTCCAGCCTGGAATCAAGGGCTCTCTCTCTCCACTGAGACTTCCACTGGATCACAGCCTCCTCCAGGCACCCACCCTCTCTGGCATGGGGCACTTCCTCCATGGGCTGTGGGTGGATTTCTGCATCCCTGTTGGACCCCATGGGCTGCAGGGTGACATCCTGCTTCACCATGGTCTTCACCACAGCCTACAGAGGAAACTTGGCTCTGGTGCCTGGAGCACCTCCTCCCTCACCTTCTGCACTGCCCTTGGTGTCTCCATGTTGTTTCCCTCACATGTTGTCACCTCCTCTTCCTCCTTCCCTGGCTAGAAACAACTGCATGCACATTTGCTTTGATTTCTCCTCCAATATGTTATCACAGAGGAGTACCCACCATCTCTAACTGGCACAGGCTTGGCCAGCAGCATATATGTCATCTTCAGAGCCATTAGAGATTGGCTCTGCTGGACATGGTGAAAGCTTCCAGAAGCTTCTCACAGGAGCCATCTTTGTGGCACCCCTACTAACAAAAACTGGGCCAAGCAAAACCAACACAGAGGGTCATTCCATGGGGAGTACAGCCAGAGAACAGGGCTGAGCCAGGCTGCTCTGGCTCAGAGCCGTGTGGCCTCATGTCCCCATACTTCTGGCTGTCTCTGACACATCTCCAGGTGCCACATGTCCAGCAGTGCCTCACAGAGCTGTCACCTCCACCACAGCAGTGTCCCCAGGGCTGTGGCTCCCCTCCTCACTCCTGCTTTTCCCCTCAAACACTGTCTGCAGAGCGACTTTGATGGAGCACAGAAAGTGCTGCTGGCAGCTCCCCACCAGCACATAAATCACAGGGTTGAGGGTGCTGTTCAGCAATGCCAGCAGCCAGGAGGTGTTTTCTGGGAATAAGTGGACAGAATCAGAAAGGCTGAGGAGAACCTCCAAGCAGAAAGGGATGCTGAAGGCAAAGAAGAGCAGGACGTTGAGCAGGATGGTGACACAGGGCTTCCCTGGCTGCCACCTCTGGGAGCCACAGCAGAGCCTGAGGAACAGGAACAGGTTGGAAACCAACATCACTACGGACAGAATCAGGGAAATCACAAGGGCTACACCTGCAAGGACTGTCCCTGAGTCTTCAGTAAAGGTGAGGTAGAGGGAGGACACCAAAATCCCAGTGAGAACCCAGAGGGACCCACTGATGACACCCGAGAGGTGCTGGGGGTGGTGGCTTTGGTCCCAGATGGGGCAGAGGATGGAGACACAGCGCTCCAGGCTGAGGGCTGTCAGCAGCCCCAGGCTGCTCAGGTCAAACAGGTGGCACAGGAGTTCCACTGCAAATACAAAATCTGTGTAGGCAGGAGCAAGATAAATCAAAGATGTGCAAAATGCTGCTAAGGTCAGAAAAGCCAAGATAAGCAGGGAGAACAGGAGGTGCAGGAAGAAGTCAGCTACAGCCAGATTTAGGGTGTAGACAGTGAAAGGGTTCTGCTTCATGTGGAAGCCCAGGAACCACACAACCATCCCATTCCCCACCAGCCCACAGAGGGAAATCCCCAGACAGACCCCTTCAAAAGCAATCAGTGTGTAGGGAAAGCTCGAGCATTGATATGGGAGATATTCCTCCAAGTCCACAGATCCATTCAGGGTGAGGTTTGTTGTGCTGGTCTCCTCCATGGTGAATGATCCTGTTCCCAGTGGTTGTCTTCTCTTTTTCCCACCACTTCCTAGGGAGAGATGAGGAACCAGAGGGAAATAAGGGCCATCAGCATTCCCAGCACTTCCCATCTGCTCACACAGCCCCACACCAGCCCCAGGAAGAACCCCCACCCCTGCAGTGCCCAGGACAAGGACAGGCATCATCTGCCACCAGTCCATCCCTGGACTCTTACCTCCTGTAGGAACAGCTCTGTCACAGGAGCCCCAGGAGAAAGGATTTGGGGATGGCTGCTGGGACCACTGGCTCTGCTTCAGCCTCATCCCTCGTGCCTGGTGTGCAGCCCTTAGCCCAGAGATCACATCCCATGGTCAGAGCCTCCCCTCACAATCTCACCACATCAGTGACAGCTTCCCCTCACATGTCCCAGGGACAGAGATCTTGTCAGGAGGAGGTGGCCATGTCACCCCCTTCCTCTCCTCCCCCCAGTTCTTCATGAGGAGCTGCTGATCTGCTATGATCCTATTAATTCAGACACTCAATTTCTATAATTTTAAACACCATTTTCTGGGTCTTAACCAATGAAGAAGGAGAGTACAGCACAGATAATATTATGTCCCTTCAGATGCTGTGAACCTTGAGGTAAAATACTCCTCTGGTGAGGGAAGAGCCTGTCCATGGAAAGCCTGCTCCACTATGGTCCTTTCAGCTTCTACAGGGTTTTGTGAACCCCTCAGAAATTCCAGACCTCATTGTGAACCCAGTCCCTGCCCCTTGGGTGCCAACAGAGCCCCTGAGCAGCAGCCATGAGGACAAGCACTGGCCTTGTGTCCACTTGCTGTGGGAAATCACCAGTGCCCAGACACAGGAGTGCACGAGGGCTTTGCCCACAGCCTCTCATCACATCCCATCTAACCACAATCAGCAGCCCAATTTCCCCTGCTGAGCATGTGTCTCCTCTGAGATTAGGTTTGTGGGGTACATGGTGCTGCCAGTGTGCTCTTATCTCCAAGTGGTTCCTGCCACACAATCTCAGCCTTTCACAGCACAGGGACTGGCATTTTGTTGCTTATTTTCTGCTTTTCTTTCATGCATTTTTCATCTCCTCTGGAGTTGTATCCTGTGCTTGTCATCCCCCAGACTGATGTGCTCCAAAGATATCCTTGTTGATGCACAAGGTCCATGGTCTCTCCAGGGTGTCCAGCCGGGAGCTGCAGGATTTGGAGCTAGAGGAAGACTTGAAACAAGGAGAGAACACAAGTTCAAGGTCCATCCCTGAGAGGGAGATGGAGAAAGGTGCAACTCCTGGAAGTGTGTCCCAGAAGGAAGTTGGGAGAAGTCTTTGAGCGCCAGATACATGTCACTAGAGGCACTGAGCAACTTGTGCTGTTGCAGGTCTGCACATCAGGGATTTCTCACTCTTGGAGGTCTCTGGTTCATCTCTCTCACCTCTCTGCCATCCTGGGAATGTTATATGTCCCCTCCTGTGTTGATGGATACCCACCATCCACCACCACACAGGGAAAGCCAGAAGCCCCTCACATGGTGGGACAACAGCAGAGAATGGCAGGAGGAGAGGAAGGGGGTGACATGGCCACCTCCTCCTGACAAGATCTCTGTCCCTGGGACATGTGAGGGGAAGCTGTCACTGATGTGGTGAGGTTATGAGGGGAGGCTCTGACCATGGGATGTGATCTCTGGGCTAAGGGCTGCACACCAGGCACGAGGGATGAGGCTGAAGCAGAGCCTGTGGTCCCAGCAGCCACCACCAGATCCTTTTCCCCTGGGGTTCCTGTGACAGAGCTGTTCCTACAGGAGGTAAGAGTCCAGGGATGGAGTAGTGGGTGATGCCTCCTTTCTAGGGACAGGACTGGACAGGGTGGGAGTTTGTCCTGGGCACTGCAGGGGTGTGGGGTCTTCCTGGGTCTGGTGTGGGGCTGTGTGAGCAGATGGGAAGTGCTGGGAATGCTGATGGCCCTTATTTCCCTCTGGTTCCCCATGTCCCCCTAGAAGGTGGTGGAAGAAGGAGAAGGCTGCCACTGGGAACAGGATCATTCACCATGGAGGAGAACAGCACAACAAACTTCACCTTGAATGATACAATTTATGGAGACCTGGACTGGGAGGAATTTATGATGCGTGTATGCTTGAGCATTCCATATACAAGGATTGCCTTTTTCGGGGTCTGTCTGGGGATTTCCCTCTGTGGGCTGGTGGGGAATGGGATGGTTGTGTGGTTCCTGGGCTTCCACATGAAGCAGAACCCTTTCACTGTCTACACCCTAAATCTGGCTGTAGCTGACTTCTCCCTGCTCCTCCTGTTCTCCCTGCTTATACTGGGTTTTCTGACCATAGCAATATTTTGCACATCTTTGTTTCATTTTATTGTACACTATTTGGATTTTGTGTATGTCCTTCGGTTCCCATGCTACCTGTTTGACCTGAGCAGCCTGGGGCTGTTGACAGCCCTCAGCGTGGAGCGCTGTGTCTCCATCCTCTGCCCCATCTGGTATCGCTGCCACCGCCCCCGGCACCTCTCGGGTGTCATCAGTGGGTCCCTCTGGGTTCTCATTGGGGTTTTTGTGTCCTCCCTCTATGTCACCCACACCTTTACTGAAGACTCTGTGACCATCCTTGCAGTTGTAGCCCTCACCATTTCCGTGGCTTTTTCCCTCATGATGTTGGTTTCCAACCTGCTCCTGTTCCTCAAGCTCTGCTGTGGCTCCCAGAGGAGACACCCAGGGAGGCTCTTTGTCACCATCCTGCTCAACGTCCTGCTCTTCTTCATCTGTGGCATCCCTTTCTGCGTGGAGGTTCTCCTCAATCTTCCTTTTTCTAGCCCTTTATTCTCCGAAAACATCTACTTTCTGCTGGCACTGCTGAACAGCAGCCTCAACCCTGTGATTTATGTGCTGGTGGGGAGCTGGCGGCAGCGTCGCTTCCAGCGCTCCATCAAAGTCGCTCTGCGGAGGGTGTTTGAGGAGAAAGCCAGGAGTGAGGAGGGCAGCCATGGCCCTGGGGACACTGCTGTGGTGGAGGCGACAGCTCTGTGAGGCACTGCTGGACGTGAGGCACCTGGAGATGTGTCACCTCAAAGACACCCACAAATATGGGACCATGTGGGCACATGGCTCTGAGCTCAGTCCTGTTCCTGTATTCCCTATGAATGACCCTCATTGCCTCAGGGAATAAACTCCATCTCCTTTGGCTCAGCAGATGAGTTTCATGAGGTTTTGGGGGATCTTTTGCATCGACAGAGTGTGACAGGTTAAGCCCTGGGGACACATCCAGCATGGGATGGCAGTGATTTCCCAAATCTCTGTGGGGCTGGGGCCTCTGGATGGCAGGAGAAAGGTAAGGATCTCAAGGAGCATCCTTCCCAGTCTGTCTGACAGAGCCAGCCCTGTATTCCCTGCTCATGGGAAGAGACCAAACTGACCCCAGGTAGGGCTGCCGAGCTGGGGGAGGGACAGCAACATTCCCTTGCCCATTAAGTGGGAATTTGTCACATTTTTCCATTCCATAATTAAATCATTCCGAGTAAAGTGCAGGGACCATGGTGAATTCCACAGAATTCTGGTGCCTGTGACCAAAAAAGAGCTTGAAATAAGGAAATTCACATCACCAGGTGCTTGGACCCTTTTATTGTGCAGAAATCAGGGGGTTATGCTGCTGTTCTGCAGAATGGGGCCATCCTCTGGTTTCCCAGCATCAATGTCCAAGGAAGCCCTTCAGCACCTCCATCCTGAACCTGGCCATTCTCAGGAGGAGCTGAACAGCAACTCTGCACAGCAGCTTGAGCCAAAATCCAGGTTGTACTGATCTTTTTCACATTGTTACCATCCCATAATTAGATCTGGATTTATTCGTTCTGTTTCCAACATGGTAACTCTGCCCCCAAAATTTGTTGAATAAACAACATCCATTTGCTGCAGAGCTCATCCCTAGTGAACAGTGTCCAAAAATTGCTCGTTTCCTTAGTTTTTCCCACTCTAAAGCCTCTGTCTTGTGTGAGGAGGGCAGGTACCTGTCTCACACCAGAGCTCTTCCTAAGGCACATTCCTGCAGTGGTTGGGATGATGTTGACAGTGCCAAGAGCTCCTCATTCCTGAGAGAGATCTGGGCAGCAGACACATCTCATACTCAGGGGAAGTTGTCCCTCCTTTTCCCACTGCCTTAAATCCAGGGGAAAGCAACGTGCCACTGCTTCTGGAAAGGGAAGTGAGAGTGAAAGCCTTGGGTGGTGAGTCATGCTCTGGAGACTGTCAAGGTTTAGCCCTGACTAAAAACGCCAGGCACCTCAACTCTGCCTTGCTACAAAAAGAAAACTATAAAAAATACACACCAGTCTCATGAGTCAAATGAGATAGGACACTGGTTGGCAGGAGGATGCACAGAAAAAGAAAAAGGGCAAGCAGGCTCCAAGCTTAAAGTTGCAAAGAGCGATTTAATTACCTAACAGAGTTGGAGGATAAATGCAAGGCAAAAATACACTTTTCATACAGTTTTTGTCCACTCCCCCCGCCTCCCTCTAAAGAATCTATAGCATTCACCCCCTTTCCTCTTTTATAACCACCAGACCTGGGTAGGGGGGCAGGGAGTGGGGGAGTATTTTTTTCAGTCCACAGAGCAGGTCCATACATCTATTCATCACCACAATTCTTCTACTATGAATACTCTTTATCTATACTTATCTCTCTTTCTCATCAGGCAGTTTCTCTGCTCTCACCCCCACCCTCTTAAGAAGCAGTCTCTCTGCTCACCCCCCTTTCCCTCTTTCCAAACCCACAACACAGACAGGGGGCAGGTTGAGAGGGGTTTGTTCTCTGGTCAGTCCAACCCGGGAGAGGGGTTTTTCTACTTAGCCAGGGGTCCTTCCCACGAAAGAAAGTCCTCTGGGAACTTCTTTGACGTGGGTCCAATCTCACGAGCAACATCCTGCCTGAATTCTGCTGCAACATGAGTCTCTTTGTCCATAAGGTGCTGTGCAGACTCTGCCAAGCTGAGGCCAGGCTGCTTCCATGCCAGGAGCAAGGCCTTTCTCTTCCTTGAAAAGGCCTCTGTAGCTTTAACTCTTTCGAGCCTCCAAACTGGATCACTGCCCTCTCCAGGCATCCACCTGCTCCTCTGGCATGGGCTGTGGGTGGATTTCTGTACCCTTGTGGGCTCCATGGGCTGCAGGGGGACCTCCTGCTCCCCCCATGGCCTTCAGCACAGCTAGCAGAGGGTTTTCAGCTCCAGCACTGGAGCACCTCCCCCCCACCTTCTTCACTGACCTTCACGTCTCCATGCTGTTCTCCCTTCTCATGTTTTTATCTCCATCACCTCCTCCTCCAACTAGAAAGAAATGAAAAAAGTGTGTGCCTGCTTTGTTTTGATTTCTTCTTAAATATATTTTCACAGAGGCGTAACCAGCACCTCCAATTGGCCCAAACTTGGCCAGCAGCATGTCCATCACCTTCAGAGCCATCAGAGATTGGCTCTGCGGGACTTGATGTAAAAACTTCCAGAACTTGCACTCAGGACACACAGGAGCCATCTCTGTGTCACTCCCCACCCCTCAGACACCTCCCTAGGCCTACTACAACAGCTTCTGAGGAGTCCGAATTTCTCCTAGATGTTAAAAATACTTTACTGATGTTTTGGGTCAATCAAAACCACCACAAGCATGTAGACAGTGAAAGGGTTCTGCTTCATGTGGAAGCCCAGGAACCACATGGCCATCCCATTCCCCACCAGCCCACAGAGGGAAATCCCCAGACAGACCCCTGCAAGAGCAATCAGTGTGTAGGGAAAGCTCGAGCATTGATCTGGGAGATATTCCTCCAAGTCCACAGATCCATTCAGAGTGAGGTTTGTTGTGCTGTTCTCCTCCATGGTGAATGATCCTGTTCCCAGTGGTTGTCTTCTCTTTTTCCCACCACTTCCTAGGGAGAGATGGGGACCAGAGGGAAATAAGGGCCATCAGCATTCCCAGCACTTCCCATCTGCTCACACAGCCCCACACCAGCCCCAGGAAGAACCCCCACCCCTGCAGTTCCCAGGACAAGGACAGGCGTCATCTGCCACCAGTCCATCCCTGGACTCTTACCTCCTGTAGGGACAGTGCTGTCACAGGAGCCCCAGGAGAAAGGATTTGGGGATGGCTGCTGGGACCACTGGCTCTACTTCAGCCTCATCCCTCGTGCCTGGTGTGCAGCCCTTAGCCCAGAGATCACATGCCATGGTCAGAGCCTCCCCTCACAATCTCACCACATCAGTGACAGCTTCCCCTCACATGTCCCAGGGACAGAGATCTTGTCAGGAGGAGGTGGCCATGTCACCCCCTTCCACTCCTTCCCCCAGTTCTTCATGAGGAGCTGCTGATCTGTTATGATCCTATTAATTCAGACACTGAAATTCTATAATTTTCAACACCATTTACTGGGTCTAAAACAATGAAGAAGGAGAGTACAGCACAGATAATATTATGTCCCTTCAGATGCTGTGAATCCTGGGTAAAAATACTCCTCTGGTGAGGGAAGAGCCTGTCCATGGAAAGCCTGCTCCACTATGGTCCTTTCAGCTTCTACAGGGTTTTGTGAACCCCTCAGAAATTCCAGCCCTCATTGTGAACCCAGTCCCTGCCCCTTGGGTGCCAACAGAGCCCCTGAGCAGCAGCCATGAGGACAAGCACTGGCCTTGTGTCCACTTGCTGTGGGAAATCACCAGTGCCCAGACACAGGAGTGCACGAGGGCTTTGCCCACAGCCTCTCATCACATCCCATCTAACCACAATCAGCAGCCCAATTACCCCTACTGAGCATGTGTCTCCTCTGAGATTAGGTTTGTGGGGTACATGGTGCTGCCAGTGTGCTCTTATCTCCAAGTGGTTCCTGCCACACAATCTCAGCCTTTCACAGCACAGGGACTGGCATTTTGTTGCTTATTTTCTGCCTTTCTTTCATGCATTTTTCATCTCCTCTGGAGTTGTATCCTGTGCTTGTCATCCCCCAGACTGATGTGCTCCAAAGATACCCTTGTTGATGCACAAGGTCCATGGTCTCTCCAGGGTGTCCAGCCTGGAGCTGCAGGATTTGGAGCTAGAGGAAGACTTGACACAAGGAGAGAATACAAGTTCAAGGTCCATCCCTGAGAGGGAAATGGAGAAAGGTGCAACTCCTGGAAGTGTGTCCCAGAAGGAAGTTGGGAGATGTCTTTGAGCGCCAGATACATGTCACTAGAGGCACTGAGCAACTTGTGCTGTTGCAGGTCTGCACATCAGGGATTTCTCACTCTTGGAGGTCTCTGGCTCATCTCTCTCACCTCTCTGCCATCCTGGGAATGTTATATGTCCCCTCCTATGTTGATGGATACCCACCATCCACCACCACACAGGGAAAGCCAGAAGCCCCTCACATGGTGGGACAACAGCAGAGAATGGCAGGAGGAGAGGAAGGGGGTGACATGGCCACCTCCTCCTGACAAGATCTCTGTCCCTGGGACATGTAAGGGGAAGCTGTCACTGATGTGGTGAGATTGTGAGGGGAGGCTCTGACCATGGGATGTGATCTCTGGGCTAAGGGCTGCACACCAGGCACAAGGGATGAGGCTGAAGCAGAGCCTGTGGTCCCAGCAGCCACCACCAGATCCTTTTCCCCTGGGGCTCCTGTGACAGAGCTGTTCCTACAGGAGGTAGGAGTCCAGGGATGGAGTAGTGGGTGATACCTCCTTTCTAGGGACGGGACTAGACAGGGTGGGAGTTTGTCCTGGGCACTGCAGGGGTGGGGGTTATTCCGGGGGCTGCTGTGGTGCTGTGTGAGCAGATGGGAAGTGCTGGGAATGCTGATGGCCCTTATTTCCCTCTGGTTCCCCATCTCTCCCTAGAAGGTGGTGGAAGAAGGAGAAGGCTGCCACTGGGAACAGGATCATTCACCATGGAGGAGAACAGCACAACAAACTTCACTTTTAATGATGCAATTTATGGATATCTGGACTGGGACGAATTTATGATGCATGGATGCTTGGGCATTCCATATACAAGGATTGCCATTTCTGGGGTCGGTCTGGGGATTTCCCTCTGTGGGCTGGTGGGGAATGGGATGGTTGTGTGCTTCCTGGGCTTCCACATGAAGCAGAACCCTTTCACTGTCTACATCCTAAATCTGGCTGTAGCTGACTTCTGCCTGCTCCTCCTGTTGCTCCTGATTATACTGGATTTTCTGTCCTTAGCAATATTTTGCACGTCTTTGTTACATTCTATTTGGCACTATTGGAATTTTGTGTATGTCCTTGGGTTCGCATGCCACCTGTTTGACCTGAGTGGCCTGGGGCTGCTGACAGCCCTCAGCCTGGAGCGCTGTGTCTCCATCCTCTGCCCCATCTGGTATCGCTGCCACCGCCCCCGGCACCTCTCGGGTATCGTCAGTGGGTCCCTCTGGGTTCTCATTGGGGTTTTGGTATCCTCCTTCTGTGTCATCTACACCTTTGCTAGGTACTCTGTGACCATCCTTGCAGGTGTAGCCCTCACCATTTCCGTGGCTTTTTCCCTCATGATGTTGGTTTCCAACCTGCTCCTGTTCCTCAAGCTCTGCTGTGGCTCCCAGAGGAGACACTCAGGGAGGCTCTTTGTCACCATCCTGCTCAACATCCTGCTCTTCTTCATCTGTGGCATCCCTTTCTGTGTGGAGGTTCTCCTCTCTCTTCCTTATTCTGATGCTTTAGTCCCCGGAAACACCTCCTTTCTGCTGGCCTTGCTGAACAGCAGCCTCAACCCTGTGATTTATGTGCTGGTGGGGAGCTGGCGGCGGCGTCGCTTCCAGCGCTCCGTCAAAGTCGCCCTGCGAAGGGTGTTTGAGGAGAAAGCCAGGAGTGAGGAGGGCAGCCATGGCCCTGGGGACACTGCTGTGGTGGAGGAGACAGCTCTGTGAGGCACTGCTGGATGTGAGGCACCTGGAGATGTGTCACCTCAAAGACACCCACAAATATGGGACCATGTGGGCACATGGCTCTGAGCTCAGTCCTGTTCCTGTATTCCCTATGAATGACCCTCATTGCCTCAGCCTTAGGGTATAAACTCCATCTCCTTTGGCTCAGCAGATGAGTTTCATGGGGTTTTGGGGGATCTCTTGCCTGGGCAGAGTGTGACAGGTTAAGTCCTGGGGACATATCCTGTATGGGAGGGCAGCAATTTCCCAAATCTCTGTGGGGCTGGGGCCTCTAGATGGCAGGAGAAAGGTAAGGATCTCAAGGAGCATCCTTCCCCAGCTGTCTGACAGAGCCAGCCCTGTATTCCCTGCTCATGGGAAGAGACCAAACTGACCCCAGGTAGGGCTGCCGAGCTGGGGGAGGGACAGCAACATTCCCTTGCCCATTAAGTGGGAATTTGTCACATTCTTCCATTCCATAATTAAATCATTCTGAGTAAAGTGCAGGGATGATGGTGAATTCCACAGAATTCTGGTGCCTGTGACCAAAAAAGAGCTTGAAATAAGGAAATTCACATAGCCAGGTGCTTGGACCATTTTATTGTGCAGAAATCAGGGGGTTATGCTGCTGTTCTGCAGAATGGGGCCATCCTCTGGTTCCCCAGCATCAATGTCCAAGGAAGCCCTTCAGCACCTCCATCCTGACCCTGGCCATTCTCAGGAGGAGCTGAACAGCAACTCTGCACAGCAGCTTGAGCCAAAATCCAGGTTGTACTGGTCTTTTTCACGTTGTTACCACCCCATAATTAGATCTGGATTTATTCATTTTGTTTGTTTCCAACATGGTAACTCTGACCCCAAAATGTGTTGAATAAACAACATCCATTTGCTGCAGAGCTCATCCCTGGTGAACAGTGTCCAAAAATTGCTCGTTTCCTTAGTTTTTCCCACTCTAAAGCCTCTGTCTTGTGTGAGGAGGGCAGGTACCTGTCTCACACCAGAGCTCTTCCTAAGGCACATTCCTGCAATGCTTGGGATGATGTTGACAGTGCCAAGAGCTCCTCATTCCTCCTGGGAGAGACCTGGGCAGCAGACACATCTCTTGCTCAGGGGAAGTTGTCCCTCCTTTTCCCACTGCCTTAAATCCAGGGAAAGACATCGTGCCACTGCTTCTGGAAAGGGAAGTGAGAGTGAAAGCCTTGGGTGGTGAGTCATGCTCTGGAGACTGTCAAGGTTTAGCCCTGACTAAATGCCAGGCACCTCGACTCTCTCTTGCTACAAAAAGAAAACTATAAAAAATACACACCAGTCTCATGAGTCAAATGAGATAGGACACTGGTTGGCAGGAGGATGCACAGAAAAAGGGCAAGCAGGCTCCAAGCTTAAAGTTGCAAACAGTGATTTAATTACCTAACAGAGTTGGAGGATAAATGCAAGGCAAAAATAAACTTTCCATACAGTTTTTGTTCACACCCCCCCCCAAAAGAATCTATAGTATTCACCCCCTTTCCTCTTTTATAACCACCAAACCTGGGTAGGGGGGCAGGGAGTGGGGGGGTATTTTTTTCAGTCCACAGAGCAGGTCCATACATCTATTCATCACCACAATTCTTCTACTACGAATACTCTTTATCTATACTTATTTCTCCTTCTCATCAGGCAGTTTTTCTGCTCTCACCCCCACCCTCTTAAGAAGCAGTCTCTCTGCTCACCCCCCTTTCCCTCTTTCCAAGCCCACAACACAGAAAGGGGGCAGGTTGAGAGGGGTTTGTTCTCTGGTCAGTCCATCAGGGAGAGGGGTTTTTCTACTTAGCCAGGGGTCCCTCCCACAAGAGACAGTCCTCTGGGAACTTCTTTGGCATGGGTCCAATCTCATGAGCAACATCCTGCCCGAATTCTGCTGCAACATGAGTCTTTTTGTCCATAGAGTGCTGTGCAGACTCTGCCAAGCTGAGGCCAGGCTGCTTCCATGCCAGGAGCAAGGCCTTTCTCTTCCTTGAAAAGGCCTCTGTAGCTTTAACTCTTTCGAGCCTCCAAACTGGATCACAGCCCTCTCCAGGCATCCACCTGCTCCTCTGGCATGGGCTGTGGGGGGATTTCTCCACTCCTGTGGGCTCCATGGGCTGCAGGGGAACCTCCTGCTCCCCCCATGGCCTTCAGCACAGCTAGCAGAGAGTTTTCAGCTCCAGCACTGGAGCACCTTCCCCCCACCTTCTTCACTGACCTTCACGTCTCCATGCTGTTCTCCCTCACATATTTTCACCTCCACCTCCTCCTCCTCCAACTACAAAGAAGTGAAAAAAGTGTGTGCCTGCCTTGTTTTGATTTCTTCTTAAATATGTTTTCACAGAGGCGTAACCAGCACCTCCAATTGGCCCAAACTTGGCCAGCAGCATGTCCATCACCTTCAGAGCCATCAGAGATTGGCTCTGCTGGACTTGATATAAAAACTTGCAGAACTTGCACTCAGGACACACAGGAGCCATCTTTGTGCCACACCCCACCCCTCAGACACCTCTCCAGGCCTACCACAACAGCTTCTGAGGGGTCCAAATTTCACCTAGATGTTAAAAATACTTTCCTGATGTTTTGGGCCAATCAAAACCACCACATTGACACACGTGAGGTTAAACATCTAAGAAGCATTGATTAACAGAGTTGTTAATGATCAACAGAACAGAGCAACTTCCACATCTGAGAGGGATTTTCTCTCCCTGTCTCCCATTTTCATGTCCATTGGAAAGTAGAAACTTTCTGAGGTAGAACCTCTTATCCAGGAAAGGACTCCCATCATGAAGGGAGTTTCTCCCAAGGCAAGTGCAGAAGGATCATGATCCTTCCATGTATTTTTCTAGCTCCAAGCACCTTCCTTGTCTCCAGTGTCACCCAGGCCACTCCCTACCTGAGCTTCTTGTTTTCCATGGAAATATAGAATGGTTTGGGTTGGAAGGGACTTTAAAGACCATCCTCTTCTGACCCCCTGCCACAGGCAGGGACTAGAGTACATTGCTATTCCACTAAAGTATGTTGCTCCAAGCTCCATCCAACATGTCCTGGAAAACTTCCAGGGATCCAGGGGCAGCCACAGCTTCCCTCAGATGCACCTCAAGTGGAGCCAAACCTCAAGTCACAGTTGCAACATGAGCGGAGCTAAAACCATCCAGACAGCCCAGAGAAAATGGGAGGATCCAGCAGAGGCAGTTCCAGCTCCAACCCCTTGTCCTGACAGCCCACAAGACAGCCCATAGCCCCAAACTCAGTGTGCATTTTGGGGAAAGGACTTCCAGAGGCAATCCCAAATACCTGCCCTCTTGTCTGGACAACAGGGCTCAATGTGAATTTTCCACACCTCAGTCTTCTCATGTGTCAGGACCTGCTGGAGATGGACAGGAATGACTCAGGAATTGTTCTGCACTGCTGTGCCAAGATTTCTTATCCTCCTGCATGCTGTTTTTAAGCAAACACACCAAGAAAATCCATTTGCAGAATGTCTGATTCTTGGTGACTCAATTTTAATATTCCACAGTGTAGGGAAGCTCATTTCTGAGGCCGAGAAAGCTCAGACCTGTTGAATAGGAAAGATTCAAAGCAAAGACTTGAAAACAAAAGCTTTCAAGGGTGTCCCTGTTATAGAGGTTAGAGACCACGCCAATCGGTCTTAGTTCCAATGGGTAAAATTTTATTAATTACAGCAAGCAAAGCAAAAGGCAATACAGCGCTGGGTGACAGGGGGATCACCGTCCCGCCAGCTGCCGCACAGTTCCTGCTTTTCAGTCTTCTTTTATGTTGTTTAACTTCCTCTTTCGGCAGTACTCTGCGCATGCTCTTAACGTTGTGGCCGGGGGGGGCGAAGCAAGTTTTCATAATTTCTGCTATTGTGGCCTCTTCTTTTTGGCTGATTCTTGATTCTTGTCAGAGACTACAAGCAACTTTTTGCAATCATGTGGCTATATGCCTTACACAAGCAACTTTAGCAATCATGTGGCTATATTTGCAATCATGTGGCTATACGCCTTACACAAGCAACTTTAGCAATCAAGCTTTAGCAATCATATAATCAATTGATTAAGCGTACCTATGCACCCACACCCTGGATTTATTGAACAAACACCCTCTTTTACAATCTCCCCCCTTTCTCTTAAGGTACATTTTTGTTTTGTTCAATAAATCTTTTTAGCTCTTGTCGACTCCATTCCAATTCATCTTCTCCCAGCTCCCCTTTTAGGTGTTCGTATTTTGCTCTGACCAGCATTAAATGGGCTGCTTCTAACCAGTTCTTTACAATGGCTATAAGTCAGTTAAAGATACAAGGTCCAAATGTCAGCCCTAGGATGACCAGTATTAGGGGTCTCATGATTGTAGATAGCATAGTTGTAAACCAAGGGGAGCGATTAAACCAGGTTTCATACCAACTTTGTCGTGACTCAGATTCTCTTTTTCTTTGTTCTATTTGTTTCCTGAGTTCTGCCATAGTATCGACCGCTACTCCAGTGTAATCTACATAGGTGCAACATTGTTCTTTAAGGGCTACACACAATCCACCCTGTTGCATAAAAAGTATATCTAGTCCTTTTCTATTTTGGAGGACTACCTCTGATAGAGACCTTACTGATTTGACAAGTGCATCTATAGACCTTTCTAGCTTTAAAATGTCTTCGTCTACAGCTCTTCTAAGTGTTTGCATTTGTTTACCCTGAGTTGCTAAAGAGGCAATGCCGGTGCCTGCTCCTACTCCTCCAACGGTGAGTAACACTGCAACAGTCAAAGCTGTGAGGGGCTCTCTTTTAACTAAGGGGTGTTCTGCTGTCGTTTGGTCGAGCACATAGTCTTTTGGATGGTAAATGATTTTAGGTATAATCAATACCTGTACACAGTAGTCATGGGTATTGTTAAAAATCTTAACAGATAAACATGGAGTGACTCCTAGAGTTCCACAGACCCATCTGGCATTTGGAGCAGGTACTAACCAGCTTGCTGTTTTATGTTTTGTTATGTTTGTTATGGTTTTATTACAGAGATGTGATTTATCTGGTGGGACTGTCCCTACACAAATCCCTTTTCCGGTTACACTTGCTAAGGTGATCTCTGGGATATTTTTGTCCCGTCCTCCCCATGCACATTCTTGTGGGTTAGACCCGTTTTTTTCCTTACTTGTTCTATGTACCCAATAGCCTCATAGTAGGGGGGTTTAATACTATAGCATAGCCAGCATTCTTTGGTTAGTTCAGGATGAGTGTGATTTAAAACATCATAGCTGGCTTGTATGAGTTTCTATAACATGCTGAATTCTTTCACCGAATCTGAGGCAGTAGTAGGATTTTCTATATCAGAGGCTATTGTGGGAGTGGCTATGGTTACATAATTTCGACTTAGAACCTCTGAATCTTTTCTTGCTATTACTGGATTTGGACCTACTGATTCGGGGTCGTGCGGGGCTATCTCCTTTTTAATGTAGAAGAGCCCCCCAGGATCTACTCTAGGTCCTGGAAACCAGAGCCTCACTCCCCAGGTTTTGCCTACCATCCACCCTGAATCCTCGGGTTTTGTCACATTTATGTATATATATTTACAGTTTCCATTTGGTGAGACCCCCTGCGAATCATAAGTAGGTGGAGTGCATCCATATGGACCCCACCCTACTTTGATAAATGGATCTGTTCCTCCTCCGGGTGCCCAGGCATAAGCAATCGTTTCACAACCCCAATAGGCACAGTAATATGAATTTGGAGAGTTACAGTAACTACGTCCTGGTGCAGTGCTGGGGCACATATAGTAGCCTCTGGGTCCCACCCAGCCCTTTGCTCGAAGCTCTGAATCATAACAGGTTGGATAATTAATCAGGTCGCATGAGGTTACATTAAAACTTGGTGCTCCAGCTACGGTTTGAGTTTGAATTGTTTTCTGATTTTCCCAATTTACCAGTGTCCATTTAAAGGGTTGATGTGTGGTGACAGTGCTTTTAGCAGCAGGCGTTATAATGCTTAAAATCAATGCTAAGCCCTGGAGCTGGTGGCTTCCCCATTTAAGATAGAGGTATTGGTTTCTGGGTCGTGTAGTTCTTGACCAACATACCTTGTGCGAGCCACTTTCATTCCCAATCCTTAGGCATCTCGGCTTCCATAACCCCTTGGTCCCAGGCGTACTCTCTCTCTCGCTTTTTCCTCCTCTGTCTCGCCCGTCAACTTGGTTGCTGCAAGCCACGGGGTGAACCATCTTCTCGACAGCAGGGGTATTTCTCAGGAGGAGACCCTTTCTTCAGGGACCTGACCGTGAAGGTAAACCAACTACGGTCCTTTACCTGCGGGGCGGAGCAGCCGACTTCGCGGGGTATTTCACGTCTACAAGTGCCTGCTATTATGTTGGCCACAAAGGGTATGGGCTCGTTGGTATGATAACAATATAACGAGGGGTTTACTCCAAAGGCAAAAATGTCCCACCACTTTTTTGAGCCAATCTTGATCTCCCCTCGGGCCACAAGTAATTTCAATGCCCAATCTGTCTGATTTCGCTGGTCTCTCCAACAGGGATGGCAAATGCCACGAGGGGGAATACCTCTACGACAATGGGTCCACCACTTCTCCTTACAAACTCTGCATATATAGCATACAAAAGGGTAACAACTTTCACAAGTACTGCTATTACATAAGATTTCTACATCCTCAGCATAAATGTTTCTTGCGTGATCTTTCTCTAATTCATCGATTGGCAGTCTATATTTAATTCTAAATGTTCTATACCACCACCCTCCTTCGCCCGGTAGTGACTCTCCTTCTTTCCCGTAACAACAACACAGTTCGTAGTTCATGGATTTACCATTGTAGTACCATTTAAAGATTTGGGGCTCGCCCATGAACAACTCTTCATCTTCTACGGGCTCAATTTTGATGGTTTCTAGTGAGTTTCAGTTTCAGGTCGCCTGGTTCGCTAGTCACTTGCCACTCTCGAGGTTGCACCAGTCCTTTGATGCGACTAGCGTGCGTCCACTTCCGCTCAGCAGTTCGGACTGCGGTATTGGTGGTTATCAGTACCAGGAATGGTCCCTCCCAATGGGGTTGTAAGGTGGCTTCTCTCTAGGATTTTATGAGGACTCAATCTCCTGGTTTTACCTGATGTAAGGTAATATCAAGTGGGGGTCTTTGACTTAATAGGCCCTTATTCTATAGCTCTTGTTTGTATTTCATTAATTTTTTAATATAAATTTGGGTATTTTTATCGAGGATCCCTGGGTGTTCTCTAGGGATTCTTATATCATAAGGTATACCATATAACATTTCGAAAGGGGGTATCTCAATGTTTGCTTTAGGTTGTGTTCTGATGTTCAGGATATGTGCTCTAATAATACTTTAGTTACAGCTTGGGCCATTGCCCTAGTAGTGGGGAAAGCTTCCACATAGTGTGTTAGCTGATCTACAATGACAAGCACATATTTATACCTGCCAGCCTTAGGCAGCTCAGTAAAATCAATTTGAGCTCTTGAAAATGGTCTGACCGCTAGGGGTCTCCCTCTCATCGGTAATTTCCTTTGCACTGCTCGATTGACCTTTAAACATATTGAGCAGCTTTGTGTGATTTGTTTAGCCAAATCATGTAATTTTATGCACATATACTTTGTAGCAAAATGATCTATTAATGCTTGACTTCCCCAGTGTGTTTTCTGGTGTATTTGTGTTAATATTTGAAAATTAATATTTATATTTATATAATTTATATAATATAAATATTATATCTATATTTATAAATATAATATTTAATAGTTAATATTGATTTAGGTAACATTTCTCTCTCATCTGGCAAACGTCATTTTCCTTCAGTATTTTTAACTACACCCATAGCCTGCATTTTCTGCTCTCTCTTTCATCCTGCATTCTCAATCTACAGTCTTTCTTCAAATGTCCTTTCTTCTGACAGTAAAAAGCAAGTTCCTTCCTCTTCTCTGGTTTCCTGCTCTATCCTCTGCCAATTCTCTACTTTCTCGTACCATCATTCTTACTTGTCTCCTATGGCTCTCTTCCTCTCTCCTTACATACACCTTTTGTGCCTCCCGGAGTAATTTATCCAATCTCCTGTCTTGCCAATTTTCAATCCTCCCGAGTTTCTTTCTAATATCCTCCCCCCCATTTGTGGATTGGGACCCCCCATGGGCATTTCCCTTAGGGGAAATAAGTTATGCTGCCGAGCTCTTCCCCGTGTCAGGGGTCCATGTTCGTGATCTATTTGATCCTGATCTGGCTCGTGCTGTGGCGGGGGGGGTGCTATTGGTGGTGGTGGTACATATGGTGGGGGTCCCACAGGGAGTTCTTCTTCCCTTCTGTATTTTGATTTTTGCTTCTCTGGGTCTACCTCTGAGAGTTTAAAGACTCGGACTTCTGAGTCTCCTGGGTGAGTCACCCAGACTGCTACATAATCGCTTTCTTCCTGACTAAAAGGGGTTTTAGAATTTACCCAAAAATTTAACCTCTGTTGCACCCAATCTTCACTGGAGCCGAACTTCGGCTACCATACTGCTTTATCAATTTTCTGTCCTCCCCAAACTTCTACACAATAATAGATCATTCTTGCCTTGTCCTTATCCCCTGTCCCGGGATAATACCTCCAGTTTTCCAACATAAACCCTAGTGGGGAGTCCCTAGGTACTGGAGGGCGTTTCATGGGTTGAGGGGGCTTGCTCTTCCCCTGTCCCATCTTCCGGAGTGCCTTCAGCCACACGGGGGTTCACTCGCTTCCCCTGGTTCGTGGCCCACGCCCTCGCGGGCAGTGGGAACCGCACTACTGAGGGTCCGCACTCGCTTGGGGAATCTGGCTGCTGGTTCCCCTCCTACACACACAAACCCCCACTCATTGCACTCCGGGATCCCCGACCCCGACCGAACAGATACCCCTGCACAACAGGCAGTTACTTACGCGTCCTGCGTCTTCGTCCGGACTTTTGTGCACAAAATTTATAGGGTCGACCGGTTCGTCCTTGCCTTTTGCTTTGAATTTCGGATCGTCAGATAGAGAGGAGCGACAAGCAGGGAGCCGAGGCCGCCAGTATCGGTGGGACGCCTCCTTGAGACCCTCACGTAATCGCTGGATTCTCTATCCGAGTCACGGCACCAGAACTGTTATAGAGGTTAGAGACCACGCCAATCGGTCTTAGTTCCAATGGGTAAAATTTTATTAATTACAGCAAGCAAAGCAAAAGGCAATACAGCGCTGGGTGACAGGGGGTCAACGTCCCGCCAGCTGCCGCACAGTTCCTGCTTTTCAGTCTTCTTTTATGTTGTTTAACTTCCTCTTTCGGCAGTACTCTGCGCATGCTCTTAACGTTGTGGCCGGGGGGGGCGAAGCAAGTTTTCATAATTTCTGCTATTGTGGCCTCTTCTTTTTGGCTGTGTATTGGTTTGAAAACAAACCAGTGGGAGATCACAAGTCAAGATTGAAATTAAAAATAAGTGAAATAATACAAGGAAAAGCACTGACAAAGTCAGATACAACCTAACACCCTGTTAGGGTGGTAGTAGCAGTCCAACTGAAGTAGTCCAGTTGAAGCGGTGATCCTGGGAAGGTCTAGTCTCCAGCTGAAGATCCAGTAGTAGCTCTGGTCCTCTGGGAACCCAGTAGACAGGGCTAGCTCAGGCAGTTCCAAGGCCAGGTTATATCCAGGTGGGAACACCTGGCTCCTCCCTCCTCGGCAGAGCATCTCACAATGGGATGAGATAAGTCCATGAGTCACACGGTGGGTCCCTGATGGCCCATTGCCTGTCATGCGGGGGTGGTTCATTAGCAGGTGATAGCAGCTAACGGCCCACAGCTGGTGGTAATAGAATACTTAACTACATCAATATTGCAACCTAGGACAGGCTGATTCTTGATTCTTGTCAGAGACTACAAGCAACTTTTTGCAATCATGTGGCTATACGCCTTACACAAGCAACTTTAGCAATCATGTGGCTATATTTGCAATCATGTGGCTATACGCCTTACACAAGCAACTTTAGCAATCAAGCTTTAGCAATCATATAATCAATTGATTAAGCGTACCTATGCACCCACACCCTGGATTTATTGAACAAACACCCTCTTTTACATCCCTGCCCATGGAGAAAGGGTCAGAATGTGATGATCTGTAAGGTTCCTTCCAACCCAAACCTTCCCATGTTGATTCCTCACATCATCCAGAATCCACCCCAGGCAGGAGTTCCCCTGCTGCACACAGCACCAGCCTGACAGAGCTCCAGGAGCATTTGGACAGCACTCTCAGGCACAGGGAGGGATTGTTGGGATGGCCAGGGAGCAGGTGCAGGAGATGGCCAGGATGGTGCAGGGCCAGGAGCTGAACTCTGTGATCCTCGTGAGTCACTTCAAATTCAGGATGTTTTTTGATTCTATTTCACAGTGATTCTATTTCATGAGGATTCCACTTTATGATGATTCCGCTGTGTTGTCCCTATTCCGGGGCTCTGGCACATCCTCAAAAGCCCTCTGGAAGGCAACTCTAACAGAGAGGGTGAATTCCTTTGCACAGCTCTCAGCCAGGAAGTAAATCAGAGGGTGGGCACTGCTGTTGGCACAGGCGAGCAGGACAGAGGTGCTGAGGGCAAAGACAGAGGGGTCAAAGGCTCTCAGCAAGAGCCAGAACCCAAAATCAGCGGTGAAGAAGGGAAAGAAGGTGACAGGCAGCAGGACCAGGGCACAGAGCTTCCGTGGGGGCTGTTTCCATGAGCAGCACAGGAGCCTGGCCAGCAGGGCTAGAGCAGAACAGATCAGGGTGAGCACTGAGAAGAGGTAGCTCAGCACCAAGGCCACCAGCACCAAAGGGCAGACACAGGGGGTGACGGTGAGCAGGAAGGAGAGGAGCCAGAGCAGGACACACAGGAGCACCGGGAAGCGCTGGGAGCGGTGGCAGGGCCAGCAGGACACAGGGAGGACAAAGAGAGCTGTCCCAGCACTGAGGGCTGTCAGAGAGTAGAGCCGGGCCGTGAAAGAGAAGAGGATGGTGACGTTCAGCCCGGCTGTCACACCCCGTGAGCCCAGCTGGTGGCAGAAGCTCTCTGGGCCATAAAATATCCCCAGGGCCATGGTGATGAAGAGCAGGAAGCTGAAGTCAGCGATGGCCAGGCTGAGGATGCAGATGGTGATGGGGTTCCTGCAGGTGTGGAAGCAGAGGAGCCAGAGGACAGCCCCGTTCCCCACCATTCCACACAGGCACAGGAGCAGCGTGACAGGGACTCTGCTCTAGTGGCTGTTGTCACACTGGGTCCAGTTGGAGTGCTTGTCCTCATTCCAGCTCCCATTGGAGACTTTCCCACCGGGCTGGCTCCAGCAGGCAGGGCTGGCTGTCTCTGTGGCAGGGGACAATGTGCCCATTGTGACACCTCTGTTGCTTCTCCTTCCCCTCACACAGCTGCAGGGGTGACAAACACAGACACCTTACCAACACTGCTGTCCCCCACACGTGGCTTTTCCCATCTTTTCCCACCCCCAGCTTCCATGTGGAGCAGCAGAGGGAGAGGCAAGGGACAGGACAGATTGCTAGTAGGATGTGGGAGATGGGTATGACTGCCTGGAACAAAAGCCAGGGAGATACCTCCTTCCTGACTTTGGACAGCACAGAACTGGAGGAGGAAAACAGTTGGAGAAGGAAAGGATTGCCTATGGAGATATCGGAACAAGTGGCTTTGTGGTGGATCTGACCTGGATTCTCAGCTGTTTTTTGGCATCACTGAGCTTCTGGATTCCTTCAGCAGAACACTCGATTCAGTATTGCCCCCTCCCCTTTCCTACAATATTTTGAGCTTTTAATACCCTACAGACCGATATTCCCCCACCAAAATCAGTCAGCATGTCCCACCTCAAAGAGGGGGACACTGATTATGTTGAAAGACAAGAGTCTGACCTTTCCTTTCACAGCCTGGAGAATTTCAGTGGAGCAGACACGCTGTGGGTTCACATTGCCTCACACACACCAGCTGCTGTCCCTGGGTCAGGATCTTCAAGAGCTTCCCTGGAATGCTCACTTGGGAAAGGGGAGAGAAGCCTGCTGGGTGAGCCTGGGCAGTGTCCAGTGAGGGGTCTGTCCCAGGCCCCCTTTTGTCCCTGCTGGATCATGTTCTCCAGGGCTCTCACAAACAGGAACTATTTCAGAGCCTTTGCTGGTATCAGAGCTCTGCTTCTAATCTGCTCTTGACTCTGTCCAGGAAATGAGTAACAGGAGAGAGCCTCAGCAATGAGACCTGTGGGAAAGCAGTTTGTCTCTGTGTCAGGTTCCTCTTTGGTTTTAAAGCAACCCCAGTCCTGAAATCTTGTCTTTTGAACTGCCTGAACTTACCCCTCTTATTCCTGGGGTGAGTCCCTAGGACCCTGCACTACAAAATTTGATTCCTGGTTCAAATATTGTTTTGCTACTTGTATACCACAACTTCAATAGTATTTGACTTTAACCATGCAGTTTCCAAGAGGATTCATGCAATAAGAAATGCTCTGTGTGAGCTGGAGCACAGGCATACAGCAGAGAGATGATTTAACATTTCAGAAATGTCATTTTTTTCTGAGAAGAGTTCAATCAATGCTGCTCTCTTGGCTACAAGCATTAGAAAGCTAGAGATTTCATTCGACTCACCTTCTACACTCCCTTGGGAGTCAGACAGCAACCTACAATGAATTCCACAGAATTCCTAGAAAGCTGAAATGAGATGATTCCCACCCAGACTGACATGTGTCTGGGAGCTGGGATGCTCCTGCTGGAATCTGGTGTGTGTGGAGACCCTGGGAGCAGAACTGCCTCCTCTCTTCCTCACTGACACTGTGTTTGTGTCCCCAGCTATTGAATCTCACATCCCCTCACCGGGCCAATCCTTTCCAGTGCAAACAGTTCATGATCCATGAGCTAAAGGGGCTCCGGGAGAGCTGGAGAGGGACTTTGGAGAAGGGTCTGGAGGGACAGGACAAGGGGATATGGCTTCCCACTGACAGAGAGTGGGTTCAGATGTGATATTGGGGAGAAATCCTTCCCTGTGAGGGTGCTGAGGCACAGGTTGTCCAGAGAAGCTGTGGCTGCCCCAGGATCCCAGGAAGTGTCCAAGGCCAAGCTGATTTGCATTTGGAGCAATGTGGACTTTTGGAAGGTGTTGCTGCTGGTGAAGGGGTGGGATCAGTAAAAACAACCACAAGTGCTCACAGGATGGAGGAGAAGAAGGAGGAGCTCTGGTGAAGGGCTGATAGGGGGATAACAGCGCTCCAAAATCTGATCTCTAATAATTTATTGCAGGGAGTGGGTTCAGGTTGGATATTAGGGAGAAATCCTTCCCTGTGAGGGTGCTGAGGCCCTGGCACAGGTTGTCCAGAGAAGCTGTGGCTACCCCAGGATCCCTGGAAGTGTTCCAGGCCAGATTGGATGGTGTTTGGAGTAACCTTGTCTGGTGAAAATGTCGCTGCTGGCAAAAGGGTGGGATCAAGTAAAAACAACCACAAGTGCTCACAGGACTGAGGAAGAGGAAGAGGAGGAGGAGGAGGAGGAGCTGCTGGTGAAAGGCTTCGACAGAGTGTGCCTGCATAAGAATGTCAACGAAGGGGAATTCTTGTCTCAGTTGTGCTCCCTTGAGTCCAGGGAAGGTTTTGGCAATGATCCCAGAGCTCTTTCCAGAAAGGGAGTTGTTTCTGACAAGCATCCAGCTGCCTCCCCAGCACTGCCAGCACTGCCAGCATTCCAGTGCCACCAGCACCACCAGCATCCCTCTGCTGCTGGTGGGGCCATGACCCCTCAAGGAACAGAAATGAGCAATGGTAGAAAACTGTTGGGAGTGGGACGGCAGGCAGAAGATTGGACATTCTGCAGGGAAGAAGTGTTTCTAGTCAAGAGGAAATGACA
The DNA here is from genome assembly GCF_008360975.1 of Lichenostomus cassidix. Lineage (NCBI taxonomy): Eukaryota > Metazoa > Chordata > Aves > Passeriformes > Meliphagidae > Lichenostomus > Lichenostomus cassidix. The sequence continues at coordinate 59,215,203 of NC_139486.1, forward strand.
AGCCATTCACACAGTTCTGGTGGAGCTTTTGAAAAAAGCCATTTCGTTTACAGAAAAAAAAAGTAAAAGTGAAACTCAGATGTAGCCAGAGCGGCAGTTTCTGACTCCCCCATGACTCCACCAACCCTTAGGAAGCAAGACTGTGACAGGGCACAGAGAGAAGTCAGCAGGACAGGAGTGGGGACCTCCTGGGGATCTGGGCACTTTCTCCTTCGTGTTTCTGACCTGGGAGGCTCTGCATTAGGATATGGATCCAAAAGGAGCAAGAGATGCTGGGAACTGCCACTGATCTGGACAGACACCCTTTGCCTGCTGCTGCCCCACACTGAACAGGTCAGTGCAATGCTTTCCTTCCTTCCTTCCTTCCTTCCTTCCTTCCTTCCTTCCTTCCTTCCTTCCTTCCTTCCTTCCTTCCTTCCTTCCTTCCTTCCTTCCTTCCTTCCTTCCTTCCTTCCTTCCTTCTTTCCTTCCTTCCTTCCTTCCTTCCTTCCTTCCTTCCTTCCTTCCTTCCTTCCTTCCTTCCTTCCTTCCTTCCTTCCTTCCTTCCTTCCTCCCTACCCCACCTGCCTCTCCTCCAGCAGCTGCTCTGTTCCTGCCACCCTCTCCCAGTGACTGCAGTGTCCTCCCCAGCTCCTCCCTCCTCTGCCCTGAGCTTCTCTTCCGCGTCCCCTGCTGAACATCCCAACCCTCCCACCTCCCTCTCCCACCCTCACAATTTCCACCACCCTCCTCCCCTGCACATCTCACTTCTCTCCACTGAATCCTTCCTGCTGCAGGGAGCTGCTGAGGAGCTGCATGGTCAATCCCAGGATTCTCCAAGCACTGACCACTGACTTCCCATCCACTCTGACCACAGCTGGGATCCATATCTCACTGCCTGCCCTGTGTACATCCATGGAGCTGAGCACCACATCCCAACCTTCCACTTCACCTACTGATGGAGACAATCCGTGTGGGATGGATGTCACCAACTTGGCCATAGATGGTGCCACACTGCTCATCTGCCTCTGTGGGCTGGCTGGGAATGGGGCTGTCATCTGGCTCCTTGGCTTCCGCATGCAAAGGAGCCCCATCACTGTCTACATCTTCCATCTGGCTGTCATCAACTTCCTGTTCCTCCTCTTTGTGGTCCCCTGCACTGTGCTCTCCCTGCAGGCAGATGTTGTCTGCTCGGCTGCCCCGTCCCTGCAGTACCTGATGTCATGTTTCCTGCTGTCCCTGTTCTCCTGCAACACAGGGATGTACCTGCTGATGGCCATCAGCATCGAGAGATTCATTTCCACCCTCTGCCCACTCCGGTGCCACTGCCACCGCCCCCAGTGCCTGTCAGAGGTGGTGAATGTCCTGATCGAGGTCCTCTCCATCGCTGTCATTGCCACAGTGGCTTCCCCGTGCCTGACACACCAATACGAGCACTGTCGGGTGTCTCTCATCTCCATGTTTGCCATCAACCTCTTCCTCTTTGCCCCAGCCGTGGTCATTTCCAGCACAATCCTCTTCATCAAGGCCAAGTGTGGCTCCAAACAGCAGCAACTCAAGAAGCTCAATATAGTTATCTTCCTCAGTGTGCTCTTCAGTCTCCCCTTCAGCCTCTGCAATTTCCTGCAGCAGTTCAGCTACACCATTGTGTCCTCCCAGGTTGCTTTCCTGCTCGCCTGCATCAACAGCGCCAGCAACCCCTTTATCTGCTTCTGCGTGGGGAGCTGGAGGAGACCCTGCTCCATGAGGTCACTCCAGCTCTCCCTCCAGAGGGTCTTGGGGGAGCCAGAAGAAGACACCGCCAGCAGCAATGATTCTGCTGTAGACGCAGCACTCTGAGCCTGTTGATCCCTTCCACTGAACTGCTGAAGGACCCTTGGACAGTGGCTGAGGGTTTCCTCGAGCCACCTGATGAAGAAATATCCAAAGGATCACCCTCCCGTGATGTAATCCTGCAGGAAATGACAGCAGGGGCATGTGGGAGGGATGCTCTGCAGGGAGCACATTAAAGCATGGCTTTCCTCTTCCCTCCCAGGTCCTAGAACATTATTCCCCCAAAGGGATCCTTCCTGACACAGCTGTAATTCCAAAAATGCCCCTGGCACCTGGTTCCTGCATCTCACTGCAGTCTGATATCAAGAAACAGCATCCTGAACCCTGAGCTGCCTTCACCCCATCTGCCAGCGCTTGCTGCCTTCCTCTGGCTCCTGCTGCCAGCCGGGAATGGGGGTGGAGGGAGGGAGGGAGGGGACACAGGCATGGCTTGTGCTCCCTGCAGCAAACATGATCCCGAGTGCCCAAAGCTGGGATGGCAGCGGCACAGCCGGCATGGGCAGGATGGCCCAGGGGCTCAGCATTCCCTTCCCAGCTGCTCTCTGAGTGGCACAGCGAAGATCTCCCTGAATGTCTTTTGTTTCTAGTGTTGTGAGCCAGGTGCAAAGGAACTCTTTTCCTTCAGAAATTCTTCCTCTGCCGTTTCTTTGGGTTCTCCCTCAGCAGACTCAGATGCTGCATCTGCAAGGGGAGTAGGTATCTGTGATCCTCAGTACAGCCACCCCCTTCCAGGAGCAGGGTGACACCTCTGTTTATCACCACATTTTCCAAGGGGCATCACCCTCCCCCTGTGGCTTCACTGAGGTCACCAGCCCCACCACAGCCCACACCTTCCCACTATGTCCCACCCCACTCCAAACAGCCCCACCATGTCCCACACCCCCATCCCAGCCTTCCATCGCACTCCCCCATGCAGCCCACACACCTCCAGTCCTTCCCATCTCTCCCATTCCCATCCCTGAGACTCCAGTCCCTCCCCATGGGATGCTCACCCCAGGCTGCCCCATAAGGCTCTGGGGACTGTTTCTGGGACACCCCTCTCCAGAGCTTCCCCCCTTGGTGTCCAGCCCCCCAGCCTCTTCTGGAAAGGAGCAAGCGGCAGCGGCAGGATAGATCCAGCAGCATTTATTGGGGTG
>NC_139486.1:59218640-59286037 GCF_008360975.1 Lichenostomus cassidix
CTTCCATGGAAAACAAGAAGCTCAGGTACGGAGTGGCTGGGTGACACTGGAGACAAGGAAGGTGCTTGGAGCTAGAAAAATACATGGAAGGATCATGATCCTTCTGCACTTGCCTTGGGAGAAACTCCCTTCATGATGGGAGTCCTTTCCTGGACAAGAGGTTGTACCTCAGAAAGTTTCTACTTTCCAATGGACAGGAAAATGGGAGACAGGAAGAGAAAATCCCTCTCAGCTGTGGAAGTTCCTCTGTTCTGTTAATCATTAACAACTCTGTTAATCAATGCTTCTTAGATGTTTAACCTCATGTGAGTCAATGTGGTGGTTTTGATTGGCCCAAAACATCAGTAAAGTATTTTTAACATCTAGGAGAAATTTGGACCCCTCAGAAGCTGTTGTGGTAGGCCTGGGGAGGTGTCTGAGGGGTGGGGAGTGGCACAGAGATGGCTCCTGTGTGTCCTGAGTGCAAGTTCTGGAAGTTTTTACATCAAGTCCAGCAGAGCCAATCTCTGATGGCTCTGAAGGTGATGGACATGCTGCTGGCCAAGTTTGGGCCAATTGGAGGTGCTGGTTACGCCTCTGTGAAAACATATTTAAGAAAAAATCAAAACAAAGCAGGCACACGCTTTTTTCACTTCTTTGTAGTTGGAGGAGGAGGAGGTGGAGGTGAAAATATGTGAGGGAGAACAGCATGGAGATGTGAAGGTCAGTGAAAAAGGTGGGAGAGGAGGTGCTCCAGTGCTGGAGCTGAAAACTCTCTGCTAGCTGTGCTGAAGGCCATGGGGGGAGCAGGAGGTTCCCCTGCAGCCCATGGAGCCCACAAGGGTACAGAAATGCACCCACAGCCCATGCCAGAGGAGCAGGTAGATGCCTGGAGAGGGCAGTGATCCAGTTTGGAGTCTCAAAAGCGATAAAGCTACAGAGGCCTTTTCAAGGAAGAGAAAGGCCTTTTCCTTGCTCCTGGCATGGAAGCAGCCTGGCCTCAGCTTGGCAGAGTCTGCACAGCACCTTATGGACAAAGAGACTCATGTTGCAGCAGAATTCGGGCACGATGTTGCTCATGAGATTGGACCCACGCCAAAGAAGTTCCCAGAGGACTGTCTCTTGTGGGAGGGACCCCTGGCTAAGTAGAGAACCCCTCTCCCTGATTGGACTGACCAGAGAACAAACCCCTCTCAACCTGCCCCCTGTCTGTGTTGTGGGTTTGGAAAGAGGGAAAGGGGGGTGAGCAGAGAGACTGCTTCTTAAGAGGGTGGGGGTGAGAGCAGAGAAACTGTCTGATAAGAAAGAGATATAAGTATAGATAAAGAGTATTTGTAGTAGAAAAATTGTGGTGATGAATAGATGTATGGACCTGCTCTGTGGACTGAAAAAAATACCCCCCCACACCCTGCCTCCCTACCCAGGTTTGGTGGTTATAAAAGAGGAAAGGGGGTGAATACTATAGATTCTTTAGAGGGAGGCAGGGGGAGTGAACAAAAACTGTATGAAAAGTTTATTTTTGCCTTGCATTTATCCTCCAACTCTGTTAGGTAATTAAATCACTGTAAGGTAATTAAATCAACTTTAAGCTTGGAGCCTGCTTGCCCTTTTTCTTTTTCTGTGCATCCTCCTGCCAACCAGTGTCCTATCTCATTTGACCCATGAGATTGGTGTGTATTTTTTATAGTTTTCTTTTTGTAGCAAGAGAGAGTCGAGGTGCCTGGCGTTTAGTCAGGGTTAAACCTTGACACTCTCCAAAGCATGACTCACCACCCAAGGCTTTCACTCTCACTTCCCTTTCCAGAAGCAGTGGCACGTTGTCTTCCCCTGGATTTAAGGCAGTGGGAAAAGGAGGGACAACTTCCCCTGAGCAAGAGATGTGTCTGCTGCCCAGATCTCTCCCAGGAATGAGGAGCTCTTGGCACTGTCTACATCATCCCAAGCATTGCAGGAATGTGCCTTAGGAAGAGCTCTGGTGTGAGACAGGTACCTGCCCTCCTCAGACAAGACAGAGGCTTTAGAGTGGGAAAAACTAAGGAAACGAGCAATTTTTGGACACTGTTCACCAGGGATGAGCTCTGCAGTGAATGGATGTTGTTTATTCAACAAATTTTGGGGTCAGAGTTACCATGTTGGAAACAAACAAAATGAATAAATCCAGATCTAATTATGGGGTAGTAACAATGTGAAAAAGATCAGTACAACCTGGATTTTGGCTCAAGCTGCTGTGCAGAGTTGCTGTTCAGCTCCTCCTGAGAATGGCCAGGTTCAGGATGGAAGGGCTGAAGGGCTTCCTTGGACATTGGTGCTGTGGAACCAGAGGATGGCCCCATTTTGCAGAACAGCAGCATAACCCCCTGATTTCTGCACAATAAAATGGTCCAAGCACCTGGTGATGTGAATTTCCTTATTTCAAGCTCTTTTTTGGTCACAGGCACCAGAATTCTGTGGAATTCACCATCGTCCCTGCACTTTACTCGGAATGATTTAATTATGGAATGGAAAAATGTGACAAATTCCCACTTAATGGGCAAGGGAATGTTGCTGTCCCTCCCCCAGCTCAGCAGCCCTACCTTGGGTCAGTTTGGTCTCTTCCCATGAGCAGGGAATACAGGGCTGGCTCTGTCAGACAGACTGGGAAGGATGGTCCTTGAGATCCTTACCTTTCTCCTGCCATCCAGAGGCCCCAGCCCCACAGAGATTTGGGAAATTGCTGCCCTCCCATACAGGATATGTCCCCAGGACTTAACCTGTCACACTCTGCCCAGGCAAGAGATCCCCCAAAACCCCATGAAACTCATCTGCTGAGCCAAAGGAGATGGAGTTTATTCCCTGAGGCAATGAGGGTCATTCATAGGGAATACAGGAACAAGACTGAGCTCAGAGCCATGTGCCCACATGGTCCCATATTTGTGGGTGTCTTTGAGGTGACACATCTCCAGGTGCCTCACGTCCAGCAGTGCCTCACAGAGCTGTCGCCTCCACCACAGCAGTGTCCCCAGGGCCATGGCTGCCCTCCTCACTCCTGGCTTTCTCCTCAAACACCCTCCGCAGAGCGACTTTGACGGAGCGCTGGAAGCGACGCTGCCGCCAGCTCCCCACCAGCACATAAATCACAGGGTTGAGGCTGCTGTTCAGCAGTGCCAGCAGAAAGAAGATGTTTTCGGAGAATAAAGGGCTAGAAAAAGGAAGATTGAGGAGAACCTCCATGCAGAAAGGGATGCCACAGATGAAGAAGAGCAGGACGTTGAGCAGGATGGTGACAAAGAGCCTCCCTGGGTGTCTCCTCTGGGAGCCACAGTGGAGCTTGAGGAACAGGAGCAGGTTGGAAACCAACATCATGAGGGAAAAAGCCACGGAAATGGCGAGGGCTACACCTGCAAGGATGGTCACAGAGTCTTCAGTAAAGGTGTAGGTGACATAGAGGGAGGACACAAAAACCCCGATGAGAACCCAGAGGGACCCACTGATGACACCCGAGAGGTGCCGGGGGCGGTGGCAGCGATACCAGATGGGGCAGAGGATGGAGACACAGCGCTCCATGCTGAGGGCTGTCAGCAGCCCCAGGCTGCTCAGGTCAAACAGGTAGCATGGGAACCGAAGGAAACTCACAAAATCCAAATAGTGTACAATAAAATGAAACAAAGACGTGCAAAATATTGCTATGGTCAGAAAACCCAGTATAAGCAGGGAGAACAGGAGGAGCAGGGAGAAGTCAGCTACAGCCAGATTTAGGATGTAGACAGTGAAAGGGTTCTGCTTCATGTGGAAGCCCAGGAACCACACAACCATCCCATTCCCCACCAGCCCACAGAGGGAAATCCCCAGACAGACCCCGAAAAAGGCAATCCTTGTATATGGAATGCTCAAGCATACACGTGTCAGAAATTCCTCCCAGTCCAGGTCTCCATAAATTGTATCATTCAAGGTGAAGTTTGTTGTGCTGCTCTCCTCCATGGTGAATGATCCTGTTCCCAGTGGCTGCCTTCTCCTTCTTCCACCACCTTCTAGGGAGAGATGGGGAACCAGAGGGAAATAAGGGCCATCAGCATTCCCAGCACTTCCCATCTGCTCACACAGCCCCACACCAGACCCAGGAAGACCCCACACCCCTGCAGTGCCCAGGACAAACTCCCACCCTGTCCAGTCCTGTCCCTAGAAAGGAGGCATCACCCACTACTCCATCCCTGGACTCTTACCTCCTGTAGGAACAGCTCTGTCGCAGGAACCCCAGGGGAAAAGGATCTGGTGGTGGCTGCTGGGACCACAGGCTCTGCTTCAGCCTCATCCCTCGTGCCTGGTGTGCAGCCCTTAGCCCAGAGATCACATCCCATGGTCAGAGCCTCCCCTCACAATCTCACCACATCAGTGACAGCTTCCCCTCACATGTCCCAGGGACAGAGATCTTGTCAGGAGGAGGTGGCCATGTCACCCCCTTCCTCTCCTCCTGCCATTCTCTGCTGTTGTCCCACCATGTGAGGGGCTTCTGGCTTTCCCTGTGTGGTGGTGGATGGTGGGTATCCATCAACACAGGAGGGGACATATAACATTCCCAGGATGGCAGAGAGGTGAGAGAGAGGAGCCAGAGACCTCCAAGAGTGAGAAATCCCTGATGTGCAGACCTGCAACAGCACAAGTTGCTCAGTGCCTCTAGTGACATGTATCTGGTGCTCAAAGACTTCTCCCAACTTCCTTCTGGGACACACTTCCAGGAGTTGCACCTTTCTCCATCTCCCTCTCAGGGATGGACCTTGAACTTATGTTCTCTCCTTGTTTCAAGTCTTCCTCTAGCTCCAAATCCTGCAGCTCCAGGCTGGACACCCTGGAGAGACCATGGACCTTGTGCATCAACAAGGATATCTTTGGAGCACATCAGTCTGGGGGATGACAAGCACAGGATACAACTCCAGAGGAGATGAAAAATGCATGAAAGAAGTGCAGAAAACAAGCAACAAAATGCCAGTCCCTGTGCTGTGAAAGGCTGAGATTGTGTGGCAGGAACCACTTGGAGATAAGAGCACACTGGCAGCACCATGTACCCCACAAACCTAATCTCAGAGGAGACACATGCTCAGCAGGGGTAATTGGGCTGCTGATTGTGGTTAGATGGGATGTGATGAGAGGCTGTGGGCAAAGCCCTCGTGCACTCCTGTGTCTGGGCACTGGTGATTTCCCACAGCAAGTGGACACAAGGCCAGTGCTTGTCCTCATGGCTGCTGCTCAGGGGCTCTGTTGGCACCCAAGGGGCAGGGACTGGGTTCACAATGAGGTCTGGAATTTCTGAGGGGTTCACAAAACCCTGTAGAAGCTGAAATGACCATAGTGGAGCAGGCTTTCCATGGACAGGATCTTCCATCACCAGAGGAGCATTTTACCTCAAGGTTCACAGCATCTGAAGGGACATAATATTATCTGTGCTGTACTCTCCTTCTTCATTGTTTTAGACCCAGTAAATGGTGTTTAAAATTATAGAATTTGAGTGTCTGACTTAATAGGATCATAACAAATTAGCAGCTCCTCATGAAGAACTGGGGGGAGGAGAGGAAGGGGGTGATGAAGCCACCTCCTCTTGACAAGATCTCTGTCCCTGGGACATGTGAGGGGAAGCTGTCACTGACATGGTCAGATTGTGAGGGGAGGCTCTGACCATGGCATGTGATCTCTGGGCTAAGGGCTGCACACCAGGCACGAGGGAGGAGGCTGAAGCAGAGCCAGTGGTCCCAGCAGCCATCCCCAAATCCTTTCTCCTGGGGCTCCTGTGACAGTGCAGTTCCCATTGGAGGTAGGAGTCCACGGATGGAGTAGTGGCAGATGCCTTCTGTCCTTGTCCTGGGAACTGGGGGGATGGGGTTTCTTCCCGGGGCTGGTGTGGAGCTGTGTGAGCAGATGGGAAGTGCTGGGAATGGTGGTGGCCCTTATTTCCATCCGGTTCCCCATCTCTCCCTAGGAGGTGGTGAAAAGGGAAAGGGAGAGGAAAGGACGGGAAAAGGAGAAGGCAGCCACTGGGTTCAGGATCATTCACCATGGAGGAGACCAGCACAACAAACCTCACCCTGAATGAATCTGTGGACTTGGAGGAATATCTCCCAGATCAATGCTTGAGCTTTCCGTACACACTGATTGCTTTTGAAGGGGTCTGTCTGGGGATTTCCCTCTGTGGGCTGGTGGGGAATGGGATGGCCATGTGGTTCCTGGGCTTCCACATGAAGCAGAACCCTTTCACTGTCTACATCCTAAATCTGGCTGTAGGTGACTTCTCCCTGCTCCTCCTGTTCTCCCTGCTTATCTTGGCTTTTCTGACCTTAGCAGCATTTTGCACATCTTTGATTCATCTTGCTCCTCTCTACACAGATTTTGTATTTGCAGTGGAACTCCTGTGCCACCTGTTTGACCTGAGCAGCCTTGGGCTGCTGACAGCCCTCAGCATGGAGCGCTGTGTCTCCATCCTCTGCCCCATCTGGTACCAAAGCCACCGCCCCCAGCACCTCTCGGGTGTCATCAGTGGGTCCCTCTGGGTTCTCATTGGGGTTTTGGTGTCCTCCCTCTACCTCACCTTTACTGAAGACTCAGGGACAGTCCTTACAGGTGTAGCCCTTGTGATTTCCCTGATTCTGTCCGTAGTGATGTTGGTTTCCAACCTGTTCCTGTTCCTCAAGCTCCGCTGTGGCTCCCAGAGGTGGCAGCCAGGGAAGCCCTGTGTCACCATCCTGCTCAACGTCCTGCTCTTCTTTGCCTTCAGCATCCCTTTCTGCTTGGAGGTTCTCCTCAGCCTTTCTGATTCTGTCCACTTATTCCCAGAAAACACCTCCTGGCTGCTGGCATTGCTGAACAGCAGCCTCAACCCTGTGATTTATGTGCTGGTGGGGAGCTGCCAGCAGCACTGTCTGTGCTCCATCTAAGTCGCTCTGTGGAGGGTGTTTGAGGAGAAAAGCAGGAGTGAGGAGGGGAGCCACAGCCCTGGGGACACTGCTGTGGTGGAGGTGACAGCTCTGTGAGGCACTGCTAGACATGTGGCACCTGGAGATGTGTCAGAGACAGCCAGAAGTATGGGGACATGAGGCCACATGGCTCTGAGCCAGAGCAGCCTGGCTCAGCCCTGTTCTCTGGCTGTGCTCCCCATGCAATGACCCTCTGTGTTGGTTTTGCTTGGCCCAGTTTTTGTTAGTAGGGGTGCCACAAAGATGGCTCCTGTGAGAAGCTTCTGGAAGCTTTCACCATGTCCAGCAGAGCCAATCTCTAATTGCTCTGAAGATGATATATATGCTGCTGGCCAAGCCTGTGCCAGTTAGAGATGGTGGGTACTCCTCTGTGATAACATATTGGAGGAGAAATCAAAGCAAATGTGCATGCAGTTGTTTCTAGCCAGGGAAGGAGGAAGAGGAGGTGACAACATGTGAGGGAAACAACATGGAGACACCAAGGGCAGTGCAGAAGGTGAGGGAGGAGGTGCTCCAGGCACCAGAACCAAGTTTCCTCTGTAGGCTGTGGTGAAGACCGTGGTGAAGCAGCTGTGCCCCTGCAGCCCATGGGGTCCAACAGGGATGCAGAAATCCACCCACAGCCCATGGAGGAAGTGCCCCATGCCAGAGTGGGTGGGTGCCTGGAGGAGGCTGTGATCCAGTGGAAGTCCCAGTGGAGATAGAGAGCCCTTGATTCCAGGCTGGAGCAGCCTGTGCTTGGAGGAGTGCAGCCCGTGGATGAGGGAGCCACAGCACAGCAGTTTGGGAGGACTGACTGCCCGTGGGAGGAGCTCACATTGCAGCAGGATTGTCTGTGCTGCTGCTGCTCCTGAGTTTGGAGCTGCACTGGAGGAGTTCACAGAGATCTCTCTCCTGTGGCAGGAAGCCCATGGCAATGCAGGGAAGGACTTCTCTCCCTGAGCAGTGGAAGATCCTGGGGATGAGCTGACCCAAAGCCCCACACCCTGCCCTCCCTGCACTGTTGGTGGGAAGGAGGGAGGGGGTGAGAGGAAAAACAGTGTCTTTAAGGGTTTCTTTTACTTCTCATTATCCTCCTTTGACTCTGTTAGTAATAAATTCACTTTGCAACTTTAAGTGGAGCCTGTTTTACCCTTGAAGTATTTTCTCACTGTCCTTTATTTTGACTCATGAACGCTTAACTAATTTCTTTTTTCCTCCCCTCTTCCCGGATGTGGCAGGGCAGAGAACAAGCAAGCAGCTGCCATAGGTGCCTGGGGTTCAGTGAGGCTGAAACCACGGCAGACACTCAGGAGGATGAGGATGCACAGAAAATAGTCTGAGTTAAGTGATATTTAGATATTAGATAAGAAACAAGTTTTAATGACTATGTATGGTTATAATGGATAAAGCCCCTGCTGTGAAGTCTCAGCTCAGACACACAACAAAGAGAGATCCTCTGTGTGTCCTGTGCAGGTAAAGAATTCCTGCTTCCTAATGCTTCCCAGTGCTCCCCATTGTGTCAGAAAGTTTATTCCAGCCCCTCTTGGTATCGCTCCCCATCCCTATTTCCACCCCACTGCCATCCCATCCCATCCCATCCCATCCCATCCCATCCCATCCCATCCAGCAGCTTTCCTGGCCTCTCCCTGGCTCTGAGCACAACCTGTAGCTCTGCTGCTCTCCAGTGAGGACATTTGGGATCAGCAGCATCCACACCCTTCCTGACCCCTCCTGACCCCTCTGACACACCCAGACTCCCCCGGGGCCACCTTCCCCCCTGACAGCCCCACTGCTGCCCTGCTCCAGCCGGGACCAGGGAGATCTTTGCTGTGCCACTCAGAGAGCAGCTGGGAAGGGAATGCTGAGCCCCTGGGCCATCCTGCCCATGCCGGCTGTGCCGCTGCCATCCCAGCTCTGGGCACTCGGGATCATGTTTGCTGCAGGGAGCAAAAGCCATGGCTCTGTCCCCTCCCTCCCTCCCTCCCTCCACCCCCATTCCCGGCTGGCAGCAGGAGCCAGAGGAAGGCAGCAAGTGCTGGCAGACGGGGTGAAGGCAGCTCACGGTTCAGGATGCTGTTTCTTGATATCAGACTGCAGTGGGATGCAGGAACATGGTGCCAGGGGGATTTTTGGGATCACAGCTGTGTTGGGAAATATCCCTTTGGTGCAATAGTATTCTAGGACCTGGGAGGGAGGAGGAAAGCCATGCTCCAATGTGCTCCCTGCAGAGCATCCCTCCCACATGCCCCTGCTTGCTTCTCCTGCAGGAATACAGTGTGGGAGGGAGATCCTGTGGATATTAATCAGGTGGCTCATGGAAACCCTCAGCCTCTGTTCCAGGGTCCTTCAGCAGTGCAGTCAAAGGCATCAACAGGCTCAGAGCACCGAGTCTGTGTTGGCGTCTTCTTCGTTGGCAGAGTTGTCTTCCTGCTCATCAAAAACCCTCTGGAGAGATTCCCTTAGGGACTCCATGGAGCAGTTCCTCCAACACCTCCCCAGCAGGAAGTAGATGAAGGGTTTGATGGTGCTGTTGATGCAGTTGAAGAGGAGAAAAACCTGGGAGGATGCAACAATGTAGCCGAGCTGCTGCAGGAAGTTCCAGATGGCGAGGAGGAGTGTGAAGAGCAGAATGAGGAAGATAACAATGTCACGCTTCTTGAGTTGCTGCTGCTTGGAGCCACATTTGGCCTTAATGAAGTTGATTGATCTGGAAATGATGTCAGGTGCAGCAAAGAGGAGCAGGATGATGGTGAGCACGGAGATGAGAGCCACCCGACATTGCTCCTGCTTGTGTGATGGACACAGGGAATTCACTGTGGGAATGACAGTGATGAGAGTGAAGAAAGCCCAGAATTGGACAATGTCCACCACCAACAGCAGGCGCCGGGGAAGGTGGCAGCAGGGGCGGCACAGCTTGTACATGCCCATCCCAGTGCTGGTGTCTGTCAGCTGATACAGCCCCCAGTAGTAGGAGAACACAGACACCTGGAAAAGGAAGCTCAGGTACACCCGGGACATGATAGTGGAGCAGGACACTTCCTCCACCAGGGAGAGCAGGGCAGAGGGGACTGTGAAGAGGAGGAAGAAGAAGTCGATGACAGCCAGCTCAAAGATTCTGATGTTAGGGCCTTTCAGTCTGAGGAGCCAGATGACAGCCCCATTCCCAGCCAGCCCACAGAGGCAGATGAGCAGTGTGGCACTGTGTATGGCCATGCTGCTGACATCTATTTCACATGGATCATCCTCTTCAGTGGGTGAGGCAGGAGGGGGGGTGACAGTGCTCACCTCCATGGATGGACACTGGGCAGGTGGTGGGATGAGGCCCCTGGCTGTGGTCAGAGTGGATGGGGAGTCAGTGCTTGGAGAATCCCAGGATGGACCATGCAGCTCCTCAGCAGCTCCCTGCAGTGGGAAGGATTCAGTAGAGAGCAGTGAGATGTGCAGGGGAGGAGAACAGTGGAAATAGTGGGGTGGGAGAGGGAGGTGGGAGGTTTGGGCTGTTTGGCAGAAAAATTATAAAGAACACAGAGAATAAAAATTTCAGCTTCCCTGAAGCTGTTAAACGACCAGCTGGACGAAAAGATAAAAGGATGTAAAGGTGTGGACAGAGAAGGATAAACGTGGGTGGAACCAGTGGAGAAAGAGATAAGGAGGCCTCCAGTGCTTTTGGGACAAGTTCTGTAACAAGAAGCAACAGCACATGGCCAAAGGAAAAGTTCAAGGAGGGTCACCTTTAATATTGCAGCATTCAGTGAATACTGCAATACTGTACAGTGAATACAGTGAATACATTCAGTGATGTTTATGTATTAGAAAAGAATCACTTTTTTATGACTTTGAAAGATTATAATGGATAAAACCCCTGTTGTAAAGTCTCTCCACACACAGAAAAAGGAGACATCCTTCCGTGTGACCTGCACAGATAAAGAATTCCCACTTCCTAATATGTTCCATTGTCTTAAAAAGTTTTTTCCATCTGATTTCAATACCAAGATACAGAAGGGAAGCTCAGGGCAGAGGAGGGAGGAGCTGGGGAGGACACTACAGTCACCGGGAGAGGGTGGCAGGAACAGAGCAGCTGCTGGAGAAGAGGCAGGTGGGGTAGGGAGGAAGGAAAACATTGCACTGACCTGTTCAGTGTGGGGCAGCAGCAGGCAAAGGGTGTCTGTCCTGATCAGCAGCTGTTCCTGGCATCACTTGCTCCTTTGGGGTCCACATCCTAATGCAGATCCTCGTGTAGGATTTGGATCCGCAGGATTAGATGGGTTTGTTTGTCAGTTGCACATGGTCGGAACAAAATCCGAAGATTCGTTTGATCTTCGAGAGACAAGAGATCTCTGAAGTCAGGTCATAGAGCATGGGGTTAATTGTGAAAGGGCATGGGTGTAGGAGAGCTGCCAGGGGCTGCCAGACACAGCCCAAAGGAGGTCAGAGGAAAAAGAGAGAGAGAAAGAGAGAGAGATAGAGCAGAAAAGATAGAAAAGAAAAAGATGCAAGGTTGCCATTTACAATACAATAAATCATCTTCTGTGTTGAATATTCTAATTCTTATTAACCAATGTAGAACAAGCTACAAATCCTACAACATTTACATACAACCTATTAGAACCATCGCATCACCATACGGCGTTATATTTTAAACTCTAAAAACTGCTCTTTGGACGCTCTGCCCAGTTGGCAGGGTCTGCTCTGACCCTTGGACCTGCCTACGAGCAGAGGGTATTGCTTCATCAAGAGGGGATTAGCTCCAGTCAGCCATAACATTGTTTTCTAGTTCTTCAGTAAATGGGGTTTGGTAACTCAAAGCTTGTCTTCATTTCAATCTCACTTTTTTTTTCCAGATTCTCAGCATCTTTTGCCAGGTAATCATATTTATAAGGCTTTCTTATTTCATCTTCCCCAACATCCTCCCAGGTCAGTAACATGAAGGAGAAAGTGCCCAGATCCCCAGGAGGTCCCCACTCCTGTCCTGCTGACTCCTCTCTGTGCCCTGTCACAGTGTTGCTTCCCAAGACTCGGTGGAGTCACGGGGGAGTCGGAAACTGCAGTTTTGGCTACATCTGAGTTTCACTTCCTTTTTTTTTTTTTTGCTTTTGCTGCAAGGGAAGTGGCTTTTTTCAAAAGCTCCACCAGAACTGTGTAAATGGCTCGTCATTTCCTCTTGATTAGAAACACTCCTTCCCTGCAGAATGTCCCATTCTCTGACTGCTGTCCCTTTCGTCTCCCTACAGGTTTCTACCATTGCTCATTTCTGTCCCCTGAGGGGTCATGGTCCCTCCAGCAGCAGAGGGATGCTGGTGGTGCTGGTGGCACTGGAATGCTGGCAGTGCTGGCAGTGCTGGCAGTGCTGGGGAGGCAGCTGGGTGCTTCTCAGAAACAACTCCCTTTCTGGGAACAGCTCTGGGACCATTGCCAAAACCTTCCCTGGACTCAAGGGAGCACAACTGAGACAAGAATTGCCCTTTTTTCTCATTCTGCTGTAGGCACACTCTGTCCAAAGGAAGGACAGAAAAGAGTTGCTTGCAGCCAGATTATCAGCAGTTAGACCCCACATTAATTACTGCCAATCCCCTTAATGATACAATAAAAGTTATAAGAGATCAGATTTAGCAGTGCTGTTAACCCCCTATCAGCCCTTCACCAGAGCTTATCCTCCTCCTCCTCCATCCTGGGAGCACTTGTGGTTGTTTTTACTGATCCCACCCCTTCACCAGCAGCAACACCTTCCAAAAGTCCACATTGCTCAAAACCCCATCCACCCTGGCCTGGAACACTTCCTGGGATCCTGAGGCAGCCACAGCTTCTCTGGTCAACCTGTGCCTCAGCACCCTCGCAGAGAAGGATTTCTCCCCAGTATCACATCTGAACCCAGCCTCTGTCAGTGAGAAAGCCATATCCCCTTGTCCTGTCACTCCAAGCCGTTCTCCAAAGTCCCTCTCCAGCTCTCCTGGAGCCCCTTTAGCTCATGGATCAGGAACTGTTTGCACTGGAAAGGATTGGCCCAGTGAGGGGATGTGAGATTCCATAGCTGGGGACACAAACACAGTGTCAGTGAGGAAGAGAGGAGGCAGTTCTGCTCCCAGGGTCTCCACACACACCAGATTCCAGCAGGAGCATCCCAGCTCCTAGACACATGTCAGTCTGGGTGGGAATAATCTCATTTCAGCTTTCTAGGAATTCTTTGGAATTCACTGTCGGCTGCTGTCTGACTCCCAAGGGAGTGTAGAAGATGGCTCAGATGAAACCTAGAGCTTTCTAATGGTTGTAGCCAAGAGAGCAGCATTGATTCACCTCTTCTCAGAAAAAATGACATTTCTGCAATATTAAATCATCCCTCTGCTGTATGCCTGTGCTCCAGCTCACACACAGCATTCTTTATTGCACGAATCCTCTGGGAAACTGCATGGTTAAAGTCAAATACCATTGAAGTTGTGGTACACAAGTGGAAAAACAACATTTGAACAAGCAATAAAATTTTGTAGTGCAGGGTCCTAGGGATTCACCCCAGGAATGAGAAGGGGCAAGTTCAGGCAGCTCAGAAGACATGATTTCAGGATTGGGGTTGCTTTAAAACCAAAGAGGAACCTGACACAGAGACAAACTGCTTTCCCACAGGTCTCATTGCTGAGGTTCTCTCCTGTTACTCATTTCCTGGACAAAGTCAAGAGCAGATTAGAAGAAGAGCTCTGATACCAGCAAAGGCTCTGAAATAGTTCCCTGTTTGTGAGAGCCCTGGAGAACATGATCCAGCAGGGACAAAAGGGAGCCTGGGACAGACCCCTCACTGGACACTGCCCAGGCTCACCCAGCAGGCTTCTCTCCCCTTTCCCAAGTGAGCATTCCAGGGAAGCTCTTGAAGATCCTGACCCAGGGACAGCAGCTGGTGTGTGTGAGGCAATGTGAACCCACAGTGTGTCTGCTCCAGTGAAATTCTCCAGGCTGTGAAAGGAAAGGTCAGACTCTTCTCTTTCAACACAATCAGTGTCCCCCTCATTGAGGTGGGACATGCTGACTGATTTTGGTGGGCGAATTTCAGTCTGTAGGGTATTAAGGCTCTAAATATTGTGGGGAAAGGGAGAGGGGGAATACTGAAACGAGTGTCCTGCTGAAGGAATCCAGGAGCTCAGTGGCATCAACTGACACCTGAGAATCCAGGTCAGATCCACCACAAAGCCACTTGCTCTGATATCTCCACAGGCAATCTTTTCCTTCTCCAACTGTTTTCCTCCTCCAGCTCTGTGCTGATCAAAGCCAGGAAGGAGGTATCTCCCTGGCTTTTGTGCCAGGCAGTCATACCCATCTCCCACATCCTGCTAGCAATCTGTCCGGTCCCTTGCCTCTCTGTCAGAGACTGAAATAGTTCATGCCTCAAACATTGATATAAAATTTTGCTCATTATAACAAAAAGTGTATAAAGAAGCTACAATCAAAGAAACCTCCCTGAAGATACCTGACTGGGACTTTGGACTGAGTCAAACTGCTGAGATTAGATAAAGGGAAACCCTATTGTTCAATCATCTCAGGCTGAGG
Source organism: Lichenostomus cassidix (assembly GCF_008360975.1). Taxonomy (NCBI): domain Eukaryota; kingdom Metazoa; phylum Chordata; class Aves; order Passeriformes; family Meliphagidae; genus Lichenostomus; species Lichenostomus cassidix. The sequence continues at coordinate 59,233,070 of NC_139486.1, forward strand.
GAAAGGTATGCATACACAAAGGCCAAAGCCACCAGCTGTGCTGAGAATCATCCCTGGCTGAGTTTGGGGTGGGGGCAGAGCACAGCTCACAGAAGCCAGGTTGACACAAACTGGCCCAGCTGTGGAACCCCCAGCCTCACTGGCTACATCCATGGGACTTTCACGTGAGAGGCAGCTGAGGGGGAGTCACAGTCCATCAAAGACCCCCCAGAGTGCTAGGCCTTGCACCACAGGAGTGCAGGTGATGCAAGCAGAGTCTGCTGCTAGAGGCTGTCCCCTCCCCTGGGGGGACATGCCTGGACATTGCCCCTAGCCTGAGTGTATATTAACCCATGGCATCCTGTGCTTTTGGGGGGACCATCACCACCAAGAAGACCGGCTGGAGAGGATCAACGCAACATCATTGGGATCCACGGATGGTGATATTTTCTCTTTCCCTCTTTCTGTCCCCCCCACCTCTTTTCCTACTTCTCTTTTTCTCTCTTCTCCTCTCTCTCTCTCATAATTTCTCTTAAATAAAACCCATACTATTGACTGGCATATGGTCTCGTTTGTACCTTAATTCGGGCAGAGGTATTTCCAAAGAACCTTAATAATTGGATCATAACATTTCCATACACAAAAAAATATATCCATTTTAGAAATAATAATCTTCAATGTTCAAAACTTTAAAACAGAAACCTGAGGCTGCTTGATTCCAAAAACTATACAGCCAAATGGTTTTGAATAATTGCACTTTCTCAAGAGATTGATGTAGTTGCATCTAAGTGATTTCAACATGCCCTCCCTCTTCTCCACCAAAGGCAGGAACACAAAAATGAGAGAGAACTAAATGATTACGAATATTTTTGCACATATAGATACATAATTCCTTGAGATACCATTCTCAATTTATTATTTTACCAGCAAAACAGCACATTTTAGGACTGAGACTAATAGGCAGCTGAATCCTTTCTCACTATGTACTTTTGGAAAAACACATGAGTCTTCCAGAACCACTCAGAACTTTCTATGTATAACATTCAGCTGCCTGCACAGATAACTCCATATAATTCTCTCTCTCCCACGATGTCCTTTCTAAATTTTACTAAACTTGTGTTTTTAGGAAGTTTTTCTTTCTTTGTTGTTTTGGTTCTTTTAAATCAGATGAATGTAGATCGTAGTACAATACTGATACAAATATCACAAAGGTCTGTGAAGTCTGCCAGAGTTTCTATACATTTTTGGTGGTGTAATCATGAAAAAAACATATTTGGGGTTTCTAACAGAGCAAGCAGTAACTTATATACAATGTACTAAATGACATCATTTGTTTCCTCACTTACACAGCCATCAGAACTGACAGTGAAGTCAGTGTTCAAACATGAAATACAACTGTATTCTGCATCACCAGAGGAGCATCCTTTGCTTACCAAAGTTATTGATACACAGCCATCAGTCTGTTCTACTTATAATGCTCACAGGCTTCAGACTTGTTTTTTATAATATTATAAAAATTATATTTTTATGAAATTGCATATAGATACATCACTCAAGACTTAACTGTTATGAAACCTGAAATTCCTCAGTGACCTCCCCATCCACACCGAGTCATCTTGCATTTTCCAATATACTAGAGACCTGTTTATCAATTTATGTTCATTATTCAAATAAAAAGGACTTAAGCACACAATCCCACTTCTGACAGATGAGATACAAGCATTTCACGGTTGTATTTAGGCTTTGCAAATATAAGATACACAGGAAGACTGCTCAGACTCATCTGTTTTGCAAGTGTTGACTTCACATTTCAAACAAAGGAGAGCTTTTGCTTTTGCTTTTTCTGTAAGGTCAGCACATTCTTTACATAGATATACTTCTGTTGCTGCTAGACAGCTCAGGAAATAAAACCACTGGTATAAATCATTAGTGTCTTCTCTCAGAGTTTGTTGAACAACCCCACTCTCCATTGAAAGGCAATAGCCCATTAAATGAAGGAAGAGCACAGAGGAGAAATTATGCCTCTGGGAGAAGTTAGATTTCTATATTCAGTTTAGTTGCCATTTATCCCAGCCATGTAAGGATAGAAGTCATGACCCCCAGGGCAAGAGGTGAGTGCCTCAGTATGGCAGGTCTCTCTGCTAATTCTGCATTATTCTTTAGAAACAGGCTCATTTTGTGTATTATTAATGACATTTTAATTCTGAGGGTAGTGCCAAAGAGAGATAGTTCTTCCAGTTGTAGCTCATGGTACATCTTCAGGCTGAGTAGCAAAAAGACTGACTCTTGCCAGCACTGAAGACCAAGGTATATATATGGTATATTTATATATATGCTATATTAATTTGAGTCCCAGTCTCCATCCTTGTATGAATTTATATTTTATTTCTCCCTTTCTCTTCACCTGCAATCACCACAGGGGATGTCCTGAAATACTCATCAGTGAAAGAACCACATAAAAGGCAAAAACAAGTAGGTTTTGTTTTCTAGCCTTGTACCATTCTACCAAAAGCCACAGAGTCAAACCCATGTGATTTTGTGCAAGTCTCATTTCAGAACAATTCAGGTGCTGTACCCTAACTCAACCAATAATGATTTTAGATGGAATCTTTTCAGTCTCTTCCTGACTAACAAGAGATGAAGTAGAACAGCCAGTATCAGGGATAATAATAATGTTTGAATCTGCACAAATATTTACATCTGCAATATCCAGATAAGTTTTGCTGGTTGTGAGAAGTCTGAATAGCAAATGCACCAGATCCTGGAGGAAATTCTACTCTGGTCAGTACAACAGAAAAATGGTTCTGTATTTCTCTATTAGGAACAGCCTGGTTTGCATTGGTGAAAAGAAACTGCTGTGGCTGTGACACTTGCATTCATGCTATACATTGTATTAAAAATTCTTTACAGAGTAAGTGTCTTAAAAATCAAAATAAGCTTTTTTTTTTTTTAAGTTTGCTTGACATCTCTAAAAATCTACCAGTCCCACATTATCTGCTATGTATGAAGTGTCACTGCTCCATTCAAGCTTTCACACAGAGTCCAGGTGATCCAAGTGCCATGAAAGCCAACAATTGTCTCTGATCTGTTCCTGGGGCATTCATCAACCAATCTGGGTTATGCATTTCATCTCTTAAACCAATTCAAACTCACTGTTGTTGTGCAAGTGATAAACCCCCTAAAGATTTCAATAAGGCTCTACATGGAAAAAAAAATTCTGTACTCAGATCTTATCAATATTTTTGTTCTTATTCTAGGGTTATTACTCTCCAAGATGTTTTGATGTATGTGCAGATCCCCAAAAAGTATGCCTCAAGGTTGGTACTTGCATCAGAATTGAAAATAAAACAAAATAAAAATCTGGTTAATATTTTTCTGTCCCAGCTCCATTTCTTGAACATCAGAGTGTATTTCAGGACCACTTTACTTTGTGAGTGTTCATTTTTTTGTAGGTCGTGTGTTTAAAATTAACAACACATCAGTACTACATGAAAAGCTTTTCTTAAGTGAAATCTCTCTGTATTGAATTCTCTGCTTTATGTACCAAGAGAATTATATGATAAGCGCAGCATAATAAATTTTAAACAATAAACCTCTCGAAAGAAACAGTATTCTGAATGGCAAATTGAACAGAAGAACAAGGACATTGTACTGAGTACTTAATGTTTTCATAGCTTACATACCTTTTCCTGCCATTTGTTGGTGATATGAACAATTTTAGATGAGTCTTTTGAATTATTTAAAAACAAAAAAAAACAGTTGAAAATCTGAAGTTCATTGAGACAAAATAGAAGATTCCCAAGGCTACAGCTGTGGAGGTGGAAGCCCATGGGGCAGAGAAACCAACATTAGCAAACCTTAGGGCAACACCCCAATGTGGGATGTTGATTTCACTGGAGGTTTTCATGCATGTATTTCATATTTCATAAATATATTTCATTTGGAAATAAACAAGTGAACAAACTAAAACAACCCATACCTAAATTCGAAGAGGAAAACTTCTGTTAATTACCATAGCTTGAAGTTTTCTTCTTGCTGCCAAGCAGCATTGTTGGGAAATAGTTCACTCAAACCATCACGGTAGTAAAACCAAGAGTGTGATAGAGTTGATTTTTATCAAAAGCCATGGCTGAGCAAGTAGAAGTCCCTTTTAGGGAAAGACATGTGGAAGCCAAATAAAACTTGTTTATATTCTCCATTCAGGCTTCACCAACACAACACAACCCTGGAAACTACAGAGGGCTTGCTTAAAGACTGGTAAAAAAAATATATCAAGGAAAATTTTAGAAGGCAAATGATGAGATGGCATTTGCTTTAAATTATCATTCATAACCCCCCCAAAACATTAAGACAATGTGTCAGTGTTTATTTGATTCTGCTCATGATGCAAAAATACAAACCAAGAAAATCTCCAAACTCTGACAAAACATTTGTCAGAGATGCTTGTTAGCACTGTTTCTGCTTCAGGAACATTAAATAGTGTTTGCAACAAATACTAGCAAGACAAAATTATTTTTAAAAGAATGTAATAATTTTTTCTGAATGGAAGAATCCAACATGGAAGTGTTGTTTTTTATTACCTCCTTTGTGCAGAATTCTGAGCGGTTTAGTTCCACAAACAGTATGTTTCCAGCTTATGCTGGAAGGTCATCTCATTCTTTATCAACAAGATAGGCTAAAAATGTTAGTTTGACATTTAAGGAACATAGCACAGCAAATCACCTAGCACATGCATAAGTTCTTTAATGACACTTTTATGGGGTATTTTTAAATTTATGTTACAGGATCCCAAGGGAACAGACAGACACTTGATTCCAGACCTTACAAACCCCACTGACATAAAAGATAAAATTTCCAAAGTGCATCAACTGTGAAAATTCTGTTTTACAAAAGTTACTGAAGGCTTTACAGAAAGAGAAATTAGAAAATTTTTATTAGTGAATGCACAAGCCATCTGCTTTTCTTGCAAAAGGAACATCCCAACCATACAACCATTTTAATGTGTAAGACCTGAATTTGTATGTACAAAATGTTCCAAAAATTTGTTGCAGAGTTAAAAACATTACCATTTGATTCATATATTCACCTACTTCAGCCAATCTGAAAGGTGCAGTCTCCCTCTGCACTTTGGTTGTCCTATCACAGGATAAAGTGCCAATTACATTTAGATATTCTCCACTTGCCAAGCCTGTGTTTTGTTCTGGAGCCATAAGAAACTGATACCATGATGAAAATCAAATTATTCTTTGAGGGTTGTGAAAGTCATAGTATGTGTGTAGTGCAAAAGAAATCAGAATAGCCATTCTTAGAAGGTATTTCCTAGGTGAAGGATGATCAAATACCTAAGAAGACTTTTAGGGATTAACTGAGATTCCATTGATTAACTGCAGATGTGTCACCCTGGTTATATTAGACAATTCCAGGCAGCTACATTCAGGAGACACTGATTTTTTTTTCAACAAACATTTGTTTTTACCCTTTATCTGAACTAACAGTTCCTTCTATAATGCCTGCATGACAGCAACAATTCCTTTGTTTTCCTTGTTGGGTCTCAGAATTTACTCACCACATGTTATATGAGTAACTAGACACAGATTTGAGGAAATAAGTTATATAAATGCACGCTTACCAGCAGGTGCAGAACGTGAGCAGTGAAGTTGAAAACCATGATAATCAGCACATGATTCACTGAATTTGCCTTCCTTAAAATCTGGCTTGAAATTCTTTTTGCTCTCAATCTCATCTGAAGAAATCTTATCCAGTTCAATTATCCCAGCTGACATTTTGATAGTTTCAGTAGACATCAAATTAAAAGCAAAGCTGAATTAAAGGAGAGGCCAGTTTTAGTTCAGCTTCCCCAAACTTGCAGTTTGAAAATAACTTCCTATCACAAAAAAAAACCCAACAGTCTCCCCAGACTGGAAAAGTCCAAAATGTTCAGGTTCTTTTTTCATTAAATCAATGACAGAAAAACTGTATTTCCATGAATCTGTTCTTCCAGCTCTGGAGCATCTGACAAATATTGCAGCTCTTCTCTAAAACCAAAAGCTACTACTTTTGAAAGTTCTTCTGTTCTTGCAGTGACAACAACATTATGATATTTCTGAATAGCTGCCAGAAAAACAGCAAGGGTAAGCAGAGATATTTGTATGCCTGCTGAGTTGTGGACTTCCTAACTTAAGGCGTCCAACTCACATTTTTTTCCCCACTGGTCCAGCTGGGAGGGGCTAATACCAGTGGGAACAAGGACATCCCAATCCATTCTGGCATCCTGCCTTGTTACTTGTGCCACAGTTATGCTTCCTTAGTGAACCCTCAAGTCATTGTGTGGGGTGTGTGCAGGAGGATAAATCACTAAAATCTATGCAATTCCTTGAAAATTAGTGAGAAATGCTTCTCAGTTTCTCCACTTATTATTTTAGAGCACAAAAATGCTTCTTTCTAGGAAAATATTAAGTAAGGGTAATACCAAAGGAAGTGGTTTAATCTTTCAAGCTTTTTTATTATTATTTTCATTTCCTTAAATGCAATTAAATCTCACCAGAAGTCAAAACATGGAAATGATCCATCTCTTTCTGAGCTGTCCCAGCAGACTGTGAGCACTCTAAGCAGTGCCAAAGGAGTCACCCCCTTGGACATGTTGGGAGGCTTGCAGAGCAGCCAGGCAGGGGCAAGGGGATGCTCTCTTCATTGAGAGGCTTGGAATCACTCTGCCAACCCAGAAATTCCTTAAAAATAACACAGATCATAAAGCATGAACTATTTATGGGGAAAATTGCCAAACCTGAGCTACAGAAAAGGTGATGTGCAATTTGCCAGCTGTTAGCTTGCTATCCCTTTCTTATTTTCTCTTTACACAGTGAGAAAGAGAAGTGAACAATGCAGAGGAAAAGAAAAGATCTATGCAGCCATGCAGCTTTAACTAAACAGTCCCTTGTCCTGCAAAAACAGGACAAATCCAAAATCCTAAACTCGACTTGAAAAACATTGAAATGTCTGGTTTAAAATAAGTCAGGTTTTAAACTGAGCTGCTGATGGTGGTATCCTCAATAATCTCAATACAAGCAGTGACCAGGTGGAGGTTCCATGTGCTAGCACTAGAAATATATCCTCAAACAGGACCCAGTTATATTAAAAAAAATTACATCTATTTACCAGCAGGATACTTCTTTAAATATTTAAGGGAATTTCTGTGAGGTAATATCTAGATGGATTATGATCACAGCAAGGAACCCAATTATAAGGCAAAAGGGCTAATACTAATAAGTAGAGAAACACAGAAATGGGACTGTAAAAATCAATCACAGGGGAAGCTTACCAAGGAGACCAGAAATATGTGACAGTCCTGTTTTCATTTCACTTCAATTAATGCACATCAGGGGCAGGAAAAGCTTGGTGCAAGTGTCACAACACTAAACAAAACTTTAGAAAGGGTTATATAACAGGAAAAACAAACAAGTGTGTCATTTGGAAGGCAAACCCAGCATGGCTTACACCAAGAAAAGGAAAAGGGAAAAATATCAGACAAAACTGATTGCATCTTTTTTTAAATAGCCCTCTATTCCAGTTCTTCTTAAATATGTAAAGTCTGGTTATGTCATTATTGCTGGCTGAAGTAATCTTACTTGGTCTTTTGAAAGAAACTTCCCCAAATGAAAATGGTTGCTAATTTTTCAGAAATTTTGCAGGAGGTAACAGCCCTATCAATTGACACTACCAAAAATAAAAAAATAATGTTAAAAAAAAATCCACCACTTAAATTGCACTTCTCTGCTCATAAAAATGTAAAAATGCATTTTACATGGAGTTGTTACATAAATGAGTCCAGTGTGGCAAAACTTGTAAAGAAAGAAGCAGCTTAATCCTCTAAAGGCAGAACACCACAAATGCCCAGAGGGTGGATCAGTTGTCCAATATTCAGTGTCCCAAGAACTTTATCTTAGCTTTTGCTGGATTCTGTTAACTTTTCCTGGATATGTGAGCAGTTTCACTGCCTGTACAAACCTTTATCTGAAGGGTTTAAGTTTCTCCAGTAACATAATTATCAATGTGATTTTTTTTTTCTCATTATTATGATGCTGCTGTTAAGTTTCCCATGTAACTCTGAATGTATAAATCAGTCAAGGGCATGCTGAGTCTTCAGCAATCTGTGACTGTGTGACACCCTGGTCACTCAAACCAAGATTCTTTCACTCTGGAAAGGGGCAAAGGAGAAAAATGCCAACCAGATATTCTCAAGAGGTAAAAATACACAAAAGTTTACTGGCAAAAAAGAATAAATACAACCTGACATCACTTATCACAGCATAGACTTAGCCCATTAAACACAGAAAACCTTATAACCATTTGATGTTACATTCTGTGAGAAAAGGGTTAGAAGAAGAAAAGAAGAAAAACAAAAAGACTGGAAAGATACAGAAAGACAGACATAGCTAGCAACTCCTGGGTTCCAGCAATGTAAGGCTCCAAGATGAAGGGAGGGTTAAAGCCAACCAACTCTGCTGCAGAGTAAGGGACATACTTTAAAAGGTGAGGAAATATCTCAGTAATTTCAGTGTTTTCTCACATTTTGTACATTTCTGTGTTAAGGAAACTTCCCATTCTGACCACTCAGGAAGTAGTCTTGCAGTCACACTCCCACTACCAGAGACTTTAACTGGTGGGACTGAAGCCTCTCCACAGTGGGCAATGCCAGGGAGCCTTGTGGGTGCTTTGGCTGACTCCCTACACACCCCACTCTCACACAGTCACACCAGGTCTCCTTACCTGTTCAACACCAGATTTTCTACAATATAGTTTCAAACTGTTCCATTAAGCAACTTAGTCATGCCAGAGAGACACAGAAACAGCTCGAGCTGGGTGCCTCTGAGGAAGGACCCTAAACAGACAAACCCCTTGGCTTTTAAGTCCTCCATTCTTGCTGTGTCCATCCACCTAGGTAGCACAACTGGTCTTCATGCCCTTTGCTATCCAGCTCCTGTCGTGTCTCTCTGTGTATTCCTCAACACAGGTGTAGAGGACACAATACTCTCAGCAGAGGGAAAGGCCAGCAGCAGCAGCATTATGTCCAGAAACCTTTTATGCAGAAGAAATTCAGTGGAAGTATTCAATGTTGGAACTCTACTCCAAATTTTGAACCTGGGGGGGTCCCTTTCCTTAGGAAGGGAAACGACTATTCCTATTGCTGCTGCTGCTGCCCATCAGAGATAAAGGCCATCAAAATGTTTCTGTCCTGAAAACTTTGTGGGAGCAATCCTTGGACATATTAATTATTGGATATGTTATTCAGATTTTGATGGCAGTCTCTTGGATGTGTTTGAAAGTGCTTTACCATGGGAAAGAAAGTGTCCAGCCCTAGTATTAGAAAGCTACAGCTTTCTAACCTGGCACAGCTTTCTAACCTGGCACATTGTGGAAGCAAGCCCTGGATTGCATTCAGTAGTTGAGTACAGCTACAAATTTCATTTGTTGAAATTGAAACCAAGCACATTTCTGTCCTGACACATTTTGTTTGAGTTATTAACTTTGGATCTGCACTTTGAGCTGCTCAGCTAGCTGTGGTACATTTCCTGGTTTTGCAAATAAACATTGCCATCTCGTGGAACTGTTGAATGGTGACAGAGGGAGACAAAAAGCCAAGGGCTTTTTCTCCTAGCACCTTTGTGTGGGAGCAGTAAACGAAGGCATTCAATTTTGGATCCTGGTTCTGCAAGACTGAAAGAACAAGATCCTGCATACATCTGGGAAGGAAAGGGAATCGTCTTATTGTTGGCAGTGCAGTTTGTAGGCTGAAAAAGAAGGGTTCAATCCAGCTCAACTTGCTCTTTCTTCTGGGAACTTTTTCTGTGGGACTAGTTGCTGAATGTTTTTAGTTTTTAATTTTGTAACTGGTCTCTGCAAGAAAATCTACAAGTGTATGTAGGGCTGAAGATGAAAACACATAGACCTGTGTGTCGTGCAGTTTATAAGCTGTGAGAGGAAAGTGAAAAGCTCTGGATTTTTGTTCTAGGACATTTAGTATGGTAACACTTTACTAGACCTTTTAAGTTTTGAAGCTAAGCTCTGCAACAGTACTTCAGTCCAGTAGGAAACAGCATAGCTCTGTTGCATGTCTAACTGGCTTTTTCTAGCTCTCTTCCTTCTCTCCTTTTGTCTTACTCTGTGCCTCTCTTTCTTTTCCTACTTCTCTTTGCCTGGACCTTTGGGGAAAATAGCATTTCATACATCTCAAGGTTTTTCCCAGTTGGGCTAAGTTTATGCTAGGTAAATGCTAAATTAACACTGAGTACTGCTAGGATAAGTAGTAGAATGTTGAATTCTGTGTTGTATTTCATTCTTTGCCAAAGATGGTTGATTTTTGAGCTTCTGCTTTTGTTATTCTTGCCAGTAAGCTGTAGTGTGATTTTCACCTCTTTCACCAATCTGGTGGGGATTTCTCCTTTGCTCTAAGAGAGAGCAATAGAACCCTGAGTTAAACCACTGGATCTCAGTGTCCAGGGCTTAACAGGTGGACAGTCAGATCCAGACACATCTCAGTGAGATTAAGGACCTGATCAACAATCAGTAAAGGGAAAAATTCTGTTGCTGGATTGACATCTACAAAGGTTTTGATCAGATTCTGACTGTGTCCTAAACTAGCAACTGACTAAGGGTTAGAGATACTATTTTACTACCATGCAAATATTACTTCTAATGAAGAAACTGAGGAGAGAGTTTGACATTGCCTGCTACAGCTGTTCTTGGGCTCAGTCAGTGGTCAGGGGGGCAGTCCCTGGCTGCACCTTACCCTGACAAGTGGGGTCAGCCCTGTCCTCTCTGGTTCCCTGGATGCTCCTTTGTATCCCTGCTCCTGCCAAGGCTCCTTGCGTCATTCTAGGGGTTAAAGTGACATAAGGCAAATGCACAGTAACTGTTGCTCTAACAGAGTAAAAAGTATAGCTGGAAGCACCTTATCAAGACAAGAATTGGCTCACTGGAGCACTGAATTGTAGTGGCAGTCACACTGGCTTGTTCCCAGATCTTTGTTTATTTACCATTTAAAAGACAGGATGACAGCCAGCTGCTGGCTCTGTGAGTATGCTGTGTTTGCAAAAGGCTCTGCAAGTGGTAAAAGAGTATTCTTAAATATATTAATGACCAAAACATTGTAGGAATAACATCAGCTCCTTCCATGGTGTGGAGGGTCACCTCACAAACAGAGACAGAGACACAGTACAGGTGTTTCATGCATTCTTTGCCTCTGTCTTCAACACTCACTCCACCCTTCCCAGTGAAAAACACGGATTAACCCATTGGACACTTCAGAGCCCAAAATAGTGCAAGCCCTGCTCAGCAACAACCAAAGCCTCCCTGTGCTATCCACCACATCCCATCCTGAATCCAAACCCAGCTCTGTGCCACTTACTGAGTAGAAAGGAACCCTATCCCTGTCAAATCCAGACCAGTGCAAACACTCACACAGCTCTTGGGGAAAATCCTAATTTATTTAACACCTCCTGCTCCTCAGATCTGACCTGCCACCACATACACATTCCTCATGTTTGGTGGCCGTCTTGGGGCAGCTTCCCGGAGATGGAGAAACCTCCTGGGTCTCTTGGGGCTCATCTCTGCCACCAAGCAAGGAGTGTTCCCAGTTGGCACAGCTGGCACAGCGTCCTGGGAGCCGTGGGGTGACAGCTGGGGGCTCCAGGATACTTTCTGCTGCACCAGTTTCTCCTCCTGAGAATGCTTCACAGGATCAGGCTGCGCTGCCATTTCTCCTTCTGGGCTTTCCCAGGCTACGTCAGTGCTGAGGAATGCGCCGGGGTGGTTGATGTCCTTGGCTCCAAGGGAGCTGGCAGAGCTGTCCATGGAGTAACTGCTGTCCTCAGGCCAGCAGGTCTCACTGAGCCTCGGGGAGGGAGGAAGGCTTTGATGACTGAGGCTCTCTGAGGGAACAGAGATTCCTTGAAGGTGCTGATTTTCCAAGGGCTGAAGGTTTTCATAAACAGGGAGGCTTTCAGACAGAGGGAGGATCTCAGAGGGCTGGAAGCTGTCGGAGGGTGGGGAAGGTCTTGAAAGGCCGAGGCTCTCAGAGGGATGAAGTTTCTCACAGACAGGGAGGCTCTTGGTGGGAAGAAGGCTCTCGGAATTGGAGAGGCTCTCAGAGGGAAGAAGGTTCTTGGAATCGGAGAGGCTCTTGAAGGGATGCAGGTTGTGGCAGACAGGGAAGTTCTCAGAGGGAAGAAGGTTCTCGGAGATGGCAAGGCTCTCAGAGGGAATAAGGTTCTCAGAATCCTGAAGGCTCTCAGAGGAAGGCAGGCTGTAGGCAGGAGGGAGGCTCTCGGCAGGCTGGAAGCTTTCACAGAGAATGGAAGCTCTTGGAAGGTCAGTTCCTTCAGAGCAACACACATTCTCTGAGATAGGCAGCCTCTCAGGGGGAGAGAGCCCCTTGGAAGGAGGTAGGCTGCCAGGTTGCTGGAAGCTGTCACAGAGAACAGAAGCTCTTGGAAGGTCAATTCCTTCAGAGCAACACACGTTCTCTGAGATGGGGAGCCTCTCAGGGGGAGAGAGCCCCTTGGAAGGAGGGAGGCTCTCAGATTGCTGGATGCTGTCACAGAGAACGGAAGCTCTTGGAAGGTCAATTCCTTCAGAGCAATGCTTGTTCTCTGAGACAGAGAGGCTCTCAGCAGGAGAGAACCCCTTGGAAGGAGGGAGGTTCTCAGAGGGCTGGAGCTTCTCGCATGGCTGGAGGCTGTCAGAGGCAGTGGAGGCTCCCGGCAGGATAGCAGATCTCTGACAGCCTGATGTTCTCTTGTGGGTGAAGGATTTCCAATGGAAGGAAATCCTTGAAAGGGTGGGAGCTCTCCCAGGGATGCAGATCCTAGGTGTGAGCAGCCTCTTGAAGCGACGGAGGCTTCTGGAGGAGCTGCACGAGCCACAGCAGGGCAGGTGGCCTCGCTTCACCAGCTTCTCCAGTTGTGCCCACAACACCTTCCACATCCCAGAATAAAGTGGCTCACGTGTCCCATTGCATGCCCACAGTAACAGCATCATTTCCTGCAGCTCCTGGGCCACAGCCAGGCAGGGGCCGCAGCTGCAGGGGCTGTCCAGGGGGCTGGCGGGAGCACGTGGCCGCTTGCCAGGGGTCACCCGAGGCCTGGAGCACCTGGGAGCCACACGGGCTCCTCGGCTCCTCCATGAGCCTCTGGGCAGAACCTCAGCATGCTTACGATTCTTTACGACACTTCCATGCTGCCTCCATGGCATCCAGTGGCCAACGGCCCACCAGATAGCCACAGCAGCCAGCAGCAGGAAAAGTGCAGACATGACGACACTGACGGCGCTCATGGCTCCAGGGCGTAGCATCGCGACTGCACTGGCAGCTGCGCCTGCTGGCCCCTCTTATATAGCTGAGGCACGGCTTTGTGACCTCACAGTGCCGTGGGCCAGCAGAGCCCTGTGACATGGCAGCCCTGCCTCACACCAGTCAGAATTTGCCTGTGAGATTTTTCAGCCACAATGAAATCCACAGTGAAAAGTAGGATTATAATCAATGAAAGAAATTATGCTGAACACCAGGAGAAGATGTTCTTATTTTGAAACATGAATTGTGTACAATAAGGGAATTGCATATAATATGTAACTAACTATACTTTTCCTTGTATAGCTAAATGTATTGTTGCCTGAATGGTCATTGTCTGTTGGACTGCCTTGTCATTGTTTGCTAGCAGCCAATCTTAATAAGCACGGTAACTGTGAAGAGGTATAAGAGCAGCAGCAGAGAATAATAAAAAACTTTTACTTCTTATGGCTCTGGATTACAAGTGTGTGTCTCATTATGTCTGTCTCAAAAAAGAGACGGGTTTGTGAGAGCAGAGCAGAGAATGGACAAATCAGCTCCAGCAGGGTGACAGCTCCGTCCTTATATGTACAGAATATAATAGAAATGTAACCCAGCAGTGAACCCAAAGCCTGTGGCAATAATTCATGGCAATAACTGCACTTTTTTCTCCTGAGGTTTCTGGCAAAGGTAGACCCAGAATGTCTTTGGGCCCAGGCAGAAGGAGAAGCAGCAAATGGAGTTGGGAGAGTTTCTGTGAGTCCCTACGAGATCATGATTTTCTCAAATACTTCCAAATAAGTCTGAATAGGAAAACATGGTGACATTTTGCACATGAGGTTTTTGTGTCAAAAAAACAAGATGATTTGATGAGAGATTGTCGGATGTTGAGGGGCATTGGAATTTTTTCTCCAACCCTGTTACTAAGCAACAAATAATTGGCTGATTAGAGCCATCAAGTCTTTTGTAAGAGACAAAAGGGTGTGCTAGGTGGGGCAGGGGAAGGAAGCAGCCAGCCGTTTGAGACTGGCACTCGTTCTGTCAGACACCTGGAGGAAAGGGACTGCTCTTCGCTTCTGGCTGCAACCGCAGGAGATCCAACTGTGCTCTGTCTTCTCCTTCTGACTGGGTGAGCTTTGATTCAACCTCTTTCCCACTGGGAAGTGCACGTTTTCCCGGATGCGTTTCTCGCAGCAGCTGCCGGGGAGTCCGGCTGTCCCTGCCACCCACCCTGCTTCCACCGCACAAGACTGCAGCGTCTGCCATGACTGCAGAGTCCTTGCTGCCTCGCTGGCTAGCCGGGGAGAGCCAGCCCTTGCCCCCCTGCCGCCCTGCTCGTCGCTCCAGGCTGCCTGCCTGCCTGCTTTCTCAGCTCCCTGCCATTACCAGCTGTGTGAGGCTGGCCTGACCCTGCGCCACAGCGCCACCTGCAGCGGCTTGGCAGGCATCGCAACAGCCCTGGCCCACCGGGAGCTCAACAGCGCCCCTGCTGCTCGCGACAGTGATTACACCCCAAGGGAAAGGGATCGGCAGCTCAAAAAGTCATCTGCTATTGGTTTTCTGGTTCTTTTTGTGGTTGCTATAATTGGTATTGCTTGTTTATAGATACTAGTAAAGAATTGGTATTCCTTTTCCCATACCTTTGCCTGAAAGCCCTTGATTTCAAAATTAAAATAATTTGGAGGGAAGGGAGACCACATTCTCTGTCCTAAGGGAGGGTTCCACCTCTCTTAGCAGGCACCTGTCTTTCAAACCAAGACAGAGATTTGTTGAAACCTAGAAATATGCTTATGTTAATATTTGTTAATACTTGTCAGAAGACTATGAATGGTAAGTGAGGAGCTGAATGACACAAGCTGGAAAACATCTGGGCATGTGATTTGATTTCACAAGGTGTTAGAGGCTGCTGTCTCTAATGTCCACATGTCAGAAGAGCTGGATCAATATCCTTCAGTGGAAAGGGAAGGTTGTCTTGTGTTCCTAGCTTTACAGCAGCTTGAGTTTTGCCCAAGGAAGGGTGTGCTGGTTTTGCTGCTGTGTTCAGCCAGAATAGTGCTGTTTGGCAGCTCCTTGAAGAAGCAGCAGAAACCTGGATTGCTGTCCCTTGGATTGCCTTGCTGTCCAAGACAAGGACTAAAGATGAGTGCCAGAGCTCCCAGCACTGCCTTGGAAGTCAGGAGTGACTGTCATCTTATGTCCTGGTTCTGCTTAGGAAATTGCTCAGGTGTACACCTAATGGTTTTTTGATATCCTTTGACTTTCTGGGTGGAAGTAAAAGCATCCTTCCTCTCCCTGCTTTCTGTAATTCCACGATCAGTCATTACTCTGTTATGGCAGCTAATTATCCTCTGGAATGGGCAGAGGAAATGCTGCCTGAAGTGTGGTTCCACAGCAGATGTGAGCAAGCTTTCTGCAGAGGTTCAAACAGCTTGTGACTTACTGAAATACTGAGGCCTGAGCAGCAGCCTTGAGCTGAAGTTGATCTCTGAGTGAACCTTCAAACCAGGTGTTGTATGTGTGTTCTCTCATTAATGAAATCCACAGGATTATTACTGCAAGGATCTCAGTATCTGCTCATTAAAAAAAAATGTGTATTGACCTTTCTGTACTGAGAAGCTGGACAAGGCCCTGAAATCAACCCTGGGGCCTTGTTGGGAGATCCATGGTCTAAGGCAACTCCCTGGGATGCTCCCTGAGCCCTGGCCAGGCTTTGGGAGAAACCCAGGAGGAGGCTGAAGCCAGATGTTCCCACACTGGAAGTTGTGTGATCTTGTTTATTGCACACTGTCCAAGCTGGGCTCTGTCCCAGCACAGTCAGAAGCCTCTTTGCCTGCCAGTGGATTCATCTGCAGGAATTCCCAGTTCTGGCAGGGGCTCTCCAGTGCTTGGCTGTGACAAGGTGTCAGCGACTGAAATAGTTCATGCCTCAAACTTTGATATAAAGTTTTGCTCATTGTAACAAAAAGTGTATAAAGAAGCTACAATCAAAAAAACCTCCCTGAAGATACCTGACTGGGACTTTGGACTGAGTCAAACTGCTGAGATTAGATAAAGGGAAACCTATTGTTCAATCATCTCAAGCTGAGGGAAAGGTATGCATACACAAAGGCCAAAGCCACCAGCTGTGCTGAGAATCATCCCTGGCTGAGTTTGGGGTGGGGGCAGAGCACAGCTCACAGAAGCCAGGTTTACACAAACTGGCCCAGCTGTGGAACCCCCAACCTCACTGGCTACATCCATGGGACTTTCACATGAGAGGCAGCTGAGGGGGAGTCACAATCCATCACAGACCCCCCAGAGTGCTAGGCCTGGCACCACAGGAGTGCAGGTGATGCAAGCAGAGTCTGCTGCTAGAGGCTGCCCCTCCCCTGGGGGGACATGCCTAGACATTGCCCCTGGTCTGACTGTATATTAACCCATGGCATCCTGTGCTTTTGGGGGGACCATCACCACCAAGGAGACCGGCTGGAGAGGGTCAACGCAACATCGTTGGGATCCACGGATGGTGATATTTTCTCTTTCCCTCTTTCTGTCCCCCCCACCTCTTTTCTTACTTCTCTTTTTCTCTCTTTTCTTCCCTCTCTCTCTCATAATTTCTCTTAAATAAAACCCATACTATTGACTGGCATATGGTCTCGTTTGTATCTTAATTTGGGCAGAGGTATTTCAAAAGAACCTTAATAATTGGATCATAACATGCTCACAACCCTGATTTGTCTGCTTGGGCTGCTCAGGGATGTGACACTGAATATCCTACAGAAAACAATTGGCCAGGAGCCAAAGGTCAGTGAGGCATTTTGTGAGATTGTGTACAAGGAATAACGGAGGAGGGGATGAAATTGGCTATTTTACAGGGAAGCATGCTTAGAAGAGGAATGGCCTGAAGTTGAGTCAGGGGAGGCTTAGGATGGATATTAGAAAGAGGTTCTTCCCCCAGAGGGTGGTTGGGCACTGGAACAGGATCCCCAGGGCAGTGGGCACTGCACCAAGACTGGCAGAGCTCACAGGAGTGATTTGAACAATGCTCTTGGGCACATGGTGTGACTCTTGGAGATGGTTCTGTGTGGGGCTGAGAGATGGACTCTGTGACCCTTGTCAATCCCTTCCAACTCAGCATATTCTGTGATTCTCCTGGATTCTTGAAGCCAGTGTTCATAGAACCCTGGAATGGTTTGGTTTGGAAGAGACCTGAAAGCTCATCTTGTTCCACACCCCTGCCATGGGCAGGGACACCTCCCAGTAGACCAGGTTTCTGCAGCCTGGCCTTGAACACTTCCAGAGATGGGACAGGAGAGCTGTGGTTTGGGTACAAGGAATTTAGACTGGGTAGAAAGGTGGTTCATCATCTCTGGTGTCTGGAACTGCTGATGGCTACCAGCTCCCATGGGATTGTGCCCCACCAGTGAGGTCCCCCTCAGCTCCCTGGTGTTACAAGGCCAAACATGGCATTTGTGGAGCTGAAAAATCTCCAAAAGTGCACAAAAATTGGACACAACAGGTGCAGTGTTGCTCTGTGGTTGCTGTGGGGAAACCCCAAAGCCCTGTCGCTACCTCAGGGTGAGATCATCTCCTCTGGGCAATTGCCTCGAAATTCAGAATCTCAGAGAAGAGATAACAACCCACTTTGGGCTTTGTCACTCTCCTGGGGCTCCAAGTGTCCCCACATCCCCAAATTACATGGAATAACAAAGGTGTTTGCTGACAAGGGTATATTTTCAGACTCCTTTCCGGAGTTCCAGGGAGGTGCACCTAACATTCACCTCCAAGAGCATCAGGAGGAAAGCAGAGAGTGCAGAGATGTAGGAGAAGATCATCCTGGAGAACCGTGAGCAAGGACAGCGCATGCTGAGCCACCCATCTCCTCTTGTTTTCTCTTGCCAAGAAGAAACACCTTCAATTTTCATCTCAGGTCCTACCTGGAGGCTCCTGGGCTCCAGTTCCTCATCGTACTCAGGGCTTAGCACCAAATGCAGGTGATGCACAGCAGGTGTGTGGTGAGGACACCCCGTTGGAATGCTTGCTCTGGAAACTTCTCCTCACTGACCACAAAGGGCTCCTGGACAAGGACTGGAATATTTCCTGTAAGGAACACTTGTGGATCTTACCACTGCTGATATAAGGCACATCTAAAAGGTGATTTTTAAAATATTTTTCCCAAAATATTATTTTCAGGAGGAGGTTGCTCGGCTTTGTGTGTTGCACATTTTCATTTGAAGGCTGCAGGACCAGGGCAAAGAGCTGGGAAAACCTTTTAGAGCCAAAAGAGTGTGTCCAGGAGGGAGGGGAGGCTTCATAGTCAGGAAGTTTTGGATGCCCCTGGATCCCTGGAAGTGTTCAAGGCCAGGTTGGATGGGGCTTGGAGCAACCTGGTCTAATGGAACATGTCCCTGCACATGGAGTGAGGGTGGAATGAGATGGTCTGCAAGTCCCTTCCAACCCAAACACTTCTGGGATTCTGTAGAAAAGACAGACAAAACAGGTGTTTGGCAGATGTCAACCAAGGATGAATAATCAATTCTGTGCTGTCTTTTACAGGTTTTATTGGGTTTCTCCATGTTACAGGTTGTGCTGGATGATCTCAAAGTCCCAGACTGAACACACACAGGGGATTAAAGGCAGCACCAAGGTAAAGCTACTCAGGGTTGTGTAACCAACAGCTTCTCCCTAACTGTGCCTTGACTTCCGCCCAGGTTTTTCTAATTGATCTGTACCTAAACTCTCACTTTAGATCCTGTAGGGTTATCTCCAAGCAAATCCCACCGGAAAGAGGGTTTTCCTCCTGGAAAAAATGTCCAGCAATGAGTTCACAGAGAGAACACACTTTGAAGGAATGTCAGGATGGAATTGCACCCAAGCAACAGAGTTCATCTTGGCAGGGTTCACCGAGGACCCGGCGACTCAGGTTGCCCAATTCCTGCTGTTCCTGCTCATCTACCTTGTCACCATCCTGGGAAACCTGGGGATGATTGCCTTGATCAGAGTCAGTCCCGTGCTCTGCTCCCCCATGTATTATTTCCTGGGCAACCTGGCATTTGTGAACCTCTGCACTTCCACCCTTGTCACCCCCAGAATGTTGGTTGGGGTTTTGTTGAGGAAGGAGGGAATCACTTATGCTGGGTGCATGGCTCAGGTGTCCAGTTTTGCCTTTTTAGTGATCAGTGAGTGCTCTCTGCTGGCTACAATGGCCTATGATCAATATGTGGCCATTTGCCACCCCCTGCTCTACCCCCTTGTCATGTCCCCAGAGCGCTGCTTCCGCCTGGTCACTGGGTGCTACCTTGTGGGGCTGACCAATGGTGTGGCACAAACCATCGGCATGTCCAGCTTGTTCTTCTGTGGCTCCAGTGCCATCCATCTGTTCTTCTGTGACATTTCTGTGCTGATCTCACTCTCCACCTCTAACAACATCTACAGCCTCATCATCCTGAGGACTTCAGCATATGTGTTTGGTGTTCCCAGCCCCCTGGTGGTCCTGGTGTCCTATGTGGCCATCATCTCCACCATCCTGAGCATTAGATCAGCCCAGGGCAAGCGCAAAGCCTTCTCCACCTGTGCCTCCCACCTCATCACTGTCACCACCTTCTATGGGGCATTGATTTTCATGTACTTAATCCCCAGGTCACACACCTCCAGAACAGGAGATAAATGGGCTGCTGTGCTCTATACCATGGTGACCCCCATGCTGAACCCCTGGATCTACAGCCTGAGGAACCAGGAGGTGAAGGAGGCTTTGAGAAGACTCAGGGACATAAAATAAGCTTGGATGTTGTAACATAAGGACTAAATAAAATGGAGATGCTGGTGATATCCTGGGAGGTTTGTTAAATATCTCAGAGGAACATTTTCGGTGTCTTTTGCACTTTGACTTAGATGGTGTGCTGGTTGATTCAATATCAGCTGAGAGGAGCCTTTTCACTCCTATTTTGGTGTTTGGATGAGGTTTGGAGCAGCCTTGTCTAGTGGAAGGTATCCCTCCTCTTGGCAGGGCAGCAGAACTGGATGAGCCTTAAGGTCTCTTCCAACCCAAACCATTCCCAGATTCTGTGAAAGGTTTGGTGTTAATGTTTTGGTGCACAAGTATTGCACATGTGAAAAAAAGCAAAAATCCCCCAATTAGTGTATTTTCTCACCCTGTGCCAGGTCCATGCTGAAATCCAGAGTGATGGGGCTCTCCTAGAGAGATGGAATGACTAGGGATGGAGGAGAAGCTCCTCAGTTAGGTTAAATCAAGCCAGGATCAATGTAGTTTGCTGATTTGTTAATGACACACATTTCACAGGCACTCAGGATCAGTCAGCTGAATCCTTTGTCCCCAAAGCCTATTGGTAATTCCCTTGTTAATATTTAATCCAGCTGCCTGGATAAAACCCCTGAGCTGTTCATGCTCCTGTTCCTCTCTTTTTGGCTCTGCTGACCCCCATGGCAGTGACCCCAAATGTCCTCAACTCATGTCCCCAGATGTGGAGGCAATGTCCTCAAATTGCACCAGCAGAGGTTTAGGTTGGATAGAGGGAAAAATCCTCCATGGAAAAGGCTGTCCAGCCCTGGAACAGGCTGCCCAGGGCAGTGGTGGAATCCCCATCCCTGGAGGCATTTAAAAGCTGTGTGGATGTGGTACCTGGTGACATGGATTAGTGGTGGCCTTGGCAGTGCTGGGGGAATGGTGGGACTTGGTGATCCTAGAGGATTTTCCAGCCTAACCAATTCCCTGACTCTGTGATCAGGACCATGAAGTGGGACCTCTGTGTGCAACTCCTGCTGTTCTCCCACCCTTCTGATCCTCTGTAACTGTCCTACTCATGGCATTGCTTAATTTAGGTGCAGGGAAGATTGTACATCTTTTCTTTCAATAAAATGAAATGTTGAAGGATGGCTTCAAGACCACGGTCACGGATCCTTAGAGGGCTTGTGTGAGCAAAGCCAGTGCTAGCTGAAGGAAGCCATACAGGCCAGAGCAGTAAGATAAATGCTGACAGGACAGGAGCCCAAGGACAGAGTGCCCTTGAGCTGTGGGAAAGTACCATGGGAAAAGTACCGTAGAAAAACTTGAGATTAAGAAAAATTAGGAGGAACCCTGAAATTGTGAGGATGGAATGCAATGGTATGCAGATTGTAACCTTTGTGCTTAACCAATGAAATAGTGACTAGTAAGTATAAGCATTTGTAACAGTATATAAGCCACGCATACAGTGAAATAAACGGAGCTTGCTTATCACTCATATTGAATTGTCATCTTACTTCCCTCGCTGCCGGCAATGAAAGATTATTTTAATGTTTTATTTAAAACATCAAACCTCCATAAGTATTAAGAAAACATTAAGACACTTAAACCATAAACCCCAGAGCAACTCTCCGTCTTCCAGGGCCTTACAACCATTGTTTGGTGATAAGATATTAAATAATTTTTAAAAATATTTGAAAAATATTTAATATCTGATTAATATTTTGAGAAGCCATTCAATGGCTTTGTGTCCAACTGGTCTTAACTTGACCATCACCTGACTTTTTAATACCAAGAGACCAATTTCTCTTTTTAATACCAAAAGACAAATTATATATTTCAGGAGATTAATTTAAATATTTTAAGATTAGATATATTTTTGAGAAAAAAATTAAATACAAGTTTTCTTTATATAGATAAAGAAATGTATATATTAAGACTTTCTACACATAAATCTGCATATATATATAATTACATCTATACAAAGAAGTGGGACATAAAACCTCACACTTCCATTGAACTTTCTGAAAGTAGTGGCATTTATTTACCAGTGCAAGTCTCTTCCTTATGCAGCTATTTCCAAAGTCATTAATTTCCAAGGGAAATTTCCTGTGTGCCACCACAGAGTGGGCAGTGACCAAACTCAAGGCCCAAGGATGCTCAAGGAGCTGAGAGCCATCATCTGGCATCTCCCATGGTTTCTGGTGGAATTTCCCACCACTGCTCTCTGTCCTGTCATTTGGATCATATTTTGGTTTTATTATTAAATTGGTTTTGCTTAGTTTTGGGTAATTGTGTGGTTTCCCCTTGTGGCAGGACAGACACCCCCCCCCCCCTTCTCTCTCTCCCTGATTGCTAGCCAAGATCGATAGCTCAGATTAAGTCAATGGCTTAATCCTGACTATCAGTGCTGGCGTCTGGAACTCAGAGCGAGACACTGAGAAAATGTGAATAATTTTCAGGTGACCGCAAATACACACTCTTTTCCCTGTAAAACACCACGAAAAACTCAGTAAAATCAGAAGCTTTCTACAGCGTGAAGAAATACCTTCTCCCCAGGTCTGGACGCAGCCCTGCAATTACTTCCCTGGGATTGAGTGAGAAAATCTTAATGTATTCCAGCTCCAAAAACTGGATTTGGTGAGATCATTCAGTTTCCTAAATTGTATTATTCCGGCTAACTTATAAGTACCTTTCTTAACTTGCATTATCGTTCAAGCAAGCATTTCTTGCGTTTTTAACTATTTTTATAGTTCAAGCAAGGTTTTACCCCATAATTGCATTTTTAGCTACCATAGTGTTGCAATTATGTATTCATTGTGTGTCTATGTATGTCAATCTGTTCTATGTTTATATGTTTATTATGTTCTGTGTCAAATAAATGGTATTTTTAGACAAATCAGCCAGATATCAAAGAATCTTGTGAACGGGACTAAGTCTTGGGGAACTAGCTGTCTTAAAGCCTGTCAAACTGCAAAAGCACATAAATCTCCTCTCTCCCATGCAAAACAAAATGGCGTAGTCGGCAGGATATCTGGCGTACGATTTAAGAAATTAACAGCTAAAGAGCTAACATCTTATTTTACGGAGGCACAAAAATTCACATAGCTATGAGTAACTATATTGTGTAGTATATGAGTGTTTAGCTTCTTTGTTCTGTTATCTCTTACGTCTAACAAACCATTTTATATGAAACCTAAATAAACCATCATGACACTGGGTATAGAGAGTGCTGGTCGCTCTAAAAATATATTAAATGCCAATTGCCAAAGGCCTAGGTAATCAGCAAAAAATCTATCAGCCCTCTGTCTATAAGCAAAATGTGTAACAAACAATCTTCAGCAAAAACTTACAAAACACAGATGTTACACTCTGCTGGCGATAAACTAGCTTAAAATGAGGAAAAACCCTCTGATGAAATTACATGAAGCACAAAACTTGCTAAAAATTAACGAATCTCTCATGTACTTGCTTTATATCTAAAAATTGCATGTAATTAGTAAACAGAAATGATAAAAGAAATTCCAGAGTTAATAACCCCGCCTGGGAATAAAATTATGAAATTCAGAAAAACTCTGATGAAAATTAATGATTCAAATGTTAAATTGAATCCTCACAAAAGCATAAAAACCCCTATCTCTAAAAAGAAGAAGAAAATCTCTTTAGCACAAACAGTGTGTGGGGAGGAAGCGGGGAAACAAACTCCTCCGTTTCAAAGAAAAAAAAAAAAAACGTCTTAGCAAACTTCCAACCCCCTCTCCCCCATCTCTCTCTCTCTCTCTCTCTCTCTCTCTTGCGTTTCTACATACCTTTCACAAACCTCTAATTCCTGGATTTACTAATTTCTTCCCGTATATTATCAGTACGCTTTAAAATCTCTGGCGTGTGTATGTAGTGTGTGTGAAAATGTATAAATTAAATCATGTCGACATGTATCTCGGGGACGCCTGTATGATATAAAAAGGTGTGAATGTGAGAGTGAAGCAAGAAAGAATGAGTGTTAAAAACGGGTTTTTTTTTTAAAATGCTACATCTTCCTGGCTTTCTGTATACTTCTTTCTGTATACCTCTAACATCCTCTTAAAAACTCCTGTGCCCTTTTTGTGCTAGATTTTAGCAGTTGCAAAGGGAAACATAATTTCTTTTTACTTTACCTGTTTGGTTTAGCTATTAGCTGAAGCTCAAAATCGAAAAAAAAAAAAAAATCCAAATAAACTGAGTTAAAACGCATCCAAATGACCACACATTGCAATAATTTTGCAAATCTATCCCAAATCGAGATTGTACCAATGATGCTAACAAATGCTCGAGGGCCCATGGCCTAAGTAGCTGCTGATTCTTATAACTACCAGCATAAAACCAACTCCCAATGAGTGTTTCCCCTATAACAAATCTGGTTTTGCTGAGAGCAAAACTCTTATTTCCTCGCAAACCGCTCTGCACTGCCCCCGTCCGACAGCAATAAAAATAGCGACGTATTTCCAACTATAAGCCAAAAGGGGAATAACAATTCTCAAGAAAACATATCTATTATTGCTTAAATCGTGTTGATTTCATTGCTCTATTAACCTTGAATGTTTAAGTATACTTTCACCAGATAAAAGCTAGGTGTACCTGAATGAGAAAGAAAAGCTACTCAAGCAACAAGAGAAGAAATCTTGTCAAGCAACAAGAAAAAGCTGTTTACTACCTACACAGCTAAAGAAATGAATTAAACCTCCTGAACTCCTGCAAGCAAAGAAGCCAGCTCCAAACAAAGAAACCATACTGGACTGCATAGTAACTAATGAGTTTACTGTAACTAAAATATTCATTGTAATATTATTTGCATTTTTCTCATGCTTACAAGTTATTATTTACAGTAAGGCATTATGGCTAATCAGCCATCTCAACAAAATTGTAACAAAACCCTAATAATTGTTAAAGCCTCTGTATATACAGATGTCTAAAAACACCAAAAGTAGCTTCACACCAAAAAATGAAGTTACCTAAATGTATCTGTCAAATTATAGTAAAAATCTATTCCAAGTGTCATTCATATCTAAACATAGCTAAGACAAGCATGTTAACCACACACTAGTGTGCCTATTCCAAACAATATAAAACACTACTAGCTTTGTAAAAATAAAGCTAAAAAAATTTTCTAATATTAATGTTCATTAATGATATAAATTATATACCAAAAATTTGCAAAAATTAGAACCAACAAAAATATATAGATCAAATGATGACCATCTTCTCTAAAAAGAAAAGCCTCAAAAAGAAAACCTTATTTAGTACTGTTAGAGTACTAAATGATTCAATGATCTTATTATTTCAAATAATGTTTTTGTGTATATATATACATCTTATCTAATTTCTACAAGTATTACCTTAGTATATCTATAATTCTGATTGTCACAGTGAGAAAAATTTCATCCTAAAATATAACTCAAATTACAGAATCAATTTTGATTCTCCCAAAATAAAATATAAATTCCCAAATGGAATTATAATCCAAATGATTAAAACAATTAATTTTCATAACATCTTTAACTCCCCTGAGACAATCAAATCAATTAATATGTGTATGTGTATTACTTTAAAATATTGTAGAATTGTCTAACATTTAACATGTTAAGCAAAAACAAGTGAAACACTGAAGAAGATGACTGAACTAAAAACCACAAAAGAAGTAAAAGAATCGCCAACCACTGGCTACTCTTCTTCGTTCCTGATTTGCATCACATCCTCCTATGACCTTGAGATTCAAGGGGTAGAAATAATCTACCCTACATGAACTTATATCAACATAACTAACTTGTTAAATTGTCTCCAATTACTATAGACATTCTAAAGTTAATGTCATATTTTATGATCTCTTAGTTGTTACTACTGATGTTTCTTTTATATATATATTGTGTTACATAATCTACTACATAAACCCATAAACTGAAGCAACAGCAAATGCTTCCTATTAACATAGACAACGTTCCATTAAAGAATAATACAATTTAGAAACAAATATATACTAAAAATTTAACAATAATACCTAAATTAAAAAACGTGAGTGCGTTTTATAGCATGGAGGCAAGAGACACCTGCACTGTCACTTCATGAAGTAAGAGTTGTGTCTTTGGGTCACAGGGGTGGATTGTGGCAGGACAGACACCCCCCCCCCTTCTCTCTCTCCCTGATTGCTAGCCAAGATCGATAGCTCAGATTTAGTCAATGGCTTAATCCTGACTATCAGTGCTGGCGTCTGGAACTCAGAGCGAGACACTGAGAAAATGTGAATAATTTTCAGGTGACCGCAAATACACACTCTTTTCCCTATAAAACACCACGAAAACTCAGTAAAATCAGAAGCTTTCTACAGCGTGAAGAAATACCTTCTCCCCAGGTCTGGACGCAGCCCTGCAATTACTTCCCTGGGATTGAGTGAGAAAATCTTAATGTATTCCAGCTCCAAAAACTGGATTTGGTGAGATCATTCAGTTTCCTAAATTGTATTATTCCGGCTAACTTATAAGTACCTTTCTTAACTTGCATTATCGTTCAAGCAAGCATTTCTTGCGTTTTTAACTATTTTTATAGTTCAAGCAAGGTTTTACCCCATAATTGCATTTTTAGCTACCATAGTGTTGCAATTATGTATTCATTGTGTGTCTATGTATGTCAATCTGTTCTATGTTTATATGTTTGTTATGTTCTGTGTCAAATAAATGGTATTTTTAGACAAATCAGCCAGATATCAAAGAATCTTGCGAACGGGACTAAGTCTTGGGGAACTAGCTGTCTTAAAGCCTGTCAAACTGCAAAAGCACATAAATCTCCTCTCTCCCATGCAAAACACCCCTCTAAAATAAATCATGAGGCACAGAGGAAGGAAGGAAGAACAAATGGTGGGAACTACAGTGAAGCTGAGCCCAGAGGCCAGCAGGAGAGGCAGGAATGCTGACCAGCAGCAAATATGGGGTAGAAGTATTTACAGCATCCCAGAATTATTTTGGCTGGAAAAGCCCTTTAAGATCATGGAGTCCAACTGCTAAGCCAGCAGTAACCCATGTCTGGGTTCAGCCTGTAGGTGGGAATTTCATCTCAGGGGTGAGAGCTGAGAGCCTCTTGCAGAGCCTAAAGGGGCTCCAGGAGAGCTGCAGAGGGACTCTGGGCAAGGGTCTGGAGTGACAGGATGAGGGGGAATAGCTTCACACTCTCAGAGCATTTAGATTGGGTATGGGGAAGAAATTCAGAGCATTTAGATTGGGTATGGAGAAGAAATTTTTCCCTATTGTGAGGCTGGGGAGGCCCAGGCACAGGTTGCCCAGAGAATCTGTGGCTGTCCCTGGATCCCTGGAAGAGTTCCAGGCTGGGTTGGACAGGGCTTGGAGCAGCCTGGGATAGTGGGAAGCATCCTTGCCCTTGGAAGTGGGTTGGAATGGGATGAGTTTTAAGGTCCCTCCACACAGTCACAATCCCACCACACTGACCCTGCAGCTCTTTGTCTCCTGGATGTGGCAAACAAAGCAGCTGGAGAAGTTCACTTTGTCTTTAACAAGGAAGAAAGTTTCTCCATGGTTTCCCCTTGCTAATTAGTCTCTCGTGGCTCATTAAGAAGGATGACAGAAGTTGTTTAAAAGCCCTCTGAGAAGCTTCCTTGATGATTAGGAAACTTTCTTGGCAAAGCCCAGAAGATCTTGTTAAGCTGATGATTCCTTGAAGGGTGGTTGGTCTCCCAGGATCACTTCTTGCTCTGGGAATGGAAACAGCATCACTTGTAGTGGAAATAGCTGTGAGCACCTGGATGGTGGCACCTGGAGCTCAGGGCCCACTGGTGGGATGGTGGTGGGATCTGGAGCTCAGACCAGCTGGTGGGCTTTCTTAATTCTTCATTTCAACCTGACAATCTTAAACTGAAGGAGAGTGGACTTACATTGAATAGTGGGGAGAAATTCCTCCCTGTGAAGGTGGTGAGGCACAGGTTTCCCAGAGAAGCTGTGGCTGCCCCATCCCTGGAAGTGTTGTAGGACAGGACTTGGAGCAACCTGGTCTAGTGGAAGGTGTTCCTGCCCATGGCAGGGGGTTGGAATGGGATGAGCTTTAAATTCCCTTCCCACCCAACTTTGATATCGAAAGTCTCTCTCTTGCCAAGCCCTTTGTCATGTAATTACATTTATTCCAACTCTTTTAATCCAGTCCAGATTCACCTTTCCCTGGTAGAAGCCCCCAGCCCTAAAACATCTCTTCTCATGCTGTCTGTTTCCAGAAAGGATTGACACTGTTCACCATCTATTTACTTTTCAAAAGGAATTTAATTCTTTTTGTGGGGCACAATAAAAAGAGAATTGTCAAATATATTAAAGGTAAAAAGAGAGTGTGGAAATAACATCAGCTTCTTCCAGAGTTTAGACTGTGATCTCACTAACAGGGACAGAGACACTGTACAGGTGTTAAATGCATTCTTACAGGTGTTTAGTGCATTCTTTGCCTCTGTCTTCAACACGCATCCCTCCATTCCCAGTGGCAAACATGTATTGTCCCATGGGACACTGCAAAGTCCTTGAGGTAGGCAAGCCCTGCTCAGCAGAAACCAAACCACCCCTGTGTGATCCACAGCATTCCCATCATGAATCCCAATCCAGCATGTGCCAGCTATTGGGAAGTCCTGAACCCTATCCCAGTCAAAACCAGAGCACTGGGAGCACCAGGAGCACTCCTTGGGAAATCCTGATTTCTGTAGAACAGAGGCATTGCAGAAGTTGTTGAGCTGCTAACAGAAACCTCTTCCTAGCCCTCAACAGCCATGTCTGGAGAGCTCCCAAGAGATAAAGAAGCTTTAACTCCCTTTGTCTCTGGAGAATCTTCTCAGGCACAGAGTAGTGGGTGTTTCCTATCGTCACTTCTGCATTGTCCAGGGAGCCATGGGGAGAACACTGGTGGCACCAAGAATCCTTTCTGATGTGCCTCATGCTCCAGGGAATGCTTCACTGCAACAGGCTGAGCTCCTGTTTTGACTTCCACACTTTTTCTGACCATGGTTATCTTTAGGGATGAGCCACGTTCACAGATCCCTGAGGGAGGCAGGGCTGTGACAGCACAAAGGAGCTGAGCGCCAGCGTCAGGCAGGGCTGGGATGTCACAGGGCTCAGCTGGCCCACGGCACTGTGAGGTCACAAAGCCGTGCCTCAGCTATATAAGAGGGGCCAGCAGGCGCAGCTGCCAGTGCAGTCGCGATGCTACGCCCTGGAGCCATGAGCGCCGTCGGTGTCGTCATGTCTGCACTTTTCCTGCTGCTGGCCGCTGTGGCTATCTGGTGGGCCGTTGGCCACTGGATGCCATGGAGGCAGCATGGAAGTGTCGTAAAGAATCGTAAGCATGCTGGGGTTCTGCCCAGAGGCTCACGGAGGAGCCGAGGAGCCCGTGTGGCTCCCAGGTGCTCCAGGCCTCGGGTGACCCCTGGCAAGCGGCCATGTGCTCCCGCCAGACCCCTGGACAGCCCCTGCAGCTGCGGCCCCTGCCTGGCTGTGGCCCAGCAGCTGCAGGAAATGATGCTGTTGCTGTGGGCATGCCATGGGACACGTGAGCCACTTTATTCTGGGATGTGGAAGGTGTTGTGGGCACAACTGGAGAAGCTGGTGAAGCAAGGCCACCTGCCCTGCTGTGGCTCGTGCAGCTCCTCCAGGAGCCTCCGTCACTTCAAGAGGCTGCTCACACCTAGGATCTGCATCCCTGGGAGAGCTCCCACCCTTTCAAGGATTTCCTTCCATCGGAGATCCTTCACCCACAAGAGAACATCAGGGTGTCAGAGATCTGCCATCCTGCCGGGAGCCTCCACTGCCTCTGACAGCCTCCAGCCATGCGAGAAGCTCCAGCACTCTGAGAACCTCCCTCCTTCCAAGGGGTTCTCTCCTGCTGAGAGCCTCTCTGTCTCAGAGAACAAGCATTGCTCTGAAGGAATTGACCTTCCAAGAGCTTCCGTTCTCTGGGACAGCATCCAGCAATCTGAGAGCCTCCCTCCTTCCAAGGAGCTCTCTCCCCCTGAGAGGCTGCCTATCTCAGAGAACGTGTGTTGCTCTGAAGGAACTGACCTTCCAAGAGCTTCCATTCTCTGTGAAAGCTTCCAGCCTGCCGAGAGCCTCCCTCTTGCCTGCAGCCTGCCTTCCTCTGAGAGCCTCCCCATCTCCGAGAACCTTGTTCCCTCTGAGAACCTCCCTGTCATCAAGAACCTTATTCCCCCTGAGAGCCTCCCCGTCTCCGAGAACCTTCTTCCCTCTGAGAACCTCCCTGTCTGCGACAACCTGCATCCCTTCGAGAGCCTCTCCGATTCCAAGAACCTTCTTCCCTCTGAAAACCTCCCTGATTCCGAGAGCCTTCTTCCTGCTGAGAGCCTCCTCATCTGTGAGAGCCTGCAACCCTCTGAGAGCCTCGACCTTTCAAGACCTTCCACACCCTCCGACAGCTTCCAGCCCTCTGAGATCCTCCCTCTGTCTGAAAGCCTCCCTGTTTATGAAAACCTTCAGCCCTTGGAAAATCAGCACCTTCCAGGAGCCTCCGTTCCCTCAGAGAGCTTCAGTCATCAAAGCCTCCCTCCCTCCCCGAGGCTCAGTGAGACCTGCTGGTCTGAGTACAGCAGTTACTCCATGGACAGCTCTGCCAGCTCCCTTGGAGCCAAGGACATCAACCACCCCGGCGCATTCCTCAGCACTGACGTGGCCTGGGAAAGCCCAGAAGGAGAAATGGCAGCGCAGCCTGATCCTGTGAAGCATTCTCAGGAGGAGCAAGTGGTGCAGCAGCAAGTATCCTGGAGCCCCCAGCTGTCACCCCACAGCTCCCAGGATGCTGTGCCGGCTGTGCCAACTGGGAACACTCCTTGCTTGGTGGCAGAGACGAGCCCCAAGAGACCCAGGAGGTTCCTCCATCTCCGGGAAGCTGCCCCAAGACGGCCACCAAACATGAGGAATGTGTATGTGGTGGCAGGTCAGATCTGAGGAGCAGGAGGTGTTAAATAAATTAGGATTTTCCTCAAGAGCTGTGTGAGTGTTTGCACTGGTCTGGATTTGACTGGGATAGGGTTCCTTTCTACTCAGTAAGTGGCACAGAGCTGGGTTTGGATTCAGGATGGGATGTGGTGGATAGCACAGGGAGGCTTTGGTTGTTGCTGAGCAGGGCTTGCCCTCTTCTGGGCTCTGAAGTGTCCAATGGGTTAATCCATGTTTTTCACTGGGAAGGGTGGAGTGAGTGTTGAAGACAGAGGCAAAGAATGCAGGAAACACCTGTACTGTGTCTCTGTCCCTGTTTGTGAGGTGACCCTCCACACCCTGCAAGGAGCTGATATTTTTGCTACAATGTTTTGGTCATTAATATATTTAAGATAACTCTTTTATAGTGCAACACATTTGTAGCCACCTTAATCTCCAACTTTCAATATGAGCTTTCACCGCATCACATTGCTCCCTATGCTTGCAATCAGCATCTCTGTATTCTTCTGCTGACCTGCATTCCACTGGGTACACAGCTTCCTTTTCCATCTTCTTTCCTAGAGAAGATGTTTGTTCAGGCAAGCCAGCCTTCTGCCTGGCCTGGATGTCTTCTGACATTTGGGAATTGCCTGCTCAATGACCGTAGGAGGTTTCATAAGTGAGCAGCACTGTTGGACCCCAGCAGGTGCAAAAACATTTTCCTGGAGACCTTGCTTCCCATTTCCCTGAGCAGCCTGCAGTGTGCTCTCCTCATTCCCAGAGCTGAGGTTTTGCTGGCACTTTTCCTCTTGTCAAAGGTGCCCCAGGGCCACGGCTGGACCCCAGCTGGTCACCAGCAGTCACTCTCTCACACCCCAGTGTGATGGGGAAGAGAGAAGAGACAAAAATCCAGCTCAGAACAGTTTCATAATGAAAATCAAGACAAATATAATAATTTCATATTTATGAAACACATAATAAGAGTGAAGTGTCCCAGATTAGGCTGGATGGGGCTTGGAGCAAGCTGGCCCAGTGGAAGGTGTTCCTGGACTGAACTCAGCAGTTCCTGGGTCTCCCAGTGCCTGTGCTCATATTGCTCTGGCCTGAACATTTTGAACACTGACCAGTTCATGCCCAAATGACAAAAATCAGCATTTTCAGACACATTCCATTTATTCCCCTTTCCCATTGTCATTTCTGTGACATCCATTATTGTTGCAGGGAGAGAAATAAATAGAAGGACAAATTTGAGAAATAAAGGATAAAAAAAGGTGTGGCACATTTTTGGGGGGAATGCAATTTGCTTTGGGGGTGATCTAAATCACCAAACAAAACTGCACTTTTAATGGGAGCAGGAGATGAAACACCTGGAGGGATCATTGGATCTGACAGAGCTGGGCAGGTACAGGGAGTGACCTCAGGAGCTCTGAGGAATGAGGGTGATGCAAGGACTGGCACAGGATCCAAACCCACCACAGCTCATCCTGGGAGGCTCTACAGGAGCCAAATCCCACTTCAGTACATTCCCCAGGGCATCTTCCTTCAGGAAAACAGGAGTGCCCTGCAGATCCTGACATCTCTGCACAGTTAAGGAAAACTGACAACTCTCCAAAGCTCTGTCATCCCAAACTGTGTTCCTTTCTGAAAATCAGAAAATAAGGAAAACACCTGGGGAGCAATGGGAAGGAATGCTACTGGAACAGCTTTGATTTCACACATGGTTTTTATAATCCATTACATCCCGGCTGGGATCTTCCCTACCTCCATTAGTGATTGCCTCACTTTTGCCTCAGAACGCTCATTGTCTCCCCTGCAGATTTACTCCGATTTTACCCCCAAAACGTTCGTTTTTGTCCCCTACAGAATCCGCCCCAGAGCGACGTCCCCAGCCCCGCTGTGCCGAGGCAGCTCCGGTGCCCTGAGCTCCCGGGCCGCTGGGGCTGTCCCCATTCCCAGTCACCCCCGAGCCCGAAGCAGCCTCCCCCAGTGCCCCCAGCCAGCCCCACTGCTCCCCGGGCTCCCCACACCTGCCCTGCTTCCTTCTGATCTGTAATCAGAATGCCTTATAGTCTTAAATCCTGTCAATAACACAGACAGATACGGGGGTTTATTTTGAAATCAATTGATACAGAAATGAATATTATTTCTCAATGTATATAAAAGGGACATTCTTTACAGTTTTCAGTATTTTACACACAAGCCCCTCATGAATTTTCGGGCATTTTTGGGGAGTAACCTGCCTTTGTGGAGGGACCCCACCTGACCCCCCTCATCTTCCACTCACCTGCTCCCCCACAGACATTGGCACCATCATGCCCCAGACTCCCCACTTCCCTTTTCCTCCCCCCAACAGAAGGCACAATCTCAGTCCAAGTGTCCTGGCCAGCACCTCGGTGCTTCCATAAAGACCTTTCCACATGGACATCAGCCCCAAAACAGGGGGGAAAATCAGGAGAGGACAAGACCTCACAGGACTGGAGTACCCCCAACTCTTGCTCTGGCACAGGGAAAGTCCTTGAGAATGGAGGATGGTGCCTCTTCTCCCACTCCAGCTCTGCTCTGCCACATTCCCCCTCTGGTCCTGCACTCTGGGATGGATCTCTGCCAGAAGATGTCTCATGCCTTCCCTACGGTGCTGCTGCAGGGAGATCATGGCCCCAGTGGCTTGGAAGATGAATCCAGACTGTGACCCTGGACTCCTGAGGGTCTGATTTCCAGCCCCTCTTCCTGAGAGTCCAAAATCTAACACCCCTCACCACAGCGGGGTTGTCCCCTCCTTTCAGCCAACCGGGAGCCATGGATGGACCAGGAAGTGAGGATCCTACTGTTTGCTTTCCTCATGGTGTTCCTCAAGTCTGCATTCCTGAGGCTGTAGACAAACAGGTTCAGCATGGGGATGGTGACAGAACACACCAGGGAGGTGACCTTGTCCTGCTCCAAGGAGTGGCTGGAGTTGGGCCACAGGTAGGTGAGGATGGCTCTGCCATAGTACAGAGTGACACAGGCCAGGTGGGAGGCACAGGTGGAGAAGGCCTTGTGCCACCCAGCTGCTGAGGTGGCGCTGCCAATGGACGAGTAGGACACCAGGATGAAGGCTGTGGTGCTCAGCATGTTGAGCCCCACCACGGCAGCCACCATGGCCTTGCTGGCACAGCTGTCGGAGCAGGACAGGGCCAGCAGGGCGGGCCCATCGCAGAAAAAGTGGTCAATGGTGCGGGAGTGGCAGAACAGGGCATGGAATATGGAAACTGTGTGGAAGGTGGAGCTGATCACTCCAGCCAGGGAGGCCCCAGCCAGCAGTCCAGCACTAATCCCCTGGGACATGAGCATGGAGTAGAGCAGGGGCCTGCAGATAGTGGTTGTAGGCCATGGCGGCCAGCACGTGGCACTCAGTGCTGGCCCAGGTGGCGAAGGAGAAGAGCTGGGTGACACAACTCGCAAAGGAAATCACCTTCTTCTCTGCCAAAAAATCCCTCAGGGTCCGGGGGATGATGGTAGAGGAGTAGCAGATGTCCAGGAGGCACAAGTGGCTCAGGAAGAAGCACATGGGGGTGTGGAGGCACCGATTGATCTGGATCAAGGCAATGACTGCCAGATTTCCCATGAGAGTGACCACATAGATGGCAAGGAACAGGACAAAAAAATCACCTGCAGGTCTGTGAAGCCCAGGAGAATAAATTCAGATGCAAATGTCTCATTTTCTCTACCCATATTGAACATTTATACATCCAGTTTGGCTGCTTTATGTCATTAGATTGAAATGTTTAATACACATAAATCCATCGATAATGTTAAGAATGTCAATTTTTGTCAAGCAGTTACAAAGCCTTCGGTCAATAAAAGGTAAATTCTGCTTGAAAAAGAAAAAACACAAGTTCCTGGCACCACTATGCCCATTCAGCCAACATATTTGGAACCAGGTGGATATTTAAGCCATTAAGGAAGGAAATACTGTACCAGAATAAATCATTAAGAAATTGCAGGGCTTCCTCCTAGTTCTTCTCAATCCACTCACACATGAAATTCCATGATTTTCCTGATAATTGCTGGGAAAACAGAATTATGTCCCATCTTTTGATTATTCCCTATTCAGCCTGAGCACTTGAAGAATAAACACCTGCTCCACATGTCTCAGGATGAGATTTTCTAGGTGGAAGCATTGGAAAATGGGCTTTTCCTTAGTATATTTTTCCCTGTAGGAATAAGAGCTGGGATTTGTCTTACCTCACTTTGCTTTAGATATGATGCTTAATTTGGAGGTAAAACATATATTCAGGGTCCATCTTGCTGCTCACCAGTGAGAGATCAGCAGCTCCTAAAATCCCATTCTACAACAGACAGAATAAATAAACATGGGTTCTTCACCTGGATAACCATGGCTTGTTGGAGTTACACCAGGGAGTAAAGCAAGAGTAGGCACTGCTGGCTCCTGACAAATGGATCCAAACCTGGAAGTCCTCATTGTTGGATGAACCTGGGCTGAAGGGTTGAGTTTCACCCCCAGAACCTGATGTGTCCTTTCAGGTGTTCTGTGGTCTCCTGGAGTTATTAACAAGCATTTAGAGCTGCTTTTCATCACCCATGAGGCAGAGCCAGAGGTGTTAAAAATCAGGAAAACCAAATATTTGGGGCTGAATTTCCCCCCAGAGGAAGCATCCACCTGCTGCAGTCAGAGAATTGACTTCAATTTCTTCCTTAACTAAAATTCAGTCTCACTTCTCCTTACCCAACCAACTTCATTTTGTGTGGTTGATCAGAGACCTGGAATGGAAATAAATTCGGTTAAAACTCATGGACTATGTTCTATCCCTGCTGAAAGCTGGTGGTTGGTGTGGAAGAACTAATGGAATATTCATCCTTGTGTGGTTAGGATCTCCATTGTGGCACCCACTTTCCTACTCAAATTCCGTAAGATCTTTGGGCAAAGCAGTAGAAGAGCTTCTGACAAACTGCCCTGGGACTCACCAAGATCATTCCATCCAACCTGGCCCTAAACACTTCCAGGGATGGGGCAGCCACAGCTTCTCTGAGCAGCCTGTGCCAGTGCCTTACCACCCTCACTGAGAAGGATTCATTCCCAGTATTCCATCTATACCTACCTGAAGGCAGTGCTTTGCTCCTCTTTGCTCCCAGGTATGGTTGGAGTGGTGTTTGTACTTCCAGCTGCTCCCAGCTGCAGCTGGAGAGATACCCCAGGGCTTCTCCCATGTAACACCAGTGTTTGCAGAGCTTTGCTCTGTGGAGGATTCACAGAGCCAGGGATAAAACAAGTCAGGGAACAACATCTTCCCCTTCAGGGAGCTGTCAGAGCAAGTGAGAGGCAGCCAAGCCCTGAGGAGTCCCAGGATTCTCCAGTGCCAAGTCAGGATAGGATGATTTTAAAATTAACGGCAGCAGAAGCTGTTATTTGAAAAATAACAGCTCAAAAATGTTGCCTTTAATTGTTTAATACATGCTAAAAATATCCCCAAAGGACATTGATGGTAATATCTATGTTAGGGAATGGTTTGGGTTGAAAGAAGCCTTATGGATCATCCCATTCCATCCCCCTGCCATGGACAGGAACATCTTCCACTATCCCAGGTTGCTCCAAGTCCTGTCCAACCTGGCCTTGGACATTTCCAGGGATCCAGGGGAAGCCACAGCTTCTCTGGAAATCTCTGCCAGGGCCTCTCCACCCTCACAGGGAAGGATTTCTTCCCACTATCCCATCTAACCCCACCTGATGAATTCAGAGCACCTGAAGCATCCATTGAAAATTACCCTAAGACAAAAATTAAGTGCAGTTCAAAGCATCATTTCCACGTGTTAGGAGAACTTCAAACATCCAGTATTTTCAACAGGCTCAGGAGCTGATGCTTGGAAAATATAATGTCCAGGTGGGATCAGCCACATGATGCTGTTGTTTTATTCCTTGCCTGTTTCTCAGTTTCCTGAGCAAGAACAAGACACTTCTCTTCCCAAGGCTTACTGGAAAATCAGGAGAAATGACTTTTTATCTAAAATGAAAAGGAGATGATATTCCCAGCAATGTCCAATAGATGGTAGAGATGTACAGGAAATCCTGATCAATATCTTTGTTCTTTTCCCTCTTCCAGTGCTCCATTTTGTACCTCAAAAGGACTTTCATAGCTCTTTTACATCCCTTGGGATTGACTACAGAGAGCCATGGTGCACAGAAGGAGCAAAAAGAAGTTGTTCGTGTAAAAACAAGAATTAATTTCATTCAGAAGGAGATGAAATGCAACTTTGGACAAGGAAAAGACATCCACAAAACAGGTTGATTTGTCATCCTTGCCACTAACAAGTTTCCATCCAAAATATGGAGAAATGAGGGAGCTGAAATTTCTTTCAGGAGTTATTTCTTGCCTAAAATAAAGACTTTAAAAACAATTATCATCCTCCATTTTTTTTATTTCCTGTCATTCAGGTATTTTTCTTGTTTTGTCTTGTTGTTTTTCACTCCCTTCGCACCACTGCCTTAGTGCAAATCTCTGGATACAAACTCCACTGATAATATTCCTGACTTCGTTTTTAACAAACCACCATGGGCCTAAAGTGGAAAACTAATTAGAGGTTTGTTTGAAGTCTTTGAAAGGCAGAAATTGGGGGTGGAAAAAGGACAGGGCAAAGATGGTTTGTTCAATTGAACCTGCAAATGTATCCTGGTTTCAAATATGGAGCAATGTATTCATTAATTGTTTGACTTAGCTTTTGGGTGATATCTCCTTATCTCCAAACTGCATCAAAACTGCAAATTAATCCATTTTGAATGTTGTATTTCCAGCTTTCCTAAAAAGGGCTTTTCATTAGAGGTACCTCTCTGATCCAGACCAGAAATCACAGAATTCTAGAATGTCTCATTTGTTAAACCCACATAACCTCTATACAGGGAATCCTGA
Organism: Lichenostomus cassidix; assembly: GCF_008360975.1. NCBI lineage: Eukaryota > Metazoa > Chordata > Aves > Passeriformes > Meliphagidae > Lichenostomus > Lichenostomus cassidix. The sequence goes on from NC_139486.1 coordinate 59,270,930, forward strand.
CACCTTTCATGGAATCCTGGAAGAGTTTGGGATGGGAGGGACCTTAAGGATCATCCTGTTCCATCCCCTGCCCTGGGTATGGACAGCTGCTACTTGGCCAGGTTGCTCCAAGCCCCATATCCATAAATACCTACGGATATAAATGTATAACTTGCCTTCCTAAGGACAGAGATATCCTACATGTTCTTTCTGATCCAAAATTATATCTAGATATTAAAAGCCAACATTAAATGTATATTATACAATACTTTTAGATATAAAATGCAAAATATTCTTGAGTTAAACGTGTGCACTAACATCCACATGTTACTGAAGTTTCTTTTCCCTCCTAAATCTCTTTGAATCCCACCTCATTTCCAGCTGAAAATGAGGTATGGATGAGAGTTCTGCCACGAGGAAGAGGAAAAAAGAGCAGACAGAATTCCCTGTCCCTGGTAACATGACAAATCAGAATAAACCCATTAAATCTTTACAGGATTAAAGACAAAAATCCAATTCTTACCTCACCAGAGGAGCATTGGGATCATTGAAGGTTTCTTGAAGAACCTCTCCAACAGCAAAATAACCTTTAATAGAAATATTATTTAATTTTTCAAGTGAATGTAACTTTACTTCAGGCTCAGTGGCTGAGTTTGCTCCAGGTGTCCATTGCCAGCAGCTTAGGCTGTCCTAATGAGCTCTGGATGGATCCCTGGAGCAGCCAGCTGGGATTACAGGAGGTGAGGGCTGCTCCAAGCCTCCAGGTAATGAATGAACCCAAAAGGATCCCAGGCTACTCCTGCCTTGGCACCAGCAGGCCTGCACAGGTCTGACCCACCTGTCAGCACACAATCCAGAGTCCATTAAACCTTCTTATTCTGCTCCAGGTATTCCCAGGAATAGCTCAGCTGCCCACAAAACACAGTTTTGATCCAAAGATGGGATTTATCTATCAGTTAGCAGTAATGTGAAGCACATCCTCTGATATCTTAGGTGGAATTAGAGGGATCAAGACACTCCAGGCAGCCTGGAAGAGGATGTTCCATGTCCAAAGGAGACCACACAGGGCCACATAGAATCCTGGAATGGTTTGGGTTGGAAGGGGCATTAAAGATCACCCAGCTGGTACTGATGTTTTGGTTGGGTGTAGCTCTGAAACCAATGATATTTTAACATCAGCATTGGAATTTGGTGAGTTTCTGTGCCAACATTTCACCACTGATTCCCACTGATTTCACCATTACTTCCTGCTATATTACCAGTCTTCCAGGCACAACTTCAAACAGCCCCTCTTTTCTCAAAATAATAAATGAACCCAGGAAATCCAGTTATTTCCAAAAGAAACTTTTGATACTTGGAAAAGGACAACGAAGAAGGCAAAACAACTTGTAAAAAAAGCAAAATAATTATCAAGTAATTAAATATAAACCTTTGAACTGTTTATCATTAAATCCTTCCTCTCCCTTTGTGCATGTTCCCAGAAAAATGGCAATTTTTGCTTTCATGACCATTTCTCCTCCACATCAGACCTACTCTATCTCTCTCCAGGACTGTATTGCACCAAATTACCACCAACTTCCTCCAAAACCTTATTTTTCCACCTTCCAGCTTGCTTTATAAATAACAACCAGATTTATTCCAAGTCTCCTGATGTTCTCTCAGCCAATACTCCAGGCCACCAAGTGAGCAGGTGATGATGAGGCAGGTCCAAGGTTGACCTACATTCTATATGGTTTTATTTATCAGTTATTCATTTTAATTATTAATCCAGTTTATCAAACCGTTATATTATATATCCCACACACTGGATAAAGTTCAGAACAATAAATTCATGTTTTATACTCTTTTCTGAACTCCAGGACACTGAAACATCTGAAAGCCAACTCAGTCCTGGGTCTGACTTGGGTCCCTGATCAAGGCATGGTGCAGATGAAAGGAATGCAGGGATGTGCACATGTTGTGAAACTGACAACCAGGACTTCTCCAGTATAACTCCTGAGGGGAACAAACTCCTTGGGCTGAGCTTCAATACAGTTTGTGGGACAAGCGTGTGGATGGAGCCCCCAGATGGGGTGATTAATGCAGATTAATTCACTCTGAGACAATTAATCATTGCCTCCAAGTGTCCAGAGCCACCTGCTCAGGTAGGACATCCAGGCTGCAGGCACTTCAAGGTGGATAATCTCATCCTTGAAGGAAAACTGGGCTGTTGGGTGTCCACAGAGGGACATCAGCAGCTCCAGAGCTGGGGCCAGAGATGCTTTGTGTGACACTTGGGGACTCTCTGACCAGCGGGTCATTGCTGCTGCCATGTGTCCTGGTGGCTCCTGCACATGAAAGATTTGAGATCCCTGAAGCACAATGGGTTTCAGAATTCCATGCTATCCCTTTTTGTGTGCTCTTTTCTTTGTTTATCTGCTCTGCCATGAGGAGGACCGAGGGTTTTATCCCAGGAGAGCAGAGAGAACATATTTACAGCCCTGCCACCCACAGGCTCAGCTGTTGGAGTCAGGGAAGGAGCACATCTCTCTCCACATCAGCCTGGATGTTCTCTGCTGCATTTGGGATAAACCCTTGGCTCCAATCACCACAGCGAGGGCACAGGAGGAGCTGTAAATCCAAGAGAAAGAAGTTGAATTCCTTCTTCATGTCCTCCCATCCCCTTTTTTTGGGGCTGTGTCAGAAAACAGCCTTGCAAAAGTAGGAGTTTTTATAATAAATGGGAATAATGTCTTATGCAGCTTGGCTTTTATTTTTCTTAGGCAGCTGAAGCAACATAAATGGATTTATGGAAGTATTAAGGGTGAGTCTTATTTAGTTATAAAGAATTGTCAGCAGAATACAGTTGTTAAATCAGCCTTTGGAACTGGATTATTTTAAAATTCATTCCCATTTCAGTGTTTTATCTTCATTCCCATGGTTTTTGGATGTTTCAGCCTGCTGGAGCTCAGAAAGGTATAAAACATGAATTTACCAATGTGAATTTTACCCAGTATGAATGATATATAATAGCTGGATAGACTGCATTAATAATTAAAAGCCAAGGGAAAATGTTCTTAATGTGATGTAATGTGGGATTTCACTTGGATTAGGACTTTCTTCTGCTCCAGGTTTATGTGATCTCTAATGAGGTTCCTCCAAGGTAACTTCTGAAACAAATTTCTTTCAAACCAAAAGGGAATAAATATCTGATTCTTTTATGGAATAAATCCAAACTTTTATGCATCTGAGCACAAAGAAGCAAATTTGCCATTCGTGTTGCTTTAAGATACATGTTCTTTTCTAAGCACCTCAACTGGTAAGTAAAAAAGTCTAGAATTTATTTTTGGAAAACCTATGGAATATACCAACAAGTGGCAATTAAAACAGTGACTGATTGCAGTTAAATATGGCCCAAAAGAGAAACTCTGAGGTTTACCATTTTGATGCATTTGTTCTCTTTGTCTCAGTAGGTAACACCCAGCCATGGGAGGAAACCATACGCAGCCCACATTCATCCTCCTGGGAATTACAGACGCTCCCTGGGCTCAGGCCCCTCTTTTTGGGCTCTTTCTGCTGATTTACATCATCACTTTGGTGGGGAACATCGGGCTGATGCTCTTGGTTTGGGTCTCTCGCAGCCTCCACACCCCCATGTACTTCTTCCTCACTCATTTGTCCCTGGCTGACATCTGCTATTCCACCGTCATCTCCCCCAAAATGCTCATGGGCCTCTTGTTTGGGAATAAAACCATTTCCTGGGCGGGCTGTGTGACACAATTCCACCTCTTTGCTCTCTTTGCCACAGCCGAGTGTCACCTCCTGGCCACCATGGCCTACGACCGGCTCGTGGCCATCTGCCACCCCTTGCTTTACACCACGGCCACGTCCCCCCGTGCCTGCTGGCAGCTGGTGGCCTGGTCCTACCTCGTGGCCTCCCTCAGCGCCCTCATCTACACCAGCTGCACCTTTGGGGGCTCCTTCTGCGGGCCCCGCCGGGTCGACCACTTCTTCTGTGATGCCGGCCCTGTGCTGAGGCTGGCCTGCTCCAACACCCACGGCAGTGAGGTCACCATCTTTGCCCTGGTCATGGCCAATGGGCTGGGCACCGGCGTGGTCATCCTGCTCTCCTACGGCCGCGTCCTCCACACCATCCTGGGGATGCACTCGGTGCCCAGCAGGGCCAGAGCCTTCCGCACCTGCACCTCCCACCTGGTGTCTGTGTTGGTGTTCTACGGGACGCTGCTCTTCGTGTACCTGCAGCCAGCATCCCGGCATGGCAGCCAGGATAAGGTGGCCTCTGTCTTCTACACCGTGCTCAGCCCCATGCTCAACCCTTTCATCTACAGCCTGAGGAACAGGGAGGTGAAGGCAGCGCTGGAGAAGTGCAGGAGGAGGATGGTAAACTGCTGCTGGCATCAAAGAAGTGCAGCTCAGGGAATCAGGGAATCCTGGGATGCTTTGGGTTGGAAGGGATCTAAAAGATCATCTGGTCCAGCACACCATGGGCAGGGACACCTTCCACTAGGCCAGGCTGATCCAAACCCCATCCAACCCGGCCTGGAGCTCTTCCAGGGATCCAGGGGCAGCCACAGCTTCTCTGGACAACCTGTGCCAGTGCCTCACCATCCCCTTAGGGAAGAATTTCTTCCCAGTATCCCATCTAACCCTACTCTCAGCTTAAAGCCTTTCCCCATTGTCATGCCACCGTGTGCCTTTGTAGAAACAAACCATTCATCTAAAGTAAGAGATGATCCATTAAAATAATTGGATATGTCCCTGATCCTCACAATTTTATATATGCTCTTCCACAGTTCCTCACAAAACTCAATTACAATATTTGTCCTGGAGAAATAAACCTCACAGTCACATCTTCCTTGGAAGGAAACAAGAGTGGGAGCCTCAAACTTGAATTGAATTCCCTTTCCAGCCACGAGGCTGTCAGAAGAAATTAGTCAGAATGGTTCTGGAGTATTACTCCAATTATTCTTCTCTTTCTCATAGGATGCACAAATCACAATTTTATTGATTTGTAACTTATTTTGCACTGATGAATGTATATTTTTCTTGCAAGATTATTGTCCTTATCCCTAAACTCCAATAAAATTCCTTGTTGTTACCTGTGAGTTATTTATTAGAGCAGAGCTGCTGGGGTGGAAGGGAGCATTTGGGAAGAGCAAGAGTATTTTAACATTTGATTGGTAAAAAAACAAGATAAAAGGCTTAAAAAGTGCATTTTTTTCTGGCTTAGAAGGATCAAAGCTAATGGGACTTGGGATCTCAAGATACACCTTGGAATATCAAGGGGAATGCAAGTGTTCAAGTGCCAAAACATATCTTGAAAACCTAACAGATGTATTTCAACCCAAATTTAAGCACATGTCTAGTTTCCATAGGTGAAAGAATCCTCAGCCCCTGATCTATGGATAGCTGAGAGCTGTTTGGGTGTGGAAAAGGCCCTGAAAAACGCAAACCCAACAGTTCTCCAAATCATGGCTCATTAAAGAAGGTACAGGAATGGCCACAGCACTGGGGAGAGACCAGCAATCCTTCATCTTTTCCCGGCCTGGAAAAAACTCCCAATTACTGCCCATCCTAATGAATTCAAAAGGCTATTTGTGGGTTTAAGGGCAAACTGAGTGCAACCTTGGAACTTCCTTTACCATTTGGGTGGTCAGGATAAGCTCAGCAGAGATGTCCACCTCTTCCTCCTCTTCTCCACCTTGTCCCTCACCTGTTGACACCTTTGTGGGGTGGGAAGAGTTCTGACTGCACAGAGGGACAGGCCTTGGCCGTGGAAGGGAAAGGTGGAAACTGGAATATTTTCCCTTTGTTACTGTGTTGTGAAGATGTCATGTTCTGAGGAGTCATGTGGGAATTAAATTCCTTTTAAAAAGTAGATGGATGGTGAACAGTGTCTATCAGTTCTGGAAACAAACAGCACGAGAAGAGATGTTTTAGGGCTGGGGGCTTCTACCTGGGAAAGGTGGATCTGGACTGGATTAAAAGAGTTGGAATAAATGTAATTAAATGACAAAGGGCTTGGCAAGAGAGAGACTTTCGATATCAAAATTGGGTGGGAAGGGAATTTAAAGCTCATTCCATTCCAACCCCCTGCCATGGGCAGGAACACCTTCCACTAGACCAGATTGCTCCAAGCTCCGTCCAGCATGGCCTACAACACTTCCAGGGATGGGGCAGCCACAGCTTCTCTGGGAAACCTGTGCCTCACCACCTTCACAGGGGGGAATTTCCCCCCGCTATGCAATGTAAGTCAACTCTCCTTCAGTTTAAGATTGTCAGGTTGAAAGGAAGAATTAGGAAAGCCCACCAGCAGGTGTGAGCTCCAGACCCCACCACCATCCAACCAGTGGGCCCTGAGCTCCAGGTGCCACCATCCAGGTGCTCACAGCTATTTCCACCACAAGTGATGCTGTTTCCATTCCCAGAGCAAGAAGTGATCCTGGGAGACCAACCACCCTTCAAGGAATCATCAGCTTAACAAGATCTTCTGGGCTTTGCCAGGAAAGTTTCCAAATCATCAAGGAAGCTTCTCAGAGGGCTTTTAAACAACTTCAGTCATCCTTCTTAATGAGCCACGAGAGACTAATTAGCAAGGGGAAACCATGGAGAAACTTTCTTCCTTGGTAAAGACAAAGTGAACTTCTCCAGCTGCTTTGTTTGCCATGTCCAGGAGACAAAGAGCTGCAGGGTCAGTGTGGTGGGATTGTGACTGTGTTGAGGGACCTTAAAACTCATCCCATTCCAACCCACTTCCAAGGGCAGGGATGATTCCCACTATCCCAGGCTGCTCCAAGCCCTGTCCAACCTGGCCTGGAACTCTTCCAGGGATCCAGGGACAGCCACAGCTTCTCTGGGAAACCTGTGCCAGGGCTTCCCCAGCTTCACAATAGGGAAAAATTTCTTCTCCATACCCAATCTAAATGCTCTGAGAGTGTGAAATTATTCCCCCTCATCCTGTCACTCCAGACCCTTGCCCAGAGTCCCTCTGCAGCTCTCCTGGAGCCCCTTTAGGCTCTGCAAGAGGCTCTCAGCTCTCACCCCTGAGATGAAATTCCCACCTACAGGCTGAGCTCAGACATGGGTTACTGCTGGCTTAGCAGTTGGACTCCATGATCTTAAAGGGCTTTTCCAGACAAAATAATTCAGGGATGCTGTAAATGCTTCTCTCCCATATTTGCTGCTGGTCAGCATTCCTGCCTCTCCTGTTGGCTTCTGGCCTCAGCTTCACTGTAGATCCCACCATTTGTTCTTCCTTCCTTCCTCTGTGCCTCATGATTTATTTTAGAGGGGAAACCACACAATTACCCAAAACTAAGCAAAACCAATTTAATAATAAAACCAAAATAGGATCCAAATGACAGGATAGAGAGCAGTGGTGGGAAATTCCACCAGAAACCACGGGAGATGCCAGATGATGGCTCTCAGCTGCCTGAGCATGCTTGGGCCTTGAGTTTGGTCACTGCCCACTCTGTGGTGGCACTCAGGAAATTTCCCATGGAAATTAATGACTTTGAAAGCAGCTCTGTAAGGAAGAGACTTGCACTGGTAAATAAACACCACTACTTTCAGGAAGTTCAATGGAAGCGTGAGGTTTTATGTCCCACTTCTTTGTATAGATGTAATTATATATATAATGCAGATTTGTATGTAAAAAGGTCTTAATATATACACTTTTTTATCTATATAAAGAAAACTTGTATTTAAATTTTTTCCTGAAAATATATATAATCTTAAAATATATAAATTAAACTTTTGAAAGATACAATTTGTCTCTTGGTATCACAGGGAATTAAAAAGAACTGGTGCAAGAAATGGGGATTCCACGATTGGGACACAGATCAGGATCTGAAGAAGTGCTGCAAGGGCTCATTGGGAAGAAGGCAAAACACATCAGGAACTTGTCTGCTGCAATTTATTTTTACATGATGGGATATCCTGATATCTGAAAACCCAGGCAGTCAGAACCAGGTATCAAAGAGAGTCAAAGTCATGTTTATGCGAGCAAAGAGAAAAATGTCTTTTCTTTTACCCATAAAAGAGGGAAATGGTCCCATAGTAGCTGTAATCAGAACAGATGAAGATGAAGATGAAGATGATGAAGATGAAGATGTGTGCTTCAAAATGGCTGCAGGAGACTCAGCTGCAGTCATCTGCACTGGCCAGAGAATCCTGGAATGGCTGGGGTTGGCAGGAACCTTAAAGCTCATCTCATTCCAAGCCCCTGCCCTGGGCAGGGACACAGGATAACCCAGGAAGAAAATGTGTCCATCAGGAGGAAACATCGATGCTGGATGTTCCACCATCTTCCCACATGGTGATTCCAGCTCCTCTCATGGTCAAATGCTTGACCACAGAAGATGGACACAGTTCACCCCCATTTTACCAATCCCCACCTGCACAAAGAGCCAAAACCTTTTGGGTTTGAGAGCAGCAGCTCCAGCACAAAGCCACAGCGCACAGAGGGATGTCACCACAGCCACAGACTCGGAGTTTCAGTCACTGTGGCTCATGTTCCTGTTTAAAGGTCAGGTGATGGTCAGTGGAAGACCAGTGGGACACAAAGTCATTGAATGTCTTCTCAAAATATTAATCAGATTTTAAATATTTTTCAAATATTTTTAACAATTATTTAATATCACCAAACAATGGTTGTAAGGGCCTGGAAGGAGAGTTGCTCTGGGGTTTATGGTTTAAGTGTCTTAAAACTTATGGAGGTTTGATGTTTTAAATAAAACATTAAAAATAATCTTTCATTTTATTGAAAGAAGAGATGTACAATCTTCCCTGCACCTAAATTACGCAATGCCATGAGTAGGACTGTTACAGAGGATCAGAAGGGTGGGAGAACAGCAGGAGTTACACACAGAGGTCCCACTTCATGGTCCTGATCACAGAGTCAGGGAATTGGTTAGGCTGGAAAAGTCCTCTAGGATCACCAAGTCCAACCATTCCCCCAGCACTGCCAAGGCCACCACTAATCCATGTCACCAGGTGCCACATCCACACAGCTTTTAAATCCCTCCAGGGATGGGGATTCCACCACTGCCCTGGGCAGCCTGTTCCAGGGCTGGACAGCCTTTTCCATGGAGGATTTTTCCCTCTATCCACCCTAAACCTCTGCTGGTGTAACTTGAGGACTTTGTCTCCACATCTGGGGATGTGAGTTGAGGACATTTGGGGTCACTGCCATGGGGGTCAGCAGAGCCAAAAAGAGAGGAACAGGAGCATGAACAGCTCAGGGGTTTTATCCAGGCAGCTAGATTAAATATTAACCAGGGAATTACCAATAGGCTTCGGGGACAAAGGATTCAGCTGGCTGATCCTGAGTGCCTGTGAATTGTGTGTCATTAATGAATCAGCCAACTACATTGATCCTGGTTCGATTTTACCTAACTGAGGAGCTTCTCCTCCATCCCTCGTTATTCCATCTCTCTAGGAGAGCCCCATCACTCTGGATTTCAGCATGGACCTGGCACAGGGTGAGAAAATACACTAATTGGGGGATTTTTGCTTTTTTTCACATGTGCAATACTTCTGCACCAAAACATTAACACCAAACCTTTCACAGAATCTGGGAATGGTTTGGGTCGGAAGGGACCTTAAGGCTCATCCAGTTCTGCTGCCCTGCCAAGAGGAAGGACACCTTCCACTAGACCAGGCTGCTCCAAACCTCATCCAAACACCCAAATTGAAGTGAAAAAGTTCCTCTCAGCTGATATTGAATCAACCAGCAAACCATCTAAGTCAAAGTACAAAAGACACCGAAACTGTCCCTCTGAGATATTTAACAAATCTCCCAGGATATCACCAGCATCTCCATTTTATTTAGTCATTATGTTACAACATCCAAGCTTATTTTATGTCCCTGAGTCTTCTCAAAGCCTCCTTCACCTCCTGGTTCCTCAGGCTGTAGATCCAGGGGTTCAGCATGGGGGTCACCATGGTATAGAGCACAGCAGCCCATTTATCTCCTGTTCTGGAGGTGTGTGACTTGGGGATTAAGTACATGAAAATCAATGCCCCATAGAAGGTGGTGACGGTGATGAGGTGGGAGGCACAGGTGGAGAAAGCTTTGCGCTTGCCCTGGGCTGATCTAATGCTCAGGATGGTGGAGATGATGGCCACATAGGACACCAGGACCACCAGGATGCTGGGAACACCGAGTAAAGATGATAAAGTCCTCTGGATGATGAGGCTGAGGGTGTTGTCAGAGGTGGAGAGTGAGATCAGCACAGAAATGTCACAGAAGAACAGATGGATGGCACTGGAGCCACAGAAGAACAAGCTGGTCATGCTGATGGTTTGTGCCACACCATTGGTCAGCCCCAGGAGGTAGCACCCAGTGACCAGGAGGAAGCAGCGCTCTGGTGACATGACAAGGGGGTAGAGCAGGGGGTGGCAAATGGCCATGTATCGATCATAGGCCATTGTGGCCAGCAGAGAGCACTCAGTGGCCCCAAACAGGTCAAAACTGAACACCTGAGCCATGCACCCAGCATAAGTGATTCCCTTCCTCCTCAACAAAACCCCAACCAACATCCTGGGGGTGACAAGGGTGGAAGTGCAGAGGTTCACAAATGCCAGGTGGCCCAGGAAATAATACATGGGGGAGTGGAGCATGGGACTGACTCTGATCAAGGCAATCATCCCCAGGTTTCCCAGGATGGTGACAAGGTAAATGAGCAGGAACAGAAGGAACTGGGCAACCTGAGTCACTGGGTCCTCGGTGAACCCTGCCAAGATGAACTCTGTTGCTTGGGTGCAATTCCATCCTGACATTCCTTCAAAGTGTGTTCTCTCTGTGAACTCCTTGCTGGACATTTTTTCCAGGAGGAAAACCCTCTTTCCGGTGGGATCTGCTTGAAGGCAACCCTACAATATCTAAAGTGAGAGTTTAGGTACAGATCAATTAGAATAACCTGGGCAGAAGTCAAGGCACAGTTAGGGAAAAGCTGTTGGTTACACAACCCTGAGTAGCTTTACCTTGGTGCTGCCTTTAATCCCCTGTGTGTGTTCACTCTGGGACTTTGAGATCATCCAGTACAACCTGTAACATGGAGAAACCCAATAAAACCTGTAAAAGACAGCACAGAATTGATTATTCATCCTTGTGTTGACATCTGCCAAACATCTGCTTTGTCTGTCTTTTCTATAGAATCCCAGAAGGGTTTGGGTTGGAAGGGATCTTGAAGACCATCTCATTCCACCCTCACTCCATGTGCAGGGACATGTTCCATTAGACCAGGTTGTTCCAAGTCCCCTCCAACCTGGCCTTGAACACTTCCAGGGATCCAGGAACATCCAAAACTTCCTGACTATGAAGCCTCCCCTCCCTCCTGGACACACTCTTTTGGCTCTAAAAGGTTTTCCCAGCTCTTTGCCCTGGTCCTGCAGCCCTCAAATGAAAATGTGCAACACCCAAAGCTCAGCTACCTCCTCCTGAAAATAGTATTTTGGGAAAAATATTTTTAAAATCACCTTTTGGATGTTCCTTATATCAGCAATGGTAAGATCCACAAGGGTTCCTTACAGGAAATATTCCAGTCCTCGTCCAGGAGCCCTTTGTGGTCAGTGAGGAGAAGTTTCCAGAGCAAGCATTCCAACGGGGTGTCCTCACCACACACCTGCTGTGCATCACCTGCATTTGGTGCTAAGCCCTGAGTACAATGAGGAACTGGAGCCCAGGAGCCTCCAGGTAGGACCTGAGATGAAAACTGAAGGTGTTTCTTCTTGACAAGAGAAAACAAGAGGAGATGGGTGGCTCAGCATGCGCTGTCCTGGCTCATGGTTCTCCAGGATGATCTTCTCCTACATCTCTGCACTCTCCCTGCTTTCCTCCTGATGCTCTTGGAGGTGAATGTTAGGTGCGACTGCCTGGAACTCCGGAAAGGAGTCTGAAAATATACCCTTTGTCAGCAAACACCTTTGTTATTCCATGCAATTTGGGGATTTGGGGACTCTTGGAGCCCCAGGAGAGTAACAAAGCCCAAAGTGGGTTGTTATCTCTTCTCTGAGATTCTGAATTTCAAGGCAATTGCCCAGAGGAGATGATCTCACCTTGAGGTAGCCACAGGGCTTTGGGGTTTCTCCAGAGCAACCACAGAGCAACACTGCACCTGTTGTGTCCAATTTTCGTGCACTTTTGGAGATTTTTCAGCTCCACAAATGCCATGTTTGGCCTTGTAACACCAGGGAGCTGAGGGGGACCTCACTGGTGGGGCACAATCCCATGGGAGCTGGTAGCCATCAGCAGTTCCAGGCACCAGAGATGATGAACCACCTTTCTACCCATTCTAAATTCCTTATGCCCAAACCACAGCTCACCTGTCCCATCTCTGGAAGTGTTCAAGGCCAGGCTGGAGAAACCTGGTCTACTGGGAGGTGTCCCTGCCCATGGCAGGGATGTGGAACAAGATGAGCTTTCAGATCTCTTCCAAACCAAACCATTCCAGGATTCTATGAAGACTGGCTTCAAGAATCCAGGAGAATCATAGAATATGCTGAGTTGGAAGGGATTCACAAGGATCACAGAGTCCATCTCTCAGCCCCACACAGCACCATCCCCAAGAGTCACACCATGTGCCCAAGAGCATTGTTCCATTCACTCCTCTGATCTCTGCCAGGCTTGGTGCTCTGCCCACTGCCCTGGGGATCCTGTTCCAGTGCCCAACCACCCTCTGGGGGAAAAACCTTTTTCTAATATCCATCCTAAGCCTCCCCTGACTCAACTTCAGGCCATTCCTCTTCTAAGCATGCTTCTCTGTAAAATAGCCAATTTCATCCCTTCCTCCTTTATTCCTTGTATACAGTCTCACAAAGAACACCACTGACCTTTGGGTCCTGCCCAATCATTTTCTGTAGGATATTCAGTGTCACATCCCTGAGCAGCCCAAGCAGACAAATCAGGGTTGTGAACATTAATTCAAAATGCATCTTGCACAAATAAATCTGAGATCAAGATTAAGAACTCCTTAAGAGACCCCTGAATCCAGAGTTACCCTGATGCTCCCTGGTTGTGCAAACACACCACCCAAGGAGCAGGGACTTGCTCAGTCTTTGTTTAAACCATTCCATTGTATGGTTTACTTCATGCTGACTATAATCCTCTATCTCATCCCTCCTCACTTGCTGTCCATTAGCCTCGAATTCCATTTTTCATCTCCATGGCAGTCTCACATCTATCAATCCTTCCGGGGACCCAGCCTCCTCAGAATCCATAGAATCCCAAACATCTCGATCCCATTTATCAGGATCCCACTGTACTCCTGCTCCTGCAATCCCTCTATTCACTTGGTTTTGCTCCACTCATCCCCTTCTTTTCTTACACTCCTACTGCACCACCCCAACTCCAGAATTTTTGGCTACAGTCTGCTAAGTGTCCAACTCACCACCAAGCAGGTTATTCTGGAACTGTAACATTACCATTTGGTTGTGCAAATCACACACTTGTCACCTCATGTGGGAACATTCCAACAACACTTGTTCCTTCTGTTGGTGCTGCTTCTGATACACTGTTTGAAAAATCCATCCTTGTCTTCCCAAACCTAGCTCTTTTCCCCTTTTATTATGCAAATTATGGATTCATTTTATACATCCAGGGCTTCAGCTTCTTTTAATTAATTTCCTGACTGCTCACACAATCCTCCAAACATAGACCACTTGAGAACCAGTGAACTACAGGGAAGCTCATCCCATTCAGGAATTTTAAACGGGACCTATTCCTAACATTTAGATTTGAAAAGTGACTTTTCTTTCTGATAGAGCCAGACTACATGAATTTTGTTCTGCCAGTGGGCAGGGTCAGCACCAAAACCACAGACACCAACTTCAGGAATTAAGTGTCATTTACTACAGCTCAAAGCAGCAAGGAATTACCAAAGGAGAAGCTCAGCAATGCACCTCAGCATTGCTACCAAAGATTGCCTACAGGGATTACAAAGATACAGCACCAGCGACCTTAATATTTCATTGTCCTACAGAGCTGCACAGCAGCTGGGGAAGCCCTTGTCACAGCCAAGCACTGGAGAGCCCCTGCCAGGACTGGGAATTCCTTTAGGTGAATCCACCCACAGGCAAAGAGGCTTCTGACTGTGCTGGGACAGAGCCCAGCTTGGACAGCGTGCAATAAACAAGATCACACAACTTCCAGTGTGGGAACATCTGGCTTCAGCCTCCTCCTGGGTTTCTCCCAAAGCCTGGCCAGGGTTCAGGGAGCATCCCAGGGAGTTGCCTTAGACCATGGATCTCCCAACAAGGCCCCAGGGTTGATTTCAGGGCCTCGTGGAGCTTCTTAATACAGAAAGGTCAATACACGTTTTTTTAATGAGCAGATACCGAGATCCTTGCAGTAATGATCCTGTGGATTTCATTAATGAGAGAACACACATACAACACCTGGTTTGAAGGTTCACCCAGAGCTCAACTTCAGCTCAAGGCTCTTGCTCAGGCCTCAGTGTTTCAGTAAGTCACAAGCTGTTTGAACCTCTGCAGAAAGCTTGCTCACATCTGCTGTGGAACCACACTTCAGGCAGCATTTCCTTGTGCCCATTCCAGAGGATAATTAGCTGCCATTACAGAGTAATGACTGATCCTGGAATTACAGAAAGCAGGCAGAGGAAGGATGCTTTTACTTCCACCCAGAAAGTCAAAGGATAGAAAAAAATCATTAGGTGTACACCTGAGCAATTTCCTAAGCAGAACCAGGACATAAGATGCCAGTCACTCCTGACTTCCAAGGCAGCGCTGGGAGCTCTGGCACTCACCTTTAGTCCTTGTCTTGGACAGCAAGGCAATCCAAGGGACAGCAATCCAGGGTTCTGCTGCTTCTTCAAGGAGCTACCAAACAGCACTATTCTGGCTGAACACAGCAGCAAAACCAGCACACCCTTCCTTGGGCAAAACTCAAGCTGCTGTAAAGCTAGGAACACAAGACAACCTTCCCTTTCCACTGAAGGATATTGATCCAGCTCTTCTGACATGTGGACATTTGAGACAGCAATCTGTAACACCTTGTGAAACCTCGAATATGTCTTATTGTTGCAGTTTTATACACATTCTTACTTCTGTACTTTTATATCTTGATGGTGTATGTAGAGATGCTTTGCTTCTATCAAAAGTATTAACATC
>NC_139486.1:59286537-59316755 GCF_008360975.1 Lichenostomus cassidix
TGTTCCTCAAGCTCTGCTGTGGCTCCCAGAGGAGACACCCAGGGAGGCTCTTTGTCACCATCCTGCTCAACGTCCTGCTCTTCTTCGCCTGTGGCATCCCTTTCTGCTTGGAGGTTCTCCTCTCTCTTCCTTATTCTAGCCCTTTATTCCCTGGAAACATCTACTTTCTGCTGGCACTGCTGAACAGCAGCCTCAACCCTGTGATTTATGTGCTGGTGGGGAGCTGGCAGCGGCGTCGCTTCCAGCGCTCCGTCAAAGTCGCTCTGCAGAGGTTGTTTGAGGAGAAAGCCAGGAGTGAGGAGGGCAGCCATGGCCCTGGGGACACTGCTGTGGTGGAGGCGACAGCTCTGTGAGGCACTGCTGGACATGAGGCACCTGGAGATGTGTCACCTCAAAGACACCCACAAATATGGGACCATGTGGGCACATGGCTCTGAGCTCAGTCCTGTTCCTGTATTCCCTCTGAATGACCCTCATTGCCTCAGCCTCAGGGAATAAACTCCATCTCCTTTGGCTCAGCAGATGAGTTTCGTGGGGTTTTGGGGGATCTCTTGCCTGGGCAGAGTGTGACAGGTTAAGTCCTGGGGACATATCCTGTATGGGAGGGCAGCAATTTCCCAAATCTCTGTGGGGCTGGGGCCTCTAGATGGCAGGAGAAAGGTAGGGATCTCAAGGAGCATCCTTCCCCGTCTGTCTGACAGAGCCAGCCCTGTATTCCTTGCTCATGGGAAGAGATCAAACTGACCCAAGGTAGGGCTGCCGAGCTGGGGGAGGGACAGCAACATTCCCTTGCCCATTAAGTGGGAATTTGTCATATTTTTCCATTCCATAATTAAATCATTCTGAGTAAAGTGCAGGGACGATGGTGAATTCCACTGAATTCTGGTGCCTGTGACCAAAAAAGAGCTTGAAATAAGGAAATTCACATCACCAGGTGCTTGGACCATTTTATTGTGCAGAAATTAGGGGGTTATGCTGCTGTTCTGCAGAATGAGGCCATCCTCTGGTTCCCCAGCACCAATGTCCAAGGAAGCCCTTCAGCACCTCCATCCTGAACCTGGCCATTCTCAGGAGGAGCTGAACAGCAACTCTGCACAGCAGCTTGAGCCAAAATCCAGGTTGTACTGGTCTTTTTCACGTTGTTACCACCCCATAATTAGATCTGGATTTATTCATTTTGTTTGTTTCCAACATGGTAACTCTGACCCCAAAATGTGTTGAATAAACAACATCCATTCACTGCAGAGCTCATCCCTGGTGAACAGTGTCCAAAAATTGCTCGTTTCCTTAGTTTTTCCCACTCTAAAGCCTCTGTCTTGTGTGAGGAGGGCAGGTACCTGTCTCATACCAGAGCTCTTCCTAAGGCACATTCC
Organism: Lichenostomus cassidix; assembly: GCF_008360975.1. Taxonomy (NCBI): domain Eukaryota; kingdom Metazoa; phylum Chordata; class Aves; order Passeriformes; family Meliphagidae; genus Lichenostomus; species Lichenostomus cassidix. The sequence goes on from NC_139486.1 coordinate 59,287,911, forward strand.
TGCAATGTTTGGGATGATGTTGACAGTGCCAAGAGCTCCTCATTCCTCCTGGGAGAGATCTGGGCAGCAGACCCATCTCTTGCTCAGGGGAAGTTGTCCCTCCTTTTGCCACTGCCTTAAATCCAGGGGAAGACAACGTGCCACTGCTTCTGGAAAGGGAAGGGAGAGTGAAAGCCTTGGGTGGTGAGTCATGCTCTGGAGACTGTCAAGGTTTAGCCCTGACTAAACGCCAGGCACCTCGACTCTCTCTTGCTACAAAAAGAAAACTATAAAAAATACACACCAGTCTCATGAGTCAAATGAGATAGGACACTGGTTGGCAGGAGGATGCACAGAAAAAGAAAAAGGGCAAGCAGGCTCCAAGCTTAAAGTTACAAACAGTGATTTAATTACCTAATAGAGTTGGAGGATAAATGCAAGGCAAAAATAAACTTTTCATACAGTTTTTGTTCACTCCCCCCCCCCTAAAGAATCTATAGTATTCACCCCCTTTCCTCTTTTATAACCACCAGACCTGGGTAGGGAGGCAGGGGGTGGGGGGGTATTTTTTTCAGTCCACAGAGCAGGTCCATACATCTATTCATCACCACAGTTTTTCTACTACGAATACTCTTTATCTATACTTATTTCTCCTTCTCATCAGGCAGTTTCTCTGCTCTCACCCCCACCCTCTTAAGAAGCAGTCTCTCTGCTCACCCCCCTTTCCCTCTTTCCAAGCCCACAACACAGACAGGGGGCAGGTTGAGAGGGGTTTGTTCTCTGGTCAGTCCAATCAGGGAGAGGGGTTCTCTACTTAGCCAGGGGTTCCTCCCACAAGAGACAGTCCTCTGGGAACTTCTTTGGCGTGGGTCCAATCTCATGAGCAACATCCTGCCCGAATTCTGCTGCAACATGAGTCTCTTTGTCCATAGACTGCTGTGCAGACTCTGCCAAGCTGAGGCCAGGCTGCTTCCATGCCAGGAGCAAGGCCTTTCTCTTCCTTGAAAAGGCCTCTGTAGCTTTAACTCTTTCGAGCCTCCAAACTGGATCACTGCCCTCTCCAGGCATCCACCTGCTCCTCTGGAGTGGGCTGTGGGTGGATTTCTGCACTCCTGTGGACTCCATGGGCTGCAGGGGAACCTCCTGCTCCCCCCATGGCCTTCAGCACAGCTAGCAGAGAGTTTTCAGCTCCAGCACTGGAGCAGCTCCTCCCCCACCTTCTTCACTGACCTTCACGTCTCCATGCTGTTCTCCCTCACATATTTTCACCTCCACCTCCTCCTCCTCCAACTACAAAGAAGTGAAAGAAGTGTGTGCCTGCTTTGTTTTGATTTCTTCTTAAATATGTTTTCACAGAGGTGTAACCAGCACCTCCAATTGGCCCAAACTTGGCCAGCAGCATGTCCATCACCTTCAGAGCCATCAGAGATTGGCTCTGCTGGACTTGATATAAAAACTTGCAGAACTTGCACTCAGGACACACAGGAGCCATCTCTGTGTTACTCCCCACCCCTCAGACACATCCCCAGGCCTACCACAACAGCTTCTGAGGGGTCCAAATTTCAACTAGATGTTAAAAATACTTTCCTGATGTTTTGGGCCAATCAAAACCACCACATTGACACATGTGAGGTTAAACATCTAAGAAGCATTGATTAACAGAGTTGTTAATGATTAACAGAACAGAGCAACTTCCCCATATGAGAGGGATTTTCTCTCCCTGTCTCCCATTTTCATGTCCATTGGAAAGTAGAAACTTTCTGAGGTACAACCTCTTGTCCAGGAAAGGACTCCCATCATGAAGGGAGTTTCTCCCAAGGCAAGTGCAGAAGGATCATGATCCTTCCATGTATTTTTCTAGCTCCAAGCACCTTCCTTGTCTCCAGTGTCACCCAGGCCACTCTCTACCTGAGCTTCTTGTTTTCCATGGAAATGTAGAATGGTTTGGGTTGGAAGGGACTTTAAAGACCATCCTCTTCTGACCCCATGCCACAGGCAGGGACTAGAGTACATTGCTATTCCACTAAAGTATGTTGCTCCGAGCTCCATCCAACATGTCCTGGAAAACTTCCAGGGATCCAGGGGCAGCCACAACTTCCCTCAGACGCACCTCAAGTGGAGCCAAACTTCAAGTCACAGTTGCAACATGAGCAGAGCTAAAACCATCCAGACAGCCCAGAGAAAATGGGAGAACCCAGCAGAGGCAGTTCCAGCTCCAGCCCCTTGTCCTGACAGCCCACAAGACAGCCCACAGCCCCAAACTCAGTGTGCATTTTGGGGAAAGCCTTCCAGAGGCAAGCCCAAACACCTGCCCACTCGTTTTGGCAACAGGGCTCAGTGTGAATTTTCCACACCTCAGTTGTCCCGTGTGTCAGGACCTGCTGGAGATGGAAAGGAATGACTCAGGAATTGTTCTGCACTGCTGTGCCAAGATTTCTTATCCACCTGCATGCTGGTTTTAAGCAACCACACCAAGAAAATCCATTTGCAGAATGTCTGATTCTTGGTGACTCAATTTTAATATTCCACATGGTAGGAAGCTCATTTCTGAGGCTGAGAAAGCTCAGACCTGTGGAAAAGGAAAGATTCAAAGCAAAGACTTGAAAACAAAATCTTTCAAAGGTGTCCCTGTGTTATGATCCAATTATTAAGGTTCTTTAGAAATACCTCTGCCCGAATTAAGGTACAAACGAGACCATATGCCAGTCAATATTTTGAGTTTTATTTGATAGAAAATATGAGAGAGAGAGAGAGAGAAGAAAAGAGAGAAAAAGAGAAGCAAGAAAAGAGGTGGGGGGGACAGAAAGAGGGAAAGAGAAAATATCACCATCGTGGATCCCAACAATGTTGCGTTGATCCTCTCCAGCTGGTCTCCTTGGTGGTGATGGTCCCCCCCAAAAGCACAGGATGCCATGGGTTAATATACACTCAGGCCAGGGGCAATGTCCAGGCATGTCCCCCCGGGGGAGGGGGCAGCCTCTAGCAGCAGACTCTGCTTGCATCACCTGCACTCCTGTGGTGCCAGGCCTAGCACTCTGGGGGGTCTTTGATGGACTGTGACTCCCCCTCAGCTGCCTCTCATGTGAAAGTCCCATGGATGTGGCCAGTGAGGTTGGGGGTTCCACAGCTGGGCCAGTTTGTGTCAACCTGGCTTCTGTGAGCTGTGCTCTGCCCCCACCCCAAACTCAGCCAGGGATGATTCTCAGCACAGCTGGTGGCTTTGGCCTTTGTGTATGCATACCTTTCCCTGAGCCCGAGATGATTGAACAATAGGGTTTCCCTTTATCTAATCTCAGCAGTTTGACTCAGTCCAAAGTCCCAGTCAGGTATCTTCAGGGAGGTTTCTTTGATTGTAGCTTCTTTATACACTTTTTGTTATAATGAGCAAAACTTTATATCAATGTTTGAGGCATGAACTATTTCAGTCTCTGACACCCTGCCCATGGAGAAAGGGTCAGAATGTGACGATCTGTAAGGTTCCTTCCGACCCAAACCTTCCCATGATGAATCCTCACATCATGCTGAATCCACCCCAGGCAGGAGTTCCCCTGCTGCACACAGCACCAGCCTGACAGAGCTCCAGGAGCATTTGGACAGCACTCTCAGGCACAGGGAGGGATTGTTGGGATGGCCAGGGAGCAGGTGCAGGAGATGGCCAGGATGGTGCAGGGCCAGGAGCTGAACTCTGTGATCCTCATGAGTCCATTCAAATTCAGGATGTTTTTTGATTCTATTTCATGTTTATTCTATTTCATAAGAATTCCACTTTATCATGATTCCACTGTGTTGTCCCTATTCCAGGGCTCTGGCACATCCTCAAAAGCCCTCTGGAAGGCAACTCCAACAGAGAGGGTGAATTCCTTTGCACAGCTCCCAGCCAGGAAGTAAATCAGAGGGTGGGCACTGCTGTTGGCACAGGCGAGCAGGACAGAGGTGCTGAGGGCAAAGACAGAGGGGTCAAAGGCTCTCAGCAAGAGCCAGAACCCAAAATCAGCGGTGAAGAAGGGAAAGAAGGTGACAGGCAGCAGGACCAGGGCACAGAGCTTTCGTGGGGGCTGTTTCCATGAGCAGCACAGGAGCCTGGCCAGCAGGGCTAGAGCAGAACAGATCAGGGTGAGCACTGAGAAGAGGTAGCTCAGCACCAAGGCCACCAGCACCGAAGGGCAGAAACAGGGGTTGACGGTGAGCAGGAAGGAGAGGAGCCAGAGCAGAGCACACAGGAGCACCGGGAAGCGCTGGGAGCGGTGGCAGGGCCAGCAGGACACAGGGAGGACAAGGAGAGCTGTCCCAGCACTGAGGGTTGTCAGAGAGTAGAGCCGGGCAGTGAAAGAGAAGAGGATGGTGACGTTCAGCCAGGCTGTCACACCCCGTGAGCCCAGCTGGTGGCAGAAGCTCTCTGGGACATAAAATATCCCCAGGGCGATGGTGATGAAGAGCAGGAAGGTGAAGTCAGCGATGGCCAGGCTGAGGATGCAGATGGTGATGGGGTTCCTGCGGGTGTGGAAGCCGAGGAGCCAGAGGACAGCCCCGTTCCCCACCATTCCACACAGGCACAGGAGCAGCGTGACAGGGACTCTGCTCGAGTGGCTGTTGTCACACTCGGTCCAGTTGGAGTGCTTGTCCTCATTCCAGCTCCCGTTGGAGACTTTCCCACCAGGCTGGCTCCAGCAGGCAGGGCTGGCTGTCTCTGTGGCAGGGGACAATGTGCTCATTGTGACACCTCTGCTGCTTCTCCTTCCCCCCACACAGCTGCAGGGGTGACAAACACAAAACCTTACCAACACTGCTGTCCCCCACACGTGGCTTTTCCCATCTTTTCCCACCCCCAGCTTCCATGTGGAGCAGCACAGGGAGAGGCAAGGGACAGGACAGATTGCTAGTAGGATGTGGGAGATGGGTATGACTGCCTGGCACAAAAGCCAGGGAGATACCTCCTTCCTGGCTTTGGATAGCACAGAACTGGAGGAGGAAAAGAGTTGGAGAAGGAAAAGATTGCCTGTGGAGATATCAGGGTGAGGGTCTTTGGGCTGAATCTGACCTGTATTGTCATGTGTCATTTGATATCACTTAGCTCCTGGATTCCTTCAGCAGGACACTCATGTCAGTATTCCCCCTCTCCCTTTCCCCACAATATTTAGAGCCTTAATACCCTACAGACTGAAATTCCCCCACCAAAATCAGTCAGCAGCTCCCACCTCAATAAGGGGTACACTGATTGCATTGAAGGAGTAGAGTCTCACCTTTCCTTTCACAGCCTGGAGAATTTCACTGGAGCAGACACATTGTGGGTTCACATTGCCTCACACACACCAGCTGCTGTCCCTGGGTCAGGATCTTCAAGAGCTTCCCTGGAATGCTCACTTGGGAAAGGGGAGAGAAGCCTGCTGGGTGAGCCTGGGCAGTGTCCAGTGAGGGGTCTGTCCCAGGCCCCCTTTTGTCCCTGCTGGATCATGTTCTCCAGGGCTCTCACAAACAGGGAACTATTTCAGAGCCTTTGCTGGGATCAGAGCTCTGCTTCTAATCTGCTCTTGACTTTGTCCAGGAAATGAGTAACAGGAGAGAGCCTCAGCAATGAGACCTGTGGGAAAGCAGTTTGTCTCTGTGTCAGGTTCCTCTTTCGTTTTAAAGCAACCCCAATCCTGAAATCTTGTCTTTTGAACTGCCTGAACTTGCCCCTCTCATTCCTGGGGTGAATCCCTAGGACCCTGCACTACAAAATTTGTTTCCTGGTTCAAATATTGCCTTGCTACTTGTATACCACAACTTCAATGGTATTTGACTTTCACCATGCAGTTTCCAAGAGGATTCATGTAATAATGGAATGCTGTGTGTGAGCTGGAGCACAGGCATACAGCAGAGGGGTGGTTTAATATTGCAGAAATGTAATTTTTTGTGATAAGAGGTGAATCAATGCTGCTCACTTTGCTTTAACCATTAGAAAGTTAGAGGTTTCATTTGACTCATCTTCTACACTCCCTTGGGAGTCAGACAGCAGCCTACAATGAATTCCACAGAATTCCTAGAAGGCTGAAATGTGATGATTCCCATCCAGACTGACATGTGTCTGGGAGCTGGGATGCTCCTGCTGGAATCTGGTGTGTGTGGAGACCCTGGGAGCAGAACTGCCTCCTCTCTTCCTCACTGACACTGTGTTTGTGTCCCCAGCTATGGAATCTCACATCCCCTCACTGGGCCAATCCTTTCCAGTGCAAACAGTTGATGATCCATGAGCTAAAGGGGCTCCAGGAGAGCTGGAGAGGGACTTTGGACAAGGACTTGGAGTGACAGGACAAGGGGGAATGGCTTTCTCACTGACAGAGGGTGGGTTCAGATGTGATGTGTGGGAGAAATCCTTCCCTGTGAGGGTGCTGAGGCACTGGTTGTCCAGAGAAGCTGTGGCTGCCCCAGGATCCCAGGAAGTGTTCCAGGCCAGATTGGATGGGGTTTGGAGCCACATGGCCTAGTGGAAGGTGTTGCTGCTGGCAAAGGGGTGGGATCAGTAAAAACAACCACAAGTGCTCCCAGGATGGAGGAGGAGGAGGATGAGTTCTGGTGAAGGGCTGATAGGGGGATAACAGCACTCCAAAATCTGATCTCTAATTACTTTTATTGCATCATTAAGGGGATTGGCAGTAATTAATGTGGGGTCTAACTGCTGATAACCTGGCTGCAAGCAACTCTTTGCTGTCCTTCCATTGGACAGGGTGTGCCCACAGCAGAATGAGAAAAAGGGAAATTCTTGGCTCAGCTGTGCTCCTTTTGGCCCAGGGGAGCTCTGGCAATGATCCTGGAGCTCTTCCCAGAATGGGAGTTGTTCCTCACAAGCACCCAGCTGCCTCCCCAGCACTGCCAGCATTCCAGTGCCACCAGCACCACCAGCATCCCTCTGCTACTGGAGGGGCCATGACCCCTCAGGGAACAGAAATGAGCAATGGTAGAAACCTGTAGGGAGAGGAAAGGGACAGCAGTCGGAGAATGGGACATTCTGCAGGGGAGCATTTCTAATCAAGAAGAAAATCAAGAAGAAATGACAAGCCATTTACACAGTTCTGGCTTTTTTAAAAAGCCACTTCCTTTGCAGCACAAACCAAAAAAAAACCCCAAAAAACTCAGATGTAGCCAAAGCTGCAGTTTCTGAGTCCCCTGTGACTCCACTGAGTCTTGGGAGGCAAAACTGCAACAGGGCACAGAGAGGAGTCAGTGGGACAGGAGTGGGGACCTCCTGGGGATCTGGGCACTTTCTCCTTCGTGTTACTGACCTGGGAGGCTCTGCATTAGGATATGGATCCAAAAGGAGCAAGAGATGCTGGGAACTGCCACTGATCTGGACAGACACCCTTTGCCTGCTCCTGCCCCACACTGAACAGGTCAGTGCAATGTTTTCCTTCCTCCCTACCCCACCTGCCTCTCCTCCAGCAGCTGCTCTGTTCCTGCCACCCTCTCCCAGTGACTGCAGTGTCCTCCCCAGCTCCTCCCTCTGCCCTGAGCTTCCCTTCTGTATCTTGATATTGAAATGAGATGGAAAAAACTTTTTAATGCAGTGGAACACATTGGGAAGCAGGAATTCTTTATCTGTGCAGGTCACACAGAAGGATCTCTCCTTTTTCTGTGTGTGGTGAGACTTTTCAACAGGTCTTTTATCGATTATAATCAATCAAAGTCACAAGAACAAGTTTCTTTTCTAATGCATACACATCACTTTCCTAGAACTATTTTCCATGCATCCACCTGCTCCTGGGAGTTCTTTAATCCTCCTGCAGGTTCATTAATGGAGGTCTCTGGTGGTTATATTCACTGAATGCTGCAATATCAAATATGATCTTACCTTGAATTTTCCTTTGGCCATGTGTTGTTGCTTCTCGTTATAGAACTTGTCCCAAAACCACTGCAGGCCTCCTTATCTCTTTCTCCACTGGTTCCAGTCACATTTGTCATTCTCTGTCCACACCTTTACATACTTTTGTCATTTCGTCCAGCTGGTCTTTTAACAGCTTCAGGGAAGCTGAAAATTTTTATTCTCTGTGTTCTTTATCATTCTCCTGCTGAACATCCCAACCGTCCCACCTCCCTCTCCCACCCCACTATTTCCACTGCCCTCCTCCCCTGCACATCTCACTTCTCTCCACTGCATCCTTCCTGCTGCAGGGAGCTGCTGAGGAGCTGCATGGTCCATCCTGGGATTCTCCAAGCACTGACTCCCCATCCACTCTGACCACAGCCAGGGGCCTCATCCCACCACCTGCCCAGCGTCCATCCATGGAGGTGAGCACTGTCACCCCCCCTCCTGCCTCACCCACTGAAGGAGATGATCCATGTGAGATAGATGTCAGCAGCATGGCCATACACAGTGTCACACTGCTCATTGGCCTCTGTGGGCTGGCTGGGAATGGGGCTGTCCTCTGGCTCCTCAGACTGAAACGCCTTAACATCAGAATCTTTAATCTGGCTGTCGCTGACTTCCTCTTCCTCCTCTTCACAGTCCCCTCTGCCCTGCTCTTCCTGGTGGAGGATGTGTCCTGCTCCACTATCATGCCCCTGGTGTACCTGAGCTTCCTTTTCCAGATGTCTGTGTTCTCCTACTACTGGTTGCTGTGGCTGCTGACAGACTCCAGCATTGGGATGTGCATGTACAAGCTGTACCAGGGCTTCTGCCACTGCCGCCTTCCAGAGCGCCTGCTGTGGGTGGTGCACAGTGTCGAATTCTGGGCTTTCTTCACTCTCATCACTGTCATTCCCACGATGACTTCCCTGTGTCCATCACACAAGCAGGAGCAATGTCGGGTGGCTCTCATCTCCACATTTGCATTCATCCTGCTCCTCTTTGCTGCACCCGATGTCATTTCCAGATCAATCAACTTCATTCAGGCAAAACGTGGCTCCCAGCAGCAGCAACTCAACAAGCGTGACATTGTTATCTTCCTTGCTGTGCTCTTCACTCTCCTCCTCACCATCTGGAACTTCCTGCAGCAGCTTGGCTACATTGTTGTGTCCTCCCAGGTTTTTTTCCTGCTCAACTGTATCAACAGCACCAGCAAACCCTGCATCTACTTCCTGGTGGGGAGGTGTTGCAGGAACTGCTCCATGGAGTCTCTAAGGAAATCTCTCCAGAGGGTTTTTGAGGAGCAGGAAGACAACTCTGCCTGCAAAAAAGATGCCACCACAGACACAGTGGTCTGAGCCTGTTGATCCCTTTGACTGCACTGCTGAGGGACCCTGGGAGAGTGGCTGAGGGTCTCCTTGAGACACCTGATGAAGAAATATCCTCAGGATCTCCCTCCCACACTGTATTCCTGCAGGAGAAGCAAGCAGGGGCATGTGGGAGGGATGCTCTGCTGGGAGCACATTGGAGCATGGCTTCCTCCTCCCTCCCAGGTCCTTGAACACTATTCCCCCAAAGGGATATTTCCCAACACAGCTGTGATCCCAAAATGCCCCTGGCACCTTGTTCCTGCATCCCACTGCAGTCTGATATCAACAAACAGCATCCTGAACCCTGAGCTGCCTTCACCCCATCTGCCAGCGCTTACTGCCTTCCTCTGGCTCCTGCTGCCAGCCGGGAATGGGGGTGGAGGGAGGGAGGGAGGGGACACAGCCATGGCTTGTGCTCCCTGCAGCAAACATGATCCCGAGTGCCCAGAGCTGGGATGGCAGCGGCACAGCTGGCATGGGCAGGATGGCCCAGGGGCTCAGCATTCCCTTCCCAGCTGCTCTCTGAGTGGCACAGCAAAGATCTCCCTGGTCCCGGCTGGAGCAGGGCAGCAGTGGGGCTGTCAGGGGGGAAGGTGGCCCCGGGGGGAGTCTGGGTGTGTCAGAGGGGTCAGGAGGGGTCAGGAAGGGTGTGGATGCTGCTGATCCCAAATGTCCTCACTGGAGAGCAGCAGAGCTACAGGTTGTGCTCAGAGCCAGGGAGAGGCCAGGAAAGCTGCTGGATGGGATGGGATGGGATGGGATGGGTTGGGATGGGATGGGCAGTGGGGTGGAAATAGGAATGGGGAGCGATACCAAAAGGGGCTGGAATAAACTCTCTAACACAATGGGAAGCATTAGGAAGCAGGAATTCTTTACCTGCACAGGACACACAGAAGGATCTCTCATGGTTCTGTGTCTGAGGTGAGACTTTACAGCAGGGGTTTTATTCATTATTACCATATATATTCACCAAAACTCGATTCTAATCTAATACCTAAACATCACTTTCCTCACACTAATTTCTGTGCATCCACGTCCTCCTGAGTGTCTGCCGTGGTTTCAGCCTCAGCCAACACCAGGCACCTATGGCAGCTGCTTGCTTGTTCTCTGTCCTGCCACATCCGGGAAGAGGGGAGAAAAAAAAAAAAATTGTTAAGCATTCATGGGTCGAGATAAGGACAGTGAGAAAACACTTCAAGGGAAAAACAGGCTCCACTTAAAGTTGCAAAGTGAATTTATTACTAACAGATTCAAAGGAGGATAATGAGAAGTAAAAGAAACCCTTAAAGACACTGTTTTTCCTCTCACCCCCTCCCTCCTTCCCACCAGCAGTGCAGGGAGGGCAGGGTGTGGGGCTTTGGGTCAGCTCATCCCCAGGATCTTCCACTGCTCACCCACGCGACCATGGGGGCACATGGCTCTGAGCTCAGTCCTGTTCCTGTATTCCCTGTGAATGACCCTCATTGCCTCAACCCCAGGGAATAAACTCCATCTCCTCTGGCTCAGCAGATGAGTTTCATGGGGTTTTGGGGGATCTCTTGCCTGGACAGAGTGTGACAGGTTAAGCCTTTGGGACACATCCAGCATGGGATGGCAGTGATTTCCCAAATCTCTGTGGGGCTGGGGCCTCTAGATGGCAGGAGAAAGGTAAGGATCTCAAGGAGCATCCTTCCCTTTCTGTCTGACAGAGCCAGCCCTGCATTCCCTGCTGATGGGAAGAGACCAAACTGACCCCAGGTAGGGCTGCTGAGCTGGGGGAGGGACAGCAACATTCCCTTGCCCATTAAGTGGGAATTTGTCACATTCTTTCATTCCAAAATTAAATCATTCTGAGTAAAGTGCAGGGATGATGGTGAATTCCACAGAATTCTGGTGCCTGTGACCAAAAAAGAGCTTGAAATAAGGAAATTCACATAGCCAGGTGCTTGGACCATTTTATTGTGCAGAAATCAGGGGGTTATGCTGCTGTTCTGCAGAATGAGGCCATCCTCTGGTTCCCCAGCATCAATGTCCAAGGAAGCCCTTCAGCACCTCCATCCTGAACCTGGCCATTCTCAGGAGGAGCTGAACAGCAACTCTGCACAGCAGCTTGAGCCAAAATCCAGGTTGTACTGATCTTTTTCATGTTGTTGCTACCCCATAATTAGATCTGGATTTATTCATTTTGTTTGTTTCCAACATGGTAACTCTGCCCCCAAAATGTGTTGAATAAACAACATCCATTTGCTGCAGAGCTCATCCCTGGTGAACAGTGTCCAAAAATTGCTTGTTTCCTTAGTTTTTCCCTCTCTAAAGCCTCTGTCTTGTGTGAGGAGGGCAGGTACCTGTCTCACACCAGAGCTCTTCCTAAGGCACATTCCTGCAATGCTTGGGATGGTGTAGACAGTGCCAAGAGCTCCTCATTCCTGAGAGAGATCTGGGCAGCAGACACATCTCTTGCTCAGGGGAAGTTGTCCCTCCTTTTCCCACTGCCTTAAATCCAGGGGAAAGCAACATGCCACTGCTTCTGGAAAGGGAAGTGAGAGTGAAAGCCTTGGGTGGTGAGTCATGCTTTGGAGACACACATGAGGTAAAATATCTAAAAATCATTTAGAAACAAAGTTGTTAATGATTAACAGAACAGAGCAACATCCTGAGCTGAGAGGGATTTTCTTTCCCTGTCTCTCATTTTCCTGTCCATTGGAAAGTAGAAACTTTCTGAGGTAAAACCTCTTATCCAGGAAAGGACTCCCATCATGAAGGGAGTTTCTCCCAAGGCAAGTGCAGAAGGATCATGATCCTTCCATGTATTTTTCTAGCTCCAAGCACCTTCCTTGTCTCCTGTGTCACCCAGGCCACTTCCTACCTGAGCTTCTTGTTTTCCATGGAACCATAAAATGGTTTGGGTTGGAAGAGACTATAAACACCATTCTCTTCTAACCCCATGCCACAGGCAGGGACACCTTCCACTAGAGTACATTGCTCCAAGCCCCATCCAATCTGTGCTGGAAATCTTCCAGGGATCCAGGGGCAGCCACAGCTTCCCTCAGACACACCTCAAGTGGAGCCAAACCTCGAGTCACAGTTGTAACGTGAGTGGAGCTAAAACCATCCAGACAGCCCAGAGAAAATGGGAGGATCCAGCAGAGGCAGCTCCAGCTCCAACCCCTTGTGCTGACAGCCCACAAGAGAGCTCACAGCCCCAAACTCAGTGTGCATTTCGGGAAAAGGCTTCCAGAGGAAATCCCAAACACCTGCCCACTCGTCTGGGCAACAGAGCTCAGTGTGAATTTTCCACACCTCAGTCTTTCCATGTGTCAGGACCTGCTGGAGATGGGCAGGAATCACTCAGGAATTGTTCTGCACTGCTGTGCCAAGATTTCTTATCCACCTGCATGCTGGTTTTAAGCAAACACACAAAAAAAATCCATTTGTAGAAGGTCTGATTCTTGGTGACTCAATTTTAATATTCCATAAGGTAGGGAAGCTCATTTCTGAGGCTGAGAAAGCTCAGACCTGTTGAATAGGAAAGATTCAAAGCAAAGACTTGAAAACAAAAGCTTTTGAGGGTGTTCCTGCCCATGGAGAAAGGGTCAGAATGTGATGATCTGTAAGGTTCCTTTCGACCCAAACCTTCCCATGATGAATCCTCACATCATGCAGAATCCACCCCAGGCAGGAGTTCCCCTGCTGCACACAGCACCAGCCTGACAGAGCTCCAGGAGCATTTGGACAGCACTCTCAGGCACAGGGAGGGATTGTTGGGATGGCCAGGGAGCAGGTGCAGGAGCTGAACTCTGTGATCCTCGTGAGTCCATTCAAATTCAGGATGTTTAATGATTCTATTTCACAGTGATTCTATTTCATAAGAATTCCACTTTATCATGATTCCACTGTGTTGTCCCTATTCCGGGGCTCTGGCACATCCTCAAAAGCCCTCTTGAAGGCAACTCTAACAGAGAGGGTGAATTCCTTTGCACAGCTCCCAGCCAGGAAGTAAATCAGAGGGTGGGCACTGCTGTTGGCACAGGCGAGCAGGACAGAGGTGCTGAGGGCAAAGACAGAGGGGTCAAAGGCTCTCAGCAAGAGCCAGAACCCAAAATCAGTGGTGAAGAAGGGAAGGAAGGTGACAGGCAGCAGGACCAGGGCACAGAGCTTCCGTGGGGGCTGTTTCCATGAGCAGCACAGGAGCCTGGCCAGCAGGGCTAGAGCAGAACAGATCAGGGTGAGCACTGAGAAGAGGTAGCTCAGCACCAAGGCCACCAGCACCGAAGGGCAGAAACAGGGGGTGACGGTGAGCAGGAAGGAGAGGAGCCAGAGCAGAGCACACAGGAGCACCGGGAAGCGCTGGGAGCAGTGGCAGGGCCAGCAGGACACAGGGAGGACAAGGAGAGCTGTCCCAGCACTGAGGGCTGTCAGAGAGTAGAGCCGGGCAGTGAAAGAGAAGAGGATGGTGACGTTCAGCCAGGCTGTCACACCCCGTGAGCCCAGCTGGTGGCAGAAGCTCTCTGGGACATAAAATATCCCCAGGGTGATGGTGATGAAGAGCAGGAAGGTGAAGTCAGCGATGGCCAGGCTGAGGATGCAGATGGTGATGGGGTTCCTGCGGGTGTGGAAGCAGAGGAGCCAGAGGACAGCCCCGTTCCCCACCATTCCACACAGGCACAGGAGCAGTGTGACAGGGACTCTGCTCTAGTGGCTGTTGTCACACTGGGTCCAGTTGGAGTGCTTGTCCTCATTCCAGCTCCCGTTGGAGACTTTCCCACCAAGCTGGCTCCAGCAGGCAGGGCTGTCTGTCTGTGTGGCAGGGGACAATGTGCTCATTGTGACACCTCTGCTGCTTCTCCTTCCCCTCACACAGCTGCAGGGGTGACAAACACAGACACCTTACCAACACTGCTGTCCCCCACACGTGGCTTTTCCCATCTTTTCCCACCCCCAGCTTCCATGTGGAGCAGCACAGGGAGAGGCAAGGGACAGGACAGATTGCTAGTAGGATGTGGGAGATGGGTATGACTGCCTGGCACAAAAGCCAGGGAGATACCTCCTTCCTGGCTTTGGACAGCACAGAGCTGGAGGAGGAAAAGAGTTGGAGAAGGAAAGGATTGCCTGTGAAGATATCGGGATGAGTGTCTTTGTGGTGGATCTGACCTGGATTCTCAGGTGTCAGTTGATATCACTGAGCTGCTGGATTCCTTCAGCAGGACACTCGTTTCAGTATTCCCTCTCTCCCTTTCCCCACAATATTTAGAGCCTTAATACCCTACAGACTGCAATTCCCCCACCAAAATCAGTCAGCAGCTCCCACCTCAAAGAGGGGGACACTGATTACATTGAAAGAGAAGAGTCTGACCTTTCCTTTCTCAGCCTGGAGAATTTCACTGGAGCAGACACACTGTGGGTTCACATTGCCTCACACACACCAGCTGCTGTCCCTGGGTCAGGATCTTCAAAAGCTTCCCTGGAATGCTCACGTGGGAAAGGGGAGAGAAGCCTGCTGGGTGAGCCTGGGCAGTGTCCAGTGAGGGGTCTGTCCCAGGCCCCCTTTTGTCCCTGCTGGATCATGTTCTCCAGGGCTCTCACAAACAGGAACTATTTCAGAGCCTTTGCTGGGGTCAGAGCTCTGCTTCTAATCTGCTCTTGACTTTGTCCAGGAAATGAGTAACAGGAGAGAGCCTCAGCAACGAGACCTGTGGGAAAGCAGTTTGTCTCTGTGTCAGGTTCCTCTTTCGTTTTAAAGCAACCCCAATCCTGAAATCTTGTCTTTTGAACTGCCTGAACTTGCCCTTTTCATTCCTGGGGTGAATCCCTAGGACCCTGCACTATAAAATTCGATTCCTGGTTCAAATGTTGTTTTGCCACTTTTAAACCACAACTTCAATGGTATTTGACTTAAACCATGTAGTTTCCAAGAGTATTCATGCAGTAAGGAATGCTGTGTGTAAGGAATGCTGGAGCACAGGCATACAGGAGAGGGATGATTTAATATTGCAGAAATGTCATTTTTTCTGAGAAGAGGTGAATCAATGCTGCTCTCTTGGCTACAAGCATTAGAAAGCTAGAGATTTCATTCGACTCATCTTCTACACTCCCTTTGGAGTCAGACAGCAACCTACAATGAATTCCACAGAATTCCTAGAAAGCTGGAATGAGATGATTCCCATCCAGACTGACATGTGTCTTGGAACTGGGATGCTCCTGCTGGAATCTGGTGTGTGTGGAGACCCTGGGAGCAGAACTGCCTCCTCTCTTCGTCACTGACACTGTGTTTGTGTCCCCAGCTATGGAATCTCACATCCCCTCACTGGGCCAATCCTTTCCAGTGCAAACAGTTGATGATCCATGAGCTAAAGGGGCTCCAGGAGAGCTGGAGAGGGACTTTGGAGAAGGGCCTGGAGTGACAGGACAAGGGGGAATGGCTTCTCACTGACAGAGGTTGGGTTCAGATGTGATAATAGGGAGAAATCCTTCCCTGTGAGGGTGCTGAGGCACAGGTTTTCCAGAGAAGCTGTGGCTGCCCCAGGATCCCTGGAAGTGTTCCAAGGCCAGGTTGAATTGCATTTGGAGCAACCTGGACTTTTGGAAGGTGTTGCTGCTGGCAAAAGGGTGGGATCAGTAAAAACAACCACAAGTGCTCACAGGATGGAGGAGGAGGATGAGTTCTGGTGAAGGGCTGATAGGGGGATAACAGCACTGCTAAATCTGATCTCTTATAACTTTTATTGTATCATTAAGGGGATTGGCAGTAATTAATGTGGGGTCTAACTGCTGATAACCTGGCTGCAAGGAACTCTTTGCTGTTCTTTCCTTGGACAGAGTGTGCCTACAGCAGAATGAGAAAAATGGAAATTCTTGGCTCAGCTGTGCTCCTTTTGGCCCAGGGGAACTCTGGCAATGATCCCAGAGCTGTTCCTAGAATGGGAGTTCCTCACAAGCACCCAGCTGCCTCCCCAGCACTGCCAGCATTCCAGTGCCACCAGCACCACCAGCATCCCTCTGCTACTGGAGGGACCATGATCCCTCAGGGAACAGAAATGAGCAATGGTAGAAAGCTGTAGGGAGAGGAAAGGGACAGCAGTTGGAGAATGGGACATTCTGCAGGGGAGCATTTCTAATCAAGAAGAAAATCAAGAAGAAATGACAAGCCATTTACACAGTTCTTGTAGAGCTTTTTTAAAAAGCCACTTCCTTTGCAGCACAAACCAAAAAAAAAAAAGATTGAAACTCAGATGCAGCCAAAACTGCAGTTTCTGAGTCCCCTGTGACTCCACTGAGTCTTGGGAGGCAAAACTGCAACAGGGCACAGAGAGGAGTCAGTGGGACAGGAGTGGGGACCTCCTGGGGATCTGGGCACTTTCTCCTTCGTGTTACTGACCTGGGAGGCTCTGCATTAGGATATGGATCCAAAAGGAGCAAGAGATGCTGGGAACTGCCACTGATCTGGACAGACACCCTTTGCCTGCTGCTGCCCCACACTCAACAGGTCAGTGCAATGTTTTCCTTCCTCCCTACCCCACCTGCCTCTCCTCCAGCAGCTGCTCTGTTCCTGCCACCCTCTGCCTGTGACTGCAGTGCCCTCCCCAGCTCCTCCCTCTGCCCTGAGCTTCCCTTTTGTATCTTGGTATTGAAATCAGATGGAAAAAACTTTTTGACACAATGGAACACATTAGGAAGTGGGAATTCTTTATGTGTGCAGGTCATACAGAAGGATCTCTCCTTTTTCTGTGTGTGGAGAGACTTTACAACAGGGGTTTTATCCATTAAAATCATTCAAAGTCATAAAAAAGTGATTCTTTTCTAATACATAAACATCACTGAATGTATTCACTGTATTCACTGTACAGGATTGCAGTATTCACTGAATGCTGCAATATTAAAGGTGACCCTCCTTGAACTTTTCCTTTGGCCATGTGCTGTTGCTTCTTGTTACAGAACTTGTCCCAAAAGCACTGGAGGCCTCCTTATCTGCTTCTCCACTGGTTCCATCCACGCTTATCCTTCTCTGTCCACACCTTTACATCCTTTTATCTTTTTGTCCAGCTGTTCTTTTAACAGCTTCAGCGAAGCTGAAATTTTTATTCTCTGTGTTCTTTATAATTTTTCTGCCAAACATCCCAACCGTCCCACCTCCCTCTCCCACCCCACTATTTCCACTGCCCTCCTCCCCTGCACATCTCACTTCTCTCCACTGAATCCTTCCTGCTGCAGGGAGCTGCTGAGGAGCTGCATGGTCCATCCCAGGATTCTCCAAGCACTGACTCCCCATCCACTCTGACCACAGCCAGGGGCCTCATCCCACTGCCTGCCCAGCATCCATCCATGGAGGTGAGCACTGTCACCCCCTCTCCTACCTCACCCACTGAAGGAGATGATCCATGTGAGATAGATGTCACCAGCATGGCCATACACAGTGTCACACTGCTCCTCTGCCTCTGTGGGCTGGCTGGGAATGGGGCTGTCCTCTGCCTCCTCAGACTGAAAGGCCCTAACATCAGAATCTTTCATCTGACTGTCGTGGACTTCTTCTTCCTCCTCTTCACAGTCCCCTCTGCCCTGCTCTTCCTGCTGGAGGAAGTGTCCTGCTCCTCTATCATGTCCCGGGTGTACTTGAGCTTCCTTTTCCAGATGTCTGTGTTCTCCTACTACTGGGTGCTGTGGCAGCTGACAGACACCAGCATTGGGATGGTCCTGTCCAAGCTTTGCCAGCACTTCCGCTGCCGCCGCCAGCTTCCCGAGCGCCTGCAGTTGGTGATGGTCAGTGTCCAGTACTGGGCTTTCTTCACTCTCATCACTGTCATTCCCACAGTGAATTCCCTGTGTCCATCAAACAAGCAGGAGCAATGTCTGGTGGCTCTCATCTCCGTGCTCACCATTATCCTGCTCCTCTTTGCTGTACCCGACATCATTTCTAGATCAATCAACTTCGTTAAGGCCAAATGTGGCTCCCAGCAGCAGCAACTCAACAAGCGTGACATTGTTATTGTCCTCGTTATGCTCTTCACTCTCCTCCTCACCCTCTGGAACTTCCTGCACCAGCTCGGCTACATTGTTGTGTCCTCCCAGGTTTTTTTCCTGCTCGCCTGCATGAACAGCACCAGCAAACCCTGCATCTACTTCCTGCTGGGGAGGTGTTGGAGGAACTTCTCTGTGGGGTCCCTAAGGGAATCCCTCCAGAGGGTTTTTGATGAGCAGGAAGACAACTCTGCCAACGAAGGCACCACCAGAGACTCGGTGCTCTGAGCCGGTTGATGCCTTTGACTGCACTGCTGAGGGACCTTGGAACAGAGGCTGAGGGTTTCCATGAGCCACCTGATTAATAAATATCCTCAGGATCTCCCTCCCACACTGTATTCCTGCAGGAGAAGCAAGCAGGGGCAGGTGGGAGGGATGCTCTGCAGGGAGCACACTGGAGCATGGCTTTCCTCCTCCCTTCCAGGTGCTAGAACACTATTGCACCAAAGGGATATTTCCCAACACAGCTGTGATCCCAAAAACCCCCTGTCACCTGGTTCCTGCATCCCACTGCAGTCTGATATCAATAAACAGCATCCTGAACCCTGAGCTGCCTTCACCCCGTCTGCCAGCACTTGCTGCCTTCCTCTGGCTCCTGCTGCCAGCCGGGAATGGGGTTGGAGGGAGGGAGGGAGGGAGGGAGGGGACACAGGCATGGCTTGTGCTCCCTGCAGCAAACATGATCCCGAGTGCCCAGAGCTGGGATGGCAGCGGCACAGCCGGCATGGGCAGGATGGCCCAGGGGCTCAGCATTCCCTTCCCAGCTGCTCTCTGAGTGGCACAGCAAAGATCTCCCTGGTCCCGGCTGGAGCAGGGCAGCAGTGGGGCTGTCAGGGGGGAAGGTGGCCCTGGGGGGAGTCTGGGTGTGTCAGAGGGGTCAGGAGGGGTCAGGAAGGGTGTGGATGCTGCCGATCCCAAATGTCCTCACTGGAGAGCAGCAGAGCTACAGGTTGTGCTCAGAGCCAGGGAGAGGCCAGGAAAGCTGCTGGATGGGATGGGATGGGATGGGATGGGGTGGGCAATGGGGTGGAAATAGGAATGAGGAGCGATACCAAAAGGGGCTGGAATAAACTTTCTAACACAATGGGAAGCATTAGGAAGCAGGAATTCTTTACCTGCACAGGACACACAGAAGGATCTCTCATGGTTCTATGTCTGAGGTAAGACTTTACAGCAGGGGTTTTATCCATTATAATCATACATAGTCATTAAAACTTATCTAATACCTAAACATCACTTTCCTCTGACTAATTTCTGTGCATCCACATCCTCCTGGGAGTCTGTCGTGGTTTCAGCCTCAATGAATGCTAAGCACCCATGGCAGCTGCTTGCTTGTTCTCTCCCCTGCCACATCCGGGAAGAGGGGAGGAAAAAAAAAATAGTTAAGCATTCATGAGTCAAAATAAAGGACAGTGAGAAAACACTTCAAGGGAGAAACAGGCTCAACTTAAAGTTGCAAAGTGAATTTATTACTAACAGAGTCAAAGGAGGATAATGAGAAGTAAAAGAAACCCTTAAAGACACTGTTTTTCCTCTCACCCCCTCCCTCCTTCCCATCAACAGTGCAGGGAGGGCAGGGTGTGGGGCTTTGGGTCAGCTCATCCCCAGGATCTTCCACTGCTCAGGGAGAGAAGTCCTTTCCCTGCATTGCCATGGGCTCCCTTCCACAGGAGACAGTTCTCTGGGAACTCTTCCAGTGCAGCTCCAAACTCAGGAACAGCAGCAGCACAGACAATCCTGCTGCAATGTGAGCTCCTCCCACGGGCAGTCAGTCCTCCCAAACTGCTGTGCTGTGGCTCCCTCATCCACGGGCTGCACTCCTCCAAGGACAGGCTGCTCCAGCCTGGAATCAAGGGCTCTCTATCTCCCCAACAGGTCTCCCACTGGATCACAGCCTCCTCCAGGCACCCACCCTCTCTGGCATGGGGCACTTCCTCCATGGGCTGTGGGTGGATTTCTGCATCCCTGTTGGACCCCATGGGCTGCAGGGTGACATCCTGCTTCACCATGGTCTTCACCACAGCCTACAGAGGAAACTTGCCTCTGGTGCCTGGAGCTCCTCCTCCCTCACCTTCTGCACTGCCCTTGGTGTCTCCATGTTGTTTCCCTCACATGTTGTCACCTCCTCTTCCTCCTTCCCTGGCTAGAAACAACTGCATGCACATTTGCTTTGATTTCTTCTCCAATATGTTATCACAGAGGAGTACCCACCATCTCTAAGTGGCACAGGCTTGGCCAGCAGCATTTATGTCATCTTCAGAGCCATTAGAGATTGGCTCTGCTGGACATGGTGAAAGCTTCCAGAAGCTTCTCACAGGAGCCATCTTTGTGGCACCCCTACTAACAAAAACTGGGCCAAGCAAAACCAACACAGAGGGTCATTCCATGGGGAGCACAGCCAGAGAACAGGGCTGAGCCAGGCTGCTCTGGCTCAGAGCCGTGTGGCCTCATGTCCCCATACTTCTGGCTGTCTCTGACACATCTCCAGGTGCCACATGTCCAGCAGTGCCTCACAGAGCTGTCACCTCCACCCCAGCAGTGTCCCCAGGGCTGTGGCTCCCCTCCTCACTCCTGCTTTTCCCCTCAAACACTGTCTGCAGAGCGAGTTTGATGGAGCACAGACAGTGCTGCTGGCAGCTCCCCACCAGCACATAAATCACAGGGTTGAGGGTGCTGTTCAGCAAGGCCAGCAGCAAGGAGGTGTTTTCTGGGAATAACTCGCCAGAATCAGAAAGGTTGAGGAGAACCTCCAAGCAGAAAGGGATGCTGAAGGCAAAGAAGAGCAGGACGTTGAGCAGGATGGTGACACAGGGCTTCCCTGGCTGCCACCTCTGGGAGCCACAGCAGAGCCTGAGGAACAGGAACAGGTTGGAAACCAACATCACTACGGACAGAATCAGGGAAATCACAAGGGCTACACCTGCAAGGACTGTCCCTGAGTCTTCAGTAAAGGTGAGGTAGAGGGAGGAC
This sequence comes from Lichenostomus cassidix, assembly GCF_008360975.1. NCBI lineage: Eukaryota > Metazoa > Chordata > Aves > Passeriformes > Meliphagidae > Lichenostomus > Lichenostomus cassidix. The sequence goes on from NC_139486.1 coordinate 59,309,040, forward strand.
ACCAAAACCCCAGTGAGAACCCAGAGGGACCCACTGATGACACCCGAGAGGTGCCGGGGGCGGTGGCTTTGGTACCAGATGGGGCAGAGGATGGAGACACAGCGCTCCAGGCTGAGGGCTGTCAGCAGCCCCAGGCTGCTCAGGTCAAACAGGTGGCACAGGAGTTCCACTGCAAATACAAAATCTATGTAGAGAGGAGCAAGATGAATCAAAGATGTGCAAAATGCTGCTAAGGTCAGAAAAGCCAAGATAAGCAGGGAGAACAGGAGGAGCAGGGAGAAGTCACCTACAGCCAGATTTAGGGTGTAGACAGTGAAAGGGTTCTGCTTCATGTGGAAGCCCAGGAACCACACAACCATCCCATTCCCCACCATCCCACAGAGGGAAATCCCCAGACAGACCCCTGCAAGAGCAATCAGTGTGTAGGGAAAGCTCGAGCATTGATCTGGGAGATATTCCTCCAAGTCCACAGATCCATTCAGGGTGAAGTTTGTTGTGCTGGTCTCCTCCATGGTGAATGATCCTGTTCCCAGTGGTTGTCTTCTCTTTTTCCCACCACTTCCTAGGGAGAGATGAGGAACCAGAGGGAAATAAGGGCCATCAGTATTCCCAGCACTTCCCATCTGCTCACACAGCCCCACACCAGCCCCAGGAATAACCCCCACCCCTGCAATGCCCAGGACAAGGACAGGCGTCATCTGCCACCAGTCCATCCCTGGACTCTTACCTCCTGTAGGAACAGTGCTGTCACAGGAGCCCCAGGAGAAAGGATTTGGGGATGGCTGCTGGGACCACTGGCTCTGCTTCAGCCTCATCCCTCGTGCCTGGTGTGCAGCCCTTAGCCCAGAGATCACATGCCATGCTCAGAGCCTCCCCTCACAATCTCACCACATCAGTGACAGCTTCCCCTCACATGTCCCAGGGACAGAGATCTTGTCAGGAGGAGGTGGCTTCATCACCCCCTTCCTCTCCTCCCCCCAGTTCTTCATGAGGAGCTGCTGATCTGCTATGATCCTATTAATTCAGACACTCAAATTCTATAATTTTAAACACCATTTACTGGGTCTAAAACAATGAAGAAGGAGAGCACAGCACAGATAATATTATGTCCCTTCAGATGCTGTGAACCTTGAGGTAAAATACTCCTCTGGTGAGGGAAGATCCTGTCCATGGAAAGCCTGCTCCACTATGGTCATTTCAGCTTCTACAGGGTTTTGTGAACCCCTCAGAAATTCCAGACCTCATTGTGAACCCAGTCCCTGCCCCTTGGGTGCCAACAGAGCCCCTGAGCAGCAGCCATGAGGACAAGCACTGGCCTTGTGTCCACTTGCTGTGGGAAATCACCAGTGCCCAGACACAGGAGTGCACGAGGGCTTTGCCCACAGCCTCTCATCACATCCCATCTAACCACAATCAGCAGCCCAATTTCCCCTGCTGAGCATGTGTCTCCTCTGAGATTAGGTTTGTGGGGTACATGGTGCTGCCAGTGTGCTCTTATCTCCAAGTGGTTCCTTGGTTCCACAACCTCAGCCTTTCACAGCACAGGGACTGGCATTTTGTTGCTTGTTTTCTGCCCTTCTTTCATGCATTTTCCATCTCCTCTGGAGCTGTATCCTGTGCTTGTCATCCCCCAGACTGATGTGCTCCAAAGATACCCTTGTTGATGCACAAGGTCCATGGTCTCTCCAGGGTGTCCAGCCTGGAGCTGCAGGATTTGGAGCTAGAGGAAGACTTGAAACAAGGAGAGAACACAAGTTCAAGGTCCATCCCTGAGAGGGAGATGGAGAAAGGTGCAACTCCTGGAAGTGTGTCCCAGAAGGAAGTTGGGAGAAGTCTTTGAGCACCAGATACACGTCACTAGAGGCACTGAGCAACTTGTGCTGTTGCAGGTCTGCACATCAGGGATTTCTCACTCTTGGAGGTCTCTGGCTCATCTCTCTCACCTCTCTGCCATCCTGGGAATGTTATATGTCCCCTCCTGTGTTGATGGATACCCACCATCCACCACCACACAGGGAAAGCCAGAAGCCCCTCACATGGTGGGACAACAGCAGAGAATGGCAGGAAGAGAGGAAGGGGGTGACGTGGCCACCTCCTCCTGACAAGATCTCTGTCCCTGGGACATGTGAGGGGAAGCTGTCACTGATGTGGTGAGATTGTGAGGGGAGGCTCTGACCATGGCATGTGATCTCTGGGCTAAGGGCTGCACACCAGGCACGAGGGATGAGGCTGAAGCAGAGCCAGTGGTCCCAGCAGCCACCACCAGATCCTTTTCCCCTGGGGCTCCTGTGACAGCACTGTTCCTACAGGAGGTAAGAGTCCAGGGATGGAGCAGTGGGTGATGCCTCCTTTCTAGGGACAGGACTGGACAGGGTGGGAGTTTGTCCTGGGCACTGCAGGGATGGGGGTTCTTCCTGGGGCTGGTGTGGGGCTGTGAGAGCAGATGGGAAGTGCTGGGAATGCTGATGGCCCTTATTTCCCTCTGGTTCCCCATCTCTCCCTAGAAGGTGGTGGAAGAAGGAGAAGGCTGCCACTGGGAACAGGATCATTCACCATGGAGGAGACCAGCACAACAAACTTCACCTTTAATGATACAACTTCTGGAGATCTGGACTGGGAGGAAATTGTGACACGTGTATGCTTGGGCATTCCATATACAATGATTGCCTTTTTCGGGGTCTGTCTGGGGATTTCCCTCTGTGGGCTGGTGGGGAATGGGATGGTTGTGTGGTTCCTGGGCTTCCACATGAAGCAGAACCCTTTCACTGTCTACACCCTAAATCTGGCTGTAGCTGACTTCTCCCTGCTCCTCCTGTTCTCCCTGATTTTTCTGGCTTTTCTGACCATAGCAATATTTTGCACATCTTTGTTACATTCTATTGCACACTATTGGTATTTTGTGTATGTCCTTGGGTTCACATGCCACCTGTTTTACCTGAGTGGCCTGGGGCTGCTGACAGCCCTCAGCATGGAGCGCTGTGTCTCCATCCTCTGCCCCATCTGGTATCGCTGCCACCGCCCCCGGCACCTCTCGGGTATCGTCAGTTGGTCCCTCTGGGTTCTCATGGAGGTTTTTGTGTCCTCCTTCTATGTCACCCACACCTTTACTAAAGACTCTGTGACCATCCTTGCAGGTGTAGCCCTCACCATTTCCGTGGTTTTTTCCCTCATGATGTTGGTTTCCAACCTGCTCCTGTTCCTCAAGCTCCGCTGTGGCTCCCAGAGGAGACACCCAGGGAAACTCTTTGTCACCATCCTGCTCAACGTCCTGCTCTTCTTCATCTGTGGCATCCCTTTCTGCGTGGAGGTTCTCCTCAATCTTCCTTTTTCTAGCCCTTTATTCCCCGGAAACACCTCCTAGCTGCTGGCATTGCTGAACAGCAGCCTCAACCCTGTGATTTATGTGCTGGTGGGGAGCTGGCGGCGGCGTCGCTTCCAGCGCTCCGTCAAAGTCGCTCTGCGGAGGGTGTTTGAGGAGAAAGCCAGGAGTGAGGAGGGCAGCCATGGCCCTGGGGACACTGCTGTGGTGGAGGAGACAGCTCTGTGAGGCACTGCTGGACATGAGGCACCTGGAGATGTGTCACCTCAAAGACACCCACAAATATGGGACCATGTGGGCACATGGCTCTGAGCTCAGTCCTGTTCCTGTATTCCCTATGAATGACCCTCATTGCCTCAGCCTCAGGGAATAAACTCCATCTCCTTTGGCTCAGCAGATGAGTTTCATGGGGTTTTGGGGGATCTCTTGCCTGGGCAGAGTGTGACAGGTTAAGTCCTGGGGACATATCCTGTATGGGAGGGCAGCAATTTCCCAAATCTCTGTGGGGCTGGGGCCTCTAGATGGCAGGAGAAAGGTAAGGATCTCAAGGAGCATCCTTCCCAGTCTGTCTGACAGAGCCAGCCCTGCACTCCCTGCTGATGGGAAGAGACCAAACTGACCCCAGGCAGGGCTGCTGAGTTAAGGGAGGGACAGCAACATTCCCTTGCCCATTAAGTGGGAATTTGTCACATTTTTCCATTCCATAATTAAATAATTCTGAGTAAAGTGCAGAGACGATGGTGAATTCCACAGAATTCTGGTGCCTGTGACCAAAAAAGAGCTTGAAATAAGGAAATTCACATAGCCAAGTGCTTGGACCATTTTATTGTGCAGAAATTAGGGGGTTATGCTGCTGTTCTGCAGAATGAGGCCATCCTCTGGTTCCCCAGCATCAATGTCCAAGGAAGCCCTTCAGCACCTCCATCCTGAACCTGGCCATTCTCAGGAGGAGCTGAACAGCAACTCTGCACAGCAGCTTGAGCCAAAATCCAGGTTGTACTGATCTTTTTCCCATTGTTACCACCCCATAATTAGATCTGGCTTTATTCGTTTTGTTTGTTTCCAACATGGTAACTCTGACCCCAAAATGTGTTGAATAAACAACATCCATTTGCTGCAGAGCTCATCCCTGGTGAACAGTGTCCAAAAATTGCTTGTTTCCTTAGTTTTTCCCACTCTAAAGCCTCTGTCTTGTGTGAGGAGGGCAGGTACCTGTCTCACACCAGAGCTCATCCTAAGGCACATTCCCGCAATGCTTGGGATGATGTTGACAGTGCCAAGAGCTCCTCATTCCTGGGAGAGACCTGGGCAGCAGACACATCTCATACTCAGGGGAACTTGTCCCTCCTTTTCCCACTGCCTCAAATCCAGGGGAAAGCAACGTGCCACTGCTTCTGGAAAGGGAAGTGAGAGTGAAAGCCTTGGGTGGTGAGTCATGCTTTGGAGACACACATGAGGTAAAATATCTAAAAATCATTTAGAAACAAAGTTGTTAATGATTAACAGAACAGAGCAACATCCACAGCTGAGAGGGATTTTCTTTCCCTGTCTCCCATTTTCCTGTCCATTGGAAAGTAGAAACTTTCTGAGGTACAACCTCTTATCCAGGAAAGGACTCCTATCAGCCAGGGAGTTTCTCCCAAGGCAAGTGCAGAAGGATCATGATCCTTCCATGTATTTTTCTAGCTCCAAGCACCTTCCTTGTCTCCAGTGTCACCCAGGCCACTCCGTACCTGAGCTTTTTGTTTTCCATGGAACCATAAAATGGTTTGGGTTGGAAGAGACTGTAAAGACCATTCTCTTCCAACCCCATGCCACAGGCAGGGACACCTTCCACTAGAGTACATTGCTCCAAGCCCCATCCAATCTGTGCTGGAAATCTTCCAGGGATCCAGGGGCAGCCACAGCTTCCCTCAGACGCACCTCAAGTGGAGCCAAACCTCGAGTCACAGCTGTAACATGAGTGGAGCTAAAACCATCCAGACAGCCCAGACAAAATGGGAGGATCCAGCAGAGGCAGTTCCAGCTCCAACCCCTTGTGCTGACAGCCCACAAGACAGCTCACAGCCCCAAACTCAGTGTGCATTTTGGGGAAAAGACTTCCAGAGGCAATCCCAAACACCTGCCCACTCGTCTGGGCAACAGAGCTCAGTGTGAATTTTCCACACCTCAGTCTTCCCATGTGTCAGAACCTGCTGGAGATGGACAGGAATCACTCAGGAATTGTTCTGCACTGCTGTGCCAAGATTTCTTATCCACCTGCATGCTGGTTTTAAGCAAACACACAAAAAAATCCATTTGTAGAAGGTCTGATTCTTGGTGACTCAATTTTAATATTCCACAGGGTAGGGAAGCTCATTTCTGAAGCAGAGAAAGCTCAGACCTGTTGAATAGGAAAGATTCAAAGCAAAGACTTGAAAACAAAATCTTTCAAAGGTGTCCCTGTCCATGGAGAAAGGGTCAGAATGTGATGATCTGTAAGGTTCCTTCCAACCCAAACCTTCCCATGATGATTCCTCACATCATCCAGAATCCACCCCAGGCAGGAGTTCCCCTGCTGCACACAGCACCAGCCTGACAGAGCTCTAGGAGCATTTGGACAGCACTCTCAGGCACAGGGAGGGATTGTTTGGATGGCCAGGGAGCAGGTGCAGGAGATGGCCAGGATGGTGCAGGGCCAGGAGCTGAACTCTGTGATCCTCGTGAGTCACTTCAAATTCAGGATGTTTAATGATTCTATTTCACAGTGATACTATTTCATAAGAATTCCACTTTATGATGATTCCACTGTGTTGTCCCTATACTGGGGCTCTGGCACATCCTCAAAAGCCCTCTGGAAGGCAACTCTAACAGAGAGGGTGAATTCCTTTGCACAGCTCCCAGCCAGGAAGTAAATCAGAGGGTGGGCACTGCTGTTGGCACAGGCGAGCAGGACAGAGGTGCTGAGGGCAAAGACAGAGGGGTCAAAGGCTCTCAGCAAGAGCCAGAACCCAAAATCAGCGGTGAAGAAGGGAAAGAAGGTGACAGGCAGCAGGACCAGGGCACAGAGCTTCCGTGGGGGCTGTTTCCATGAGCAGCACAGGAGCCTGGCCAGCAGGGCTAGAGCAGAACAGATCAGGGTGAGCACTGAGAAGAGGTAGCTCAGCACCAAGGCCACCAGCACCAAAGGGCAGACACAGGGGGTGACGGTGAGCAGGAAGGAGAGGAGCCAGAGCAGGGCACACAGGAGCACCGGGAAGCGCTGGGAGCGGTGGCAGGGCCAGCAGGACACAGGGAGGACAAAGAGAGCTGTCCCAGCACTGAGGGCTGTCAGAGAGTAGAGCCGGGCAGTGAAAGAGAAGAGGATGGTGACGTTCAGCCTGGGTGTCACACCCCGTGAGCCCAGCTGGTGGCAGAAGCTCTCTGGGCCATAAAATATCCCCAGGACGATGGTGATGAAGAGCAGGAAGCTGAAGTCAGCGATGGCCAGGCTGAGGATGCAGATGGTGATGAGTTCCTGCGGGTGCAGAAGCCGAGGAGCCAGAGGACAGCCCCGTTCCCCACCATTGCACACAGGCACAGGAGCAGCGTGACAGGGACTCTGCTCGAGTGGCTGTTGTCACACTCGGTCCAGTTGGAGTGCTTGTCCTCATTCCAGCTCCCGTTGGAGACTTTCCCACCGGGCTGGCTCCAGCAGGCAGGGCTGGCTGTCTGTGTGGCAGGGGACAATGTGCTCATTGTGACACCTCTGCTGCTTCTCCTTCCCCTCACACAGCTGCAGGGGTGACAAACACACACACCTTACCAACACTGCTGTCCCCAACACGTGGCTTTTCCCATCTTTTCCCACCCCCAGCTTCCATGTGGAGCAGCACAAGGAGAGGCAAGGGATAGGACAGATTGCTAGTAGGATGTGGGAGATGGGTATGACTGCCTGGCACAAAAGCCAGGGAGATACCTCCTTCCTGGCTTTGGACAGCACAGAGCTGGAGGAGGAAAACAGTTGGAGAAGGAAAGGATTTCCTGTGGAGATATCAGAGCGAGGGTCTTTCGGTGGATCTGACCTGGATTCTCAGGTGTCATTTGATATCACTGGGCTGCTGAATTCCTTCAGCAGGATACTCGTTTCAGTATTCCCCCTCTCCCTTTCCCTACAATATTTAGAGCTTTAATACCCTACAGACTGCAATTCCCCTGCCAAAATCAGTCAGCAGGTCCCACCTCAATGAGGGGGACACTGATTGTGTTGAAAGAGAAGAGTCTGACCTTTCCTTTCTCAGCCTGGAGAATTTCACTGGAGCAGACACACTGTGGGTTCACATTGCCTCACACACACCAGCTGCTGTCCCTGGGTCAGGATCTTCAAGAGCTTCCCTGGAATGCTCACTTGGGAAAGGGGAGAGAAGCCTGCTGGGTGT
>NC_139486.1:59317254-59362520 GCF_008360975.1 Lichenostomus cassidix
TAACAGTATTTATTTAAGCACTGGTGTTGCAGTTCCTGAGGAACTTCTGGTCTGGACTTGTGCTGTTTGACAAGGAATAGAAAGAGAATACCAGAGTTCCCAATGTCTTTCCCATCAATAAATGAACATTTAGTGCCTTCCTAATTACATCAGGAGCCAACAGCCAGCTGTCCTTTGAAAGGCACAATGTCTTGGGACATTATAGTGAAAGATGCTTGATTTTCTCTGATCCTTTGGGAAAGTGACCACAGCCCTACACCTTCCCATTTCCACTTCCCACTTTCCTGCTGCACAGTTTTCTCAAGGCTCCCTTCACCTCCCTGTTCCGGAGGGTGTAGATGAGTGGGTTGAGCATGGGTGCAATGAGTGTGTAGAGCACAGACACGCTCCTGTCCTCAGACAGATCGCCAGATGGGCGGACAGAAACAAACGTGCAGGGCCCAAAGAACAGAATCACCACCGTGATGTGGGACCCGCATGTGGACAGGGCCTTGTGCCACCCTGCTGCCTCTTGGCCCCTCAGGGAAACCAGGATGACCACGTAGGACATGACCAGGATGAGGAAGCAGCCCAGGGATATCACCCCACCGTTGGCCACCGCGGCCAGGCCCACGGCACGCGTGTCCGCACAGGCCAGGTGGAGCAGGGGGTGGACATCACAGAAGTAGTGGTCGACTCTGTTGGGGCCACAGAAAGGGAGCAGGGCGGTGGGAAGGGTCTGGAGGGTGGAATGCAGGAAGGCCCCTGCCCAGGAGCATCCCACCATGCGGCCGCAGAGGCGGCGGGACATGAGCGCGGGGTAGCGCAGGGGCCGGCAGATGGCCAGGTAGCGGTCGTAGGCCATGGCTGTCAGGATGAAAATCTCTGTGCAGCCAAAAAAATGAAACCCAAAGAGCTGCCCTATGCAGCCTGCAAAGGAGATGGTGTTGTTTTCCACCAGGAAGCCAGAGATCATTTTGGGAGTTGTGACAGAGGAGTAGCAAATATCTACAAAGGAGAGGTGGCAGAGGAAGAAGTACATGGGGGAGTTCAGGTTCCGGCTGCTCGTCACAGTGAGAACTATGAGGAGATTTCCTGCCACTGTGAACATGTAGAAAAGCAGGAACAACACAAAATATATTTTCTGCACTCCTTGGTTCTCTGAGAGGCCCAGGAGGATGAATTCCTTCACGCTGCTGGAGTTTTCCATGCTAATTTACTGGGCAATGTGCAGTGCAGAGTCTGGAAACGAGGAAAGATAAAGACAAAACAATTCATTAGCTTTTTCCTTTTAAAAATTAATTCTTTACCAAAAGTACATCCTCACTAAGAAATATATAGCATTAGAATTAAGTTTATCAAGTGCATTTTTTGTTTCTTTTGGGTTTTGTCCGGTTTTTTGTTGCTCTTCACCTCTTTATATTTAATTTCCCTTACATGAGACTCAGCCATAGACTCCTGGAATGGTTTGGGTTGTAAGGGATCTTCAATACCATCTAGTTCCAACCTCTGTGCCATGGGCAGGGATGCCACCCACTAGGATCCTTCTGGGGTTGGATCCATCTGACCTGAGCTTCTATTTTATGATTTAAAAATACAGCAAAATCAGAAACTCCTGTGCAGGCAAAAAGCTGATCAAGCACGCACAGGAAATGCTGAAATGGAGAAAAAACAAAAAAAGTGAAGCCTAAAGAGGAAGTTGGGAAAGTTTGTGACTTTTCCTGTGCTTGCTGTTTTACTGGCTGGAGGTAAAAGATACTCAAGAAAGGTGGTTAAAGGGGGTCTCACCTCTAAAATCATCTTTTTAGTCACTGACTAGAGGTACGTGATACAGTGCAATCAATTGCAGTATGAAATAAATACAATGTGGACTGTTATAATTTCAAAAAAAAGGATGAGGAATTGTACCATCTCCTTATTGCAAGGGTTTTTCCCTAAAACCTCAGGTGGTTAATGGAAAAAAGGGTTAAAGAACCTAATTTGGGACTGCAGATCCAGCTCTGCACATGAGTCCAGACAAAAAAAACCAGAGATGATTGATAACTTCAGGAGAAATTTCTTTTTGTACTTTCACATTTGTTCAAGAAGAAGGAAAAAAAAAGAGGAAAGGAAATCAGGAAGAGGAAAGAAAAGAGGAAAGGGAAAAAATCCTGGAAAACTTACCTCTTCTGCGTTTGGAGATCTAATTTTTTGTATAAAGGTTGTAAGATTTTATCTCCCCAACACCTGCCTTTCCTGGTAGAGGCTTTCAAGAACACAGAACAGCTTCTGGAAGGCTTCCAACACTTGCTTAGGAGTTGCCTTTTACTTTTTTAATCCCACCTCATTTAATTCCTTGCTTTCCTGTATCACCAAGTGTATCCTGGCTTTTCCTGCCCATGTTAGAGCTGCTTGGAGGGAGTGTGGGCACTGAAGGTTGCACACACAGCCCAACAAGCAGAGAGAAAAAAAACTGTTTAAGTAACTCTCCTCAGCCCTCTCCAAGGAAATCTCCCTTCCCCATGGCTTAATTCCTTGTTTATACAGAGCTCTTCCACTGTCTCCAAGGAAATCTCCCAGCTTAAGGGCTCTTGGGGTAGAGGAGGGAGGTGTGATGCTCAATGAAAGGAAGGTGGGAAGGAGGAGAAATTAATCCTATCCTGCCAGGGGAAGTTTAGATTGGATTTTAGGAGAAATTTCTTTACTCACAGGGTTGTCCAGCCCTGGCACAGTTTACCCAGAGCAGTGGTGGTGTCATCATCAACCTGGAGGGATTGAAAACGTGTGGATGTGGCACTTGGGGACATGGTTCAGTGGAGGGCTTGGCAGTGCTTGGGGGAATGGTTGGACTCACTGATCTTGGAGCCTTCTCCAACTTGAACCATTCCATGAGTCTTGGAAATAACAGCCAGTGGAATAGGTGAATATTAAATTGGACAAGCATGTGATGTGACCTAGTACAGTTAATATTCCCAGAGTCTGCAATTGATTGATGTTTTGTGCTTTTTTCCAAGTGCAAAGGCCTCTTAGATCCACAACTTTGTCTTTGTAGCATTGTGAGTAATAAACCAGGATGTTTAAATTGTTGTGTATCTCAAAAAACCCTCACAAATCCTCATTAAAAAAAATAATCGGAGAGATTTTAGTAGTAAGTAGAAAAGAGAAAATGGCTTGGGTCACTTCTTGATGACCCTCCAAGTCGCTCTTTTCCATGAAATTTTGTCACTGGTAGCCCAGAGAAGAAATTGAGAGAGAGGAGGAAGTCAGCTCTTGTACATCTTGGAAGTCAATTGAGCCTTTACCACTCCAGGCTTTCCTCTGGAAAGAAATGGATCTATTCACCTGATCAATTAGGGGGAAATGGCTTTAAATGACAGAAGGTGGGTTTAGGTGGGATATTGAGAATAAATCTTTCCCTGCAAGGTTGTGAGGCCCTGGCACAGGTTGCCCAGGGAAGCTGTGGCTGCCCCACCCCTGGAAGTGTCCAAGGCCAGGGTGGAGCAACCTGGGATAATGGAAGGTGTCCCTGCCCATGTCAGGGGGTGGAACTGGATGAGCTTTATGGTCTTTCTAACCCAAACTATCCCAAAATTTGATGAATTTGTGCATCACTTCAACTCATCACTTCTCTAAAGTTTGCTGTGTATTTTCAACTTGTGATTTATGGGCATCAATAAATAGTTTCATCCACTACCCAATACCTTTGTTTGGCTGACATTTATTGAAATTCAGAATGGCCCCATAACAATGGAGGCATTTTGAATGTCTCCCAACATGAAATGCCAGCAATCCATGCAGAGAAAATGGAAACCCTCAAATTAATGAGGAGATTAAATAATGCTCTGGGTGAAAACACTCTTAATTTAAATATCATTTTACACCATAGCCTGGAGTCCTGGCCAGATTAGTAAAGGTTGCCAGTAACCACTGTAGGAAATAAGATTGAGTAAGAAAGTAAAAACGGTCTTACAGTCTTTGGGAAAGGAAGAGGAAGGACAAATGACAACGGAAGCTGAAGATGAACAAATGTGTTTCTGACCTGCTAAGCAAATTTGGGCCTGAGCTGCTCATTCCTGTGCCCACTGACACACATGGCAGCAATCTGGGTGGTGTCACACTCCTGTCCCTTTGCTTCCCTGGCCCAGAGCACTGACAAGGGGTGATTAATGCTGGTGTTTCCCCTGTTGCAAAATAGTTCCCTGTGAGGATGCCAGGAAAGGAGAAAGGTGTTTCCTCTGTTTCCATTCCCTTTGGCAGGTGGATCTGGCTGGCTCGTGGCCATGGAGTGTGCATAGAGAGGAGTAGGATGTTGTGGGTGGGTGGTGGCTTCTGTTTAGGAGACACAAGGTGGGGAAGAGCCCTGAGTTTGAGGCTCTGTTCAGGGGGAAGTTGTGAAACTGGAAGTGAAAGGCACGAGGCTTGGAGGGATTTTGTGAAATCAGAAGTACCTCAGGTGTTGAAGGACTGTGCTGAAAGCCTGTGGGGTGTGGAGGTGCACTGAAAGAGCTCCTGACTTCAGAGTTATGTACTGAGGGCAGCACAAGCAGCTGGAACTGCTGAGGTGGGAAGTTTGGGTGCAAGGTTGGATAAAGCAGTAGAGACTCCATAAGGTGCTGAAATGTGTTGGGAGAGGCTGTGGGTCAGAAGACAACACTGTGGTGACGGGTGTGTGCCAGCTGGGCAGGGGCAGCAGGGAGTGAGAAGTGCTGAGGGAGGATCTAAAATGACCAGCAAAGATCTTCTGGAAGAGGACTGGCAATTCCTGAGCTGCAGTAAAACATCACCTTCAGGGGCTGTGAATCCAGAGCATCTCAGGGCCTCGAGTAGGACACAACACCAGTGCAAGGTTTGTATGGATAGTTCTTGCAAGAGTGGCTGAGGAAGGGAGAAGTAGTAAAAAAATGTTTCCATGACATTGCAAAGAGGGGAGGGGGAAGTGGTTCAAATCTGGGTGATCATACACACACAGAGGAGGTGTTTCCCCCCATGAGTGATTGGCTGCCTGGCTGGTCACGCTGAAAACACCATGGCTTTTTAAATAGTGGCTGCCCAGCCCAGCGCTGCAGAATGACACAGGGACTCAGGCTGCACCCTATGTCACACAATCCAGGGGACAACATTTCCGGGTGCAGGTGCTGAAATTCCCAGGAACCCACAAAAAGGTGAGAAATTCAGAGATGGGTCTGTGCCGTTGCATTCTGATGGTTTTTGTCAAGCTTTGGGGAAGGGAGCAGAAACTAATACAAGGGAGGAAAAAAGTTCAAATATTTACTTCTGCTGGATAGAAATTTGCTGTAGGTCAGGAATCAATCATGATCATTTTCAGTAAATGGAAAGCTTCATTCCAGGGGGTCTTTTCCTTGAACAAGTGCTCTTGAACTGCTCTAAATGCACCTCTGTAATACAAAATGTCATTTTTCAGAGACCTGGTGTTACAACAGCATAACTTTCTGTCTGTAGTCTGAGATATCTTTGTGGGGTCAGGGTTGTTCTGCTTCAGGAACTACAGGCAACATTTGCAGGCAAACCACAGGGAGGATGTTTAATCTCAAGGGAGATAAAGACCACCTAGGCTCAGGCTGGTGCTGTTTGAGGAGAGCTTTCACGTCTTAGGTACGTGAAGGAAGTAGATTCACATCTTGAATGTGTCTTGGAGACAGGAATTCAGTCTTTCCAAGGAAATATAATAAATAAATGAGAATGGTTAGTGACTTCTGCAGTGTTCTCCACTGCAGAAGTCAGAGAAGGATTTCTTCACTTCTGTTAAAGCAGGAGGCAAATTTATTGGTGTTTTGTCGTTTATCCACTGCAGCCATTTCTGTTCCTGACAGTCTTTATGCACATACAGCACCTTCAATGCCTAAAGGTGCTCCAAGAGAGCTGGAGAGGAGCTTTGGACAAGGGCCTGGAGTGACAGGACAAGGAGGAATTATTTTAAATTGGAAGATGATGGATTTGAATTAGACATTGGGAACAAATTCTTCCCTGTGAGGGAGGTGAGGCACAGGTTTCCCAGAGAAGCTGTGGCTGCCCCATCCATGGAAGTATCCCAGACCAGGTTGGACAGGGCTGGGAGCAACCTGGTCTGTGCAAGGTGTCTCTACCTATGGCAGGGGACTGGAACTGGATGAGCTTTAAGTTTCCTCCCAGCCCAAGCCATTCCATGATTTTGTGATATGACCAATGGCACAAAGTCATGGCATTTAACATTGGGAAATAATCACTTGTCATTCCCTGAATCCTGAGTGGAGAGAGATGCACCTGTGGAGGGTGCAGTGAGCTAAGACAGAGCTTAAGCAACACTCAGATGTTCACAGCCTCTTCAAATAGGCTGGAAATTTGGTTGCACAGAGGCTAGGAAACCACTTAACCACTGGGCCTTCCTCTGTTCTTGCAGCAGAGAAGCTACTCAGAACTTGAGGTTGTTTTAATTTCTGCAAAAATGTGATCATTTGTAGCCCTGTAGCAGGTTGTGAGGGAGAAACAGCCACAGGGCTGATCTCCAGAATCTTCATGTTAGAACTGCTCAAGGTACATAAGAGCTGAGGATGGGATCATCCAGCTCTGCAGAGCCAGAAGTTTCCTGGTGTCAATCAGCCCTAAAGGAAATCATAGAGTCCTCAGATAATTTGGGTTGGAAGGGACCTTAAAGCCCATCCAGTGCCAGCCCATGCCATGGGCAGGGACACCTTGCACCAGCCCAGGTTGCTCCAAACCCTGTCCAACCTGGCCCTGAAATTCACTGCACCACACACTTCTCCTCCCTCTATCCATGGGGTCAGTGTGCCTGGGGTGCTGGGATGGAACAGCAGTGATTCAGTCTGTCACATTCTGGGTGGGTTTGGAAGTCTGTCTCCATGTGTGCTGCTGCACCACAAAGAGAGAACAGAGGATTCATGCTGGCTACATGGTTCAGTGATTCACATCTTCCCAGAAAACCCCATTTTTTGTTCCTCTCCTCTTTTTAACCCATTCTTCACGGTGCATCTCTGCCTTGTGTTTCCAAATTAACACCTAGTTGGGAGACAGCAGAAGAACCACTGTTATTTGTTCTCATCAGACCCAAACAAAGGTGTTAAAAGCCTTTTTTTCCACGCCCAAGATTCTCAGTCAGATCTCAGTACCATGGGGAAGGAAACAGTGACCTAACTCAGGGAATGGGGTGAATAAGCTATCAGAGCCACAACTCCCATATCCTGTGAGGACGAGACGTTTTGTGGTTTCGCACATGTGGTTCTTGCAGTTTCTGAGGGAGAAGCTGAGGGCTCTGCCAGACCAAAATGTTTATTGTCACGGTACGTGGGACCCAGGAGAACCACATCAAATGGAACTTTATTAAAATAGAAATCAGTCATCAATATAAAAAACTACCAGTTGTTCTCATAGAATCACAAAGTGGTTTGGGTTGGAAGAGATATTAAAGATCATCCAGTTCTGACCCCCTGCCATGGACAGGGACACCTTTCTCTAGACCAGGTTGCTCCAACCTGGCTTTGGACACCTCCGGGGTGGGGCAGCCACAGATTCTCTAGGCAGCCTGTGCCAGAGCCTCACCACCCTCACAGGGAAGGATTTATTCCCAATATGCCATCTAAACCCACACTCTGTCAGTGGGAAGCCATTTCCCCTTGTCTTGTCACTCCAGGGTCTTGGTCCCTTCCAAACCAAATCATTTTGGGATTCCATGAAATCAAGTTCTGGCTACAAAGCCTTAGAACAAACCCAGGAACCCCTCCAGGTCACCGTGATGGGAAGTCACCCTGGAGTTAGCACGTCTCCCCTCTCTTCTCCCAGGTCTGGACTCACCCATTATGAGACCCTCAACCACACCAATCCTCCTTTCAACCACAGCCATCCAGGCTCCGGGGTCCAACCAGAGCGGGACTGCGGGACAACCAGAGCCATCCTATGCCGTCCTCAATTTCATGGAGAGCTTCTGCCTGCTGAGTGCTACCTGTGGGATGGTGGGGAACGGCCTGGTCCTGTGGTACCTGGGCTTCCGCATCCGCAGGAACCACTTCACCGTCTACATCCTGAACCTGGCGGCCGCCGACTTTGGGTACCTGCTGTGCATCGCCGTGGAGACCGTGCAGTACCTGATGCAGTTCAATGTGGGGGTGCAGTTTGGGATATTCCTCTTCCTGGATCTCTTCATGTACGGCACGGGCCTGTACCTGCTGACGGCCATCAGCATTGAGCGCTGCCTGTCCGTGCTCTCCCCCATCTGGTGCCGGACACACCGCCCAAAGCACCTGTCTGCCGTGGTGTCCGGCCTGCTCTGGGCCCTGTCGCTGCTCCTGAACACTCTGGGATATGTTTTGTGTACCGTTCGCCCCTCTCCCAGGGTCTGCCAGCGGCTGCTCATCTCCATCGGGGCCTTGGACTTCCTCGTCTGCGCGCCCCTCATGGTGCTCTTCAGCCTCACCCTCTTCCTGCGGGTCAAGTGCAGCTCCCAGCCCTTCCAAACGGGCCGGCTCTTCACCGTCATCATGCTCACCATCCTCCTCTTCCTCATTTTTGCTGTGCCCCTCAGCATCCTCATCCTCCTGGACTTCCTGGGCCACAAGTTTCTGTATTCCCCGGAGATCGGCTTCGTGCTGTCCTGCGTCAACAGCACCCTCAACCCCATCATTTACTTCCTGGTGGGGAGCTACAGGGATCGGAAATTCAGGCTCACGCTCAGACTGGCATTCCAGAGGGCCTTCCAAGACTCAGGGGATGAGCGGGAAACCCGAGACACAATAACCATGTCCTCCTAAAATCCTGTCGGGAATTCCTTGGCAGAACTGAAGAACTCGGAGGTACTGGGGAAGGTTCATCTCACCTGGCCCTCAGTTACCCACTTTGTATATATTTTAAGCCATTATTTTAAGTCCCATCTGTGGTGGGTGAAAGCACATAAGCACCTGGACCACAGCATATTCCTGACCTGTATTTGGGCCACATTAAAAGTGCCTGTATCTTTCCAATGACTTAAGTAATATTAATTTGATAAGGTGGAATGTCTTGGTGTTTGAATTTCATGGAAGGAATCCTGCTCAGGATTTACATCTCACTCAGTAAATCCTTGTAATTCATAAATTCTCAGTGTTGCTTTTCACCCAGATCTCTGAAGATGAGATGAGAGCCAGCCCTCCTCTTGTTGAAAGCAGATATAAAATTAGTGGAGGAAGAGTCCATCTACCCCAGCTAATTTAGAATTCCCATGTCTGAGCACACACACAGCCTTTTGTGGCTCACAGAGCCATTCTGTGCTTCCTAATAAGAGCATATCAGGGACTAAAAGGATTCACATCTTACAAGTTCATTTCTTCTCTGAATGAGGGATGTTTTTACACCACAGAGCAGAAAAGGGCTCCAACTCCTTCCAACTTGCTTAAAAAATTTATTCACTGAGTTTCATCCTCCCTTTTCTTCTATTTCAATGAAATACATGACTGGAGATTACTATTTTGTGTTATTATATTGTTGCATGTTATTTTAATTTCTTCCAGCCCTGGTCACAGTCTCTGCATTTAACTGCAGCATGCATTGAGTTATTATTTCTCATTGGAAAGGGTGGATCAGAATCCATGGCTTTTAAATCTCCTTTACCAATAGAAATAAATTGAAGGATAGTAGGAAAAATACAGGAAACAGAACAAGGTAAATAAATTCCATGATTTGCAACAATTATTCTCTAGACCAAATCCTTTGAGGGGCAAAATGGGATTATGTGTGCTATCAGACTACCTAACATTTATTCTTTTAACCAAAATTGTTGGGAAAAGGCAATATGGGTAATTTTCTTTGAAAAAAATCACAGATTCATGTTCAAACTGTTATCTTTTTGATATCTCAAATGATTTTATCATTGGGACAAATGAAACATTTCTGTTACTGTTAAAAAGACCAGAAGTTTTTTTTTCCCAAAGGGATGAAAATTGTATTTAAAGTTGTCATTGTTGTTGTTGTTGTTATTTGATTTATCAGCTGATAAAAACATACAGAATATAAACTCAGATAAATATTTTTTTATTTAAGGCACAGGAAGAGCTTTCCAGTCAGTGTCTACTGAAAAAGGACAGAAAAGCTAAGTTTGTTTTATAAGAGCTAATTCCAGGTGTTTTATGTGCTTAGGTGAAAAACACTTCCTCCAATTATTCCAGAGGAAGCAGGACCAGCCACTGTGTGACTGATTCAACCTTTTGTGGGGATTTAGCACTCTGGGGATACCCTTCTTCCCTTCCCTTCCCTTCCCTTCCCTTCCCTTCCCTTCCCTTCCCTTCCCTTCCCTTCCCTTCCCTTCCCTTCCCTTCCCTTCCCTTCCCTTCCCTTCCCTTCCCTTCCCTTCCCTTCCTTCCCTTCCTTCCTTCCCTTCCTTCTTCCCTTCCCTTCCCTTCCCTTCCCTTCCCTTCCCTTCCCTTCCCTTCCTTCCTTCCCTTCCCTTCCCTCCCTTCCCTTCCCTTCCCTTCTTTCTCTCCTTTCTCTTCTTTCTCTCCCTCTGTCTCTCTCTCTCCCTTTTTTCTCTTTCTCTCTCCCCCTAAATTGTAATTTTACCCTGTCTCAAATTCCTTACACCCCAAATTCCACCATCACCAACCCAGCACCCACTGCTCTGCCCATTTTTGCAGTCTTTGCTTCATGCACAGAGTTTATTACCTAGGGATGGGGCAATGAAGGTCATTCCATGGGGAGCACAGCCAGAGAACAGGGCTGAGGCAGGCTGCTCTGGCTCAGAGCCATGTGGCCTCATGTCCCCATACTTCTGGCTGTCTCTGACACATCTCCAGGTGCCACATGTCCAGCAGTACCTCACAGAGCTGTCACCTCCACCCCAGCAGTGTCCCCAGGGCTGTGGCTCCCCTCCTCACTCCTGCTTTCCTCCTCAAAGACTGTCTGCAGAGCGAGTTTGATGGAGCACAGAAAGTGCTGCTGGCAGCTCCCCACCAGCACATAAATCACAGGGTTGAGGCTGCTGTTCAGCAAGGCCAGCAGCAAGGAGGAGTTTTCTGGGAATAACTGGACAGAATCAGAAAGGTTGTGGAGAACCTCCAAGCAGAAAGGGATGCTGAAGGCAAAGAAGAGCAGGACGTTGAGCAGGATGGTGACACAGGGCTTCCCTGGCTGCCACCTCTGGGAGCCACAGCAGAGCCTGAGGAACAGGAACACGTTGGAAACCAACATCACTATGGACAAAATCAGGGAAATCACAAGGGCTACACCTGCAAGGACAGTCCCTGAGTCTTCAGTAAAGGTGAGGTAGAGGGAGGACACCAAAACCCCCATGAGAACCCAGATGGACCCACTGATGACACCTGAGAGGTGCCGGGGGCGGTGGCAGCGATACCAGATGGGGCAGAGGATGGAGACACAGCGCTCCATGCTGAGGGCTGTCAGCAGCCCCAGGCTGCTCAGGTCAAACAGGTGGTACAGGAGTTCCACTGCAAATACAAAATCTATGTAGGCAGGAGCAAGATAAATCAAAGATGTGCAAAATGCTGCTAAGGTCAGAAAAGCCAAGATAAGCAGGGAGAACAGGAGGAGCAGGGAGAAGTCAGCTACAGGCAGATTTAGGGTGTAGACTGTGAAAGGGTTCTGCTTCATGTGGAAGCCCAGGAACCACACAACCATCCCATTCCCCACCAGCCCACAGAGGGAAATCCCCAGACAGACCCCTTCTAAAGCAATCACTGTGTAGGGAAAGCTCGAGCACTGATCTGGGAGATATTCCTCCAAGTCCACAGATTCATTCAGAGTGAGGTTTGTTGTGCTGGTCTCCTCCATGGTGAATGATCCTGTTCCCAGTGGTTGTCTTCTCTTTTTCCCACCACTTCCTAGGGAGAGATGGGGAACCAGAGGGAAATAAGGGCCATCAGCATTCCCAGCACTTCCCATCTGCTCACACAGCCCCACACCAGCCCCAGGAAGAACTCCCACCCCTGCAGTGCCCAGGACAAGGACAGGAGACATCTGCCACCAGTCCATCCCTGGACTCTTACCTCCTGTAGGAACAGTGCTGTCACAGGAGCCCCAGGAGAAAATGATTTGGTGGTGGCTGCTGCGACCAGTGACTCTGCTTCAGCCTCCTCCCTCGTGCCTGGTGTGCAGCCCTTAGCCCAGAGATCACATCCCATGGTCAGAGCCTCCCCTCACAATCTGACCACATCAGTGACAGCTTCCCCTCACATGTCCCAGGGACAGAGATCTTGTCAGGAGGAGGTGGCCACATCACCCCCTTCCTCTCCTCCCCCCAGTTCTTCATGAAGAGCTGCTAATTTGTTATGATCCTATTAAGTCAGACACTCAAATTCTATAATTTTAAACACCATTTACTGGGTCTAAAACAATGAAGAAGGAGAGCACAGCACAGATAACATTATGTCCCTTCAGATGCTGTGAACCTTGAGGCAAAATACTCCTCTGGTGAGGGAAGATGCTGTCCATGGAAAGCCTGCTCCACTATGGTCCTTTCAGCTTTTACAGGGTTTTGTGAACCCCTCAGAAATTCCAGACCTCATTGTGAACCCAGTCCCTGCCCCTTGGGTGCCAACAGAGCCCCTGAGCAGCAGCCATGAGGACAAGCACTGGCCTTGTGTCCACTTGCTGTGGGAAATCACCAGTGCCCAGACACAGGAGTGCACGAAGGCTTTGCCCACAGCCTCTCATCACATCCCATCTAACCACAATCAGCAGCCCAATTTCCCCTGCTGAGCATGTGTCTCCTCTGAGATTAGGTTTGTGGGGTACATGGTGCTGCCAGTGTGCTCTTATCTCCAAGTGGTTCCTGCCACACAACCTCAGCCTTTCACAGCACAGGGACTGGCATTTTGTTGCTTGTTTTCTGCCCTTCTTTCATGCATTTTCCATCTCCTCTGGAGTTGTATCCTGTGCTTGTCATCCCCCAGACTGATGTGCTCCAAAGATACCCTTGTTGATGCACAAGGTCCATGGTCTCTCCAGGGTGTCCAGCCTGGAGCTGCAGGATTTGGAGCTAGAGGAAGACTTGAAACAAGGAGAGAATACAAGTTCAAGGTCCATCCCTGAGAGGGAGATGGAGAAAGGTGCAACTCCTGGAAGTGTGTCCCAGAAGGAAGTTGGGAGAAGTGTTTGAGCGCCAGGTACATGTCACTAGAGGCACTGAGCAACTTGTGCTGTTGCAGGTCTGCACATCAGGGATTTCTCACTCTTGGAGGTCTCTGGCTCCTCTCTCTCACCTCTCTGCCATCCTGGGAATGTTATATGTCCCCTCCTGTGTTGATGGATACCCACCATCCACCACCACACAGGGAAAGCCAGAAGCCCCTCACATGGTGGGACAACAGCAGAGAATGGCAGGAGGAGAGGAAGGGGGTGACATGGCCACCTCCTCCTGACAAGATCTCTGTCCCTGGGACATGTGAGGGGAAGCTGTCACTGATGTGGTGAGATTGCGAGGGGAGGCTCTGACCATGGGATGTGATCTCTGGGCTAAGGGCTGCACACCAGGCACAAGGGCTGAGGCTGAAGCAGAGCCAGTGGTCCCAGCAGCCACTACCAGATCCTTTTCCCCTGGGGTTCCTGTGACAGCACTGTTCCTACAGGAGGTAGGAGTCCAGGGATGGAGTAGTGGGTGATGCCTCCTTTCTAGGGACAGGACTAGACAGGGTGGGAGTTTGTCCTGGGCACTGCAGGGGTGAGGGTTCATCCTGGGGCTGGTGTGGGGCTGTGTGAGCAGATGAGAAGTGCTGGGAATGCTGATGGCCCTTATTTCCCTCTGGTTCCCCATCTCTCCCTAGAAGGTGGTGGAAGAAGGAGAAGGCTGCCACTGGGAACAGGATCATTCCCCATGGAGGAGACCAGCACAACAAATATCACCTTTAATGATACAACTTCT
This sequence comes from Lichenostomus cassidix, assembly GCF_008360975.1. Classification (NCBI taxonomy): domain Eukaryota; kingdom Metazoa; phylum Chordata; class Aves; order Passeriformes; family Meliphagidae; genus Lichenostomus; species Lichenostomus cassidix. The sequence goes on from NC_139486.1 coordinate 59,331,068, forward strand.
GGAGCTGTGGACTGGGAGGAATTTGTGACACGTGTATGCTTGGGCATTCCATATACAAGGATTGCCTTTTTCGGGGTCTGTCTGGGGATTTCCCTCTGTGGGCTGGTGGGGAATGGGATGGTTGTGTGGTTCCTGGGCTTCCACATGAAGCAGAACCCTTTCACAGTCTACATCCTAAATCTGGCTGTAGCTGACTTCTGCCTGCTCCTCCTGTTGCTCCTGCTTATACTGGATTTTCTGACCATAGCAATATTTTGCACGTCTTTGTTACATTCTATTGCACACTATTGGTATTTTGTGTATGTCCTTGGGTTCACATGCCACCTGTTTGACCTGAGCGGCCTGGGGCTGCTGACAGCCCTCAGCGTGGAGCGCTGTGTCTCCATCCTCTGCCCCATCTGGTATCGCTGCCACCGCCCCCGGCACCTCTCGGGTGTCATCAGTGGGTCCCTCTGGGTTCTCACTGGGGTTTTTGTGTCCTCCCTCTATGTCACCCACACCTTTACAAAAGACTCTGTGACCATCCTTGCAGCTGTAGCCCTCACCATTTCCGTGGTTTTTTCCCTCATGATGTTGGTTTCCAACCTGCTCCTGTTCCTCAAGCTCTGCTGTGGCTCCCAGAGGAGACACCCAGGGAGGCTCTTTGTCACCATCCTGCTCAACATCCTGCTCTTCTTCGCCTGTGGCATCCCTTTCTGTGTGGCGGTTCTCTTCAATCTTCCTGATTCTGGCTATTTATTCCCAGAAAAAGCCTCCTTGCTGCTGGCACTGCTGAACAGCAGCCTCAACCCTGTGATTTATGTGCTGGTGGGGAGCTGGCGGCAGCGTCGCTTCCAGCGCTCCGTCAAAGTCGCCCTGCGGAGGGTGTTTGAGGATAAAGCCAAGAGTGAGGAGGGCAGCCATGGCCCTGGGGACACTGCTGTGGTGGAGGAGACAGCTCTGTGAGGCAGTGCTGGACATGAGGCACCTGGAGATGTGCCACCTCAAAGACACCCACAAATATGGGACCATGTGGGCACATGGCTCTGAGCTCAGTCCTGTTCCTGTATTCCCTATGAATGACCCTCATTGCCTCAGCCTCAGGGAATAAACTCCATCTCCTTTGGCTCAGCAGATGAGTTTCATGGGGTTTTGGGGGATCTCTTGCCTGGACAGAGTGTGACAGGTTAAGTCCTGGGGACACATCCAGCATGGGATGGCAGCGATTTCCCAAATCTCTGTGGGGCTGGGGCCTCTAGATGGCAGGAGAAAGGTAAGGATCTCACAGAGCATCCTTCCCACTCTGTCTGACAGAGCCAGCCCTGCACTCCCTGCTGATGGGAAGAGACCAAACGGACCCCAGGTAGGGCTGCAGAGCTGGGGGAGGGACAGCAACATTCCCTTGCCCATTAAGTGGGAATTTGTCACATTCTTTCATTCCAGAATTAAATAATTCTGAGTAAAGTGCAGGGATGATGGTGAATTCCACAGAGTTCTGGTGCCTGTGACCAAAAGAGAACTTGAAATGAGGAAATTCACATAGCCAGGTGCTTGGACCATTTTATTGTGCAGAAATCAGGGGGTTATGCTGCTGTTCTGCAAAATGGGGCCATCCTCTGGTTTCCCAGCATCAATGTCCAAGGAAGCCCTTCAGCACCTCCATCCTGAACCTGGCCATTCTCAGGAGGAGCTGAACAGCAACTCTGCACAGCAGCTTGAGCCAAAATCCAGGTTGTACTGATCTTTTTCCCATTGTTACCACCCCATAATTAGATCTGGATTTATTCATTTTGTTTGTTTCCAACATGGTAACTCTGACCCCAAAATGTGTTGAATAAACAACATCCATTTGCTGCAGAGCTCTTCCCTGGTGAACAGTGTCCAAAAATTTCTCGTTTCCTTAGTTTTGCCCACTCTAAAGCCTCTGTCTTGTGTGAGGAGGGCAGGTACCTGTCTCACACCAGAGCTCTTCCTAAGGCACGTTTTTGTAATGCTTGGGATGATGTAGACAGTGCCAAGAGCTCCTCATTCCTGGGAGAGACCTGGGCAGCAGACACATCTCTTGCTCAGGGGAAGTTGTCCCTCCTTTTCCCCCTGCCTTAAATCCAGGGGAAGACAACGTGCCACTGCTTCTGGAAAGGGAAGTGAGAGTGAAAGCCTTGGGTGGTGAGTCATGCTTTGGAGACACACATGAGGTAAAATATCTAAAAATCATTTAGAAACAAAGTTGTTAATGATTAACAGAACAGAGCAACATCCACAGCTGAGAGGGATTTTCTCTCCCTGTCTCCCATTTTCCTGTCCATTGGAAAGTAGAAACTTTCTGAGGTACAACCTCTTGTCCAGGAAAGAACTCCCATCATGAAGGGAGTTTCTCCCAAGGCAAGTGCAGAAGGATCATGATCCTTCCATGTATTTTTCTAGCTCCAAGCACCTTCCTTGTCTCCTGTGTCACCCAGGCCACTCCGTACCTGAGCTTCTTGTTTTCCATGGAATCATAAAATGGTTTGGGTTGGAAGAGACTGTAAAGACCATTCTCTTCTGACCCTATGCCAGAGGTAGGGACAACTTCCACTAGAGTATGTTGCTCCAAGCTCCATCCAACATGTCCTGGAAAACTTCCAGGGATCCAGGGGCAGCCACAGCTTCCCTCAGACGCACCTCAAGTGGAGCCAAACCTCAAGTCACAGTTGTAACATGAGTGGAGTTAAAACCATCCAGACAGCCTGGAGAAAATGGGAGGATCCAGCAGAGGCAGTTCCAGCTCCAACCCCTTGTCCTGACAGCCCACAAGACACCCCAGAGCCCCAAACTCAGTGTGCATTTTGGGGAAAAGCCTTCCAGAGGCAATCCCAAACACCTGCCCACTCGTCTGGGCAACAGGGCTCAGTGTGAATTTTCCACACCTCAGTCTTCCCGTGTGTCAGGACCTGCTGGAGATGGACAGGAATCACTCAGGAATTGTTCTGCACTGCTGTGCCAAGATTTCTGATCCACCTGCATGCTGGTTTTAAGCAAACACACCAAGAAAATCCATTTGTAGAATGTCTGATTCTTGGTGACTCAATTTTAATATTCCATAAGGTAGGGAAGCTCATTTCTGAGGCCGAGAAAGCTCAGACCTGTTGAATAGGAAAGATTCAAAGCAAAGACTTGAAAACAAAATCTTTCAAAGGTGTCCCTGCCCATGGAGAAAGGGTCAGAATGTGACGATCTGTAAGGTTCCTTCCGACCCAAACCTTCCCATGATGAATCCTCACATCATGCTGAATCCACCCCAGGCAGGAGTTCCCCTGCTGCACACAGCACCAGCCTGACAGAGCTCCAGGAGCATTTGGACAGCACTCTCAGGCACAGGGAGGGATTGTTGGGATGGCCAGGGAGCAGGTGCAGGAGATGGCCAGGATGGTGCAGGGCCAGGAGCTGAACTCTGTGATCCTCATGAGTCCATTCAAATTCAGGATGTTTTTTGATTCTATTTCATGTTTATTCTATTTCATAAGAATTCCACTTTATCATGATTCCACTGTGTTGTCCCTATTCCAGGGCTCTGGCACATCCTCAAAAGCCCTCTGGAAGGCAACTCCAACAGAGAGGGTGAATTCCTTTGCACAGCTCCCAGCCAGGAAGTAAATCAGAGGGTGGGCACTGCTGTTGGCACAGGCGAGCAGGACAGAGGTGCTGAGGGCAAAGACAGAGGGGTCAAAGGCTCTCAGCAAGAGCCAGAACCCAAAATCAGCGGTGAAGAAGGGAAAGAAGGTGACAGGCAGCAGGACCAGGGCACAGAGCTTCCGTGGGGGCTGTTTCCATGAGCAGCACAGGAGCCTGGCCAGCAGGGCTAGAGCAGAACAGATCAGGGTGAGCACTGAGAAGAGGTAGCTCAGCACCAAGGCCACCAGCACCAAAGGGCAGACACAGGGGGTGACGGTGAGCAGGAAGGAGAGGAGCCAGAGCAGAGCACACAGGAGCACCGGGAAGCGCTGGGAGCGGTGGCAGGGCCAGCAGGACACAGGGAGGACAAAGAGAGCTGTCCCAGCACTGAGGGCTGTCAGAGAGTAGAGCCGGGCAGTGAAAGAGAAGAGGATGGTGACGTTCAGCCTGGGTGTCACACCCCGTGAGCCCAGCTGGTGGCAGAAGCTCTCTGGGCCATAAAATATCCCCAGGACGATGGTGATGAAGAGCAGGAAGCTGAAGTCAGCGATGGCCAGGCTGAGGATGCAGATGGTGATGGGGTTCCTGCGGGTGCAGAAGCTGAGGAGCCAGAGGACAGCCCCGTTCCCCACCATTCCACACAGGCACAGGAGCAGCGTGACAGGGACTCTGCTCGAGTGGCTGTTGTCACACTCGGTCCAGTTGGAGTGCTTGTCCTCATTCCAGCTCCCGTTGGAGACTTTCCCACCGGGCTGGCTCCAGCAGGCAGGGCTGGCTGTCTGTGTGGCAGGGGACAATGTGCTCATTGTGACACCTCTGCTGCTTCTCCTTCCCCTCACACAGCTGCAGGGGTGACAAACACACACACCTTACCAACACTGCTGTCCCCAACACGTGGCTTTTCCCATCTTTTCCCACCCCCAGCTTCCATGTGGAGCAGCACAAGGAGAGGCAAGGGATAGGACAGATTGCTAGTAGGATGTGGGAGATGGGTATGACTGCCTGGCACAAAAGCCAGGGAGATACCTCCTTCCTGGCTTTGGACAGCACAGAGCTGGAGGAGGAAAACAGTTGGAGAAGGAAAGGATTTCCTGTGGAGATATCAGAGCGAGGGTCTTTCGGTGGATCTGACCTGGATTCTCAGGTGTCATTTGATATCACTGGGCTGCTGAATTCCTTCAGCAGGATACTCGTTTCAGTATTCCCCCTCTCCCTTTCCCTACAATATTTAGAGCTTTAATACCCTACAGACTGCAATTCCCCTGCCAAAATCAGTCAGCAGGTCCCACCTCAATGAGGGGGACACTGATTGTGTTGAAAGAGAAGAGTCTGACCTTTCCTTTCTCAGCCTGGAGAATTTCACTGGAGCAGACACACTGTGGGTTCACATTGCCTCACACACACCAGCTGCTGTCCCTGGGTCAGGATCTTCAAGAGCTTCCCTGGAATGCTCACTTGGGAAAGGGGAGAGAAGCCTGCTGGGTGTGTGTGGAGACCCTGGGAGCAGAACTGCCTCCCCTCTTCCTCACTGACACTGTGTTTGTGTCGCCAGCTACGGAATCTCACATCCATTCATTGGGCCAATCCTTTCCAGTGCAAAGAGTTCATGACCCACGAGCTAAAGGGGCTCCAGGAGAGCTGGAGAGGGACTTTGGACAAGGGCCTGGAGGGACAGGACAAGGGGATATGGCTTTCTCACTGACAGAGGTTGGGTTCAGATGTGATATTGGGGAGAAATCCTTCCCTGTGAGGGTGCTGAGGCACAGGTTGACCAGAGAAGCAATGGCTGCCCCAGGATCCCTGGAAGTGTACCAGGCCATGGTGGATGGGGTTTGGAGCAACCTGGACTTTTGGAAGGTGTTGCTGCAGGTGAAGGGGTGGGATCAGCAAAAACAACCACAAGTGCTCTCAGGAATAAGGAGGAGGATGAGCTCTGGTGAAGGGCTGATAGGGGGATAACAGCACTCCAAAATCTGATCTCTTATAGCTTTTATTGCATCATTAAGGGGATTGGCAGTAATTAATGTGGGGTCTAACTGCTGATAACCTGGCTGCAAACAACTCTTTCCTGTCCTTCCCTTGGACAGGGTGTGCCTACAGCAGAATAACAAAAAAGGGGAATTCCTTTCTCCATTGTGCTCCCTTGAGTCCAGGGAAGGTTTTGGCAATGATTCCAGAGCTCTTCCCGGAAAGGGAGTTGCTTCTGAGAAGCACCCAGCTGCCTCCCCAGCACTGCCAGCATTCCAGTGCCACCAGCACCACCAGCATCCCTCTGCTGCTGGAGGGAGCATGACCCCTCAGGGGACAGAAATGAGCAATGGTAGAAACCTGTAGGGAGATGAAAGGGACAGCAGTTGGAGAATGGGACATTCTGCAGGGAAGGAGTGTTTCTAATCAAGAGGAAATGATGAGCCATTTGCACAGTTCTGGTGGAGCTTTTGAAAAAAGCCACTTCCTTTGCAGCACAAACAAAAAAAGAAAAAAAACCAAAGGGAAGTGGAACTCAGATGTAGCCAAAACTGCAGTTCCCCACTCCCCCGTGACTCCACCAACCCTTGGGAGGCAAAACTGCAACAGGGCACAGAGAGGAGTCAGTGGGACAGGAGTGGGGACCTCCTGGGGATCTGGGCACTTTCTCCTTCGTGTTGCTGACCTGGGAGGATCTGCATTGGGATGTGGTCGCACCGCATCTCCACATTGGGATATGGATCCAAAAGGAGCAAGTGATGCTGGGAACTGCCACTGATCTGGACAGACACCCTTTGCCTGCTGCTGCCCCACACTGAACAGGTCAGTGCAATGTTTTCCTTCCTCCCTACCCCACCTGCCTCTCCTCCAGCAGCTGCTCTGTTCCTGCCACCCTCTCCTGGTGACTGCAGTGTCCTCCCCAGCTCCTCCCTCCTCTGCCCTGAGCTTCCCTTCTGTATCTTGGTATTGAAATCAGATGGAAAAAACTTTTTAAGACAATGGAACATATTAGGAAGTGGGAATTCTTTATCTGTGCAGGTCACACGGAAGGATGTCTCCTTTTTCTGTGTGTGGAGAGACTTTACAACAGGGGTTTTATCCATTAAAATCTTTCAATGTCATAAAAAAGTCATTCTATTCTAATACATAAACATCACTGAATGTATTCACTTTATTCACTGTACAGTATTGCAGTATTCACTGAATGCTGCAATATGAAAGGTGACCCTCCTTGAACTTTTCCTTTGGCCATGTGCTGTTGCTTCTTGTTACAGAACTTGTCCCAAAAGCACTGGAGGCCTCCTTATCTCTTTCTCTCCACTGGTTCCACCCACGTTTATCCTTCTCTGTCCACACCTTTACATCCTTTTATCTTTTCGTCCAGCTGGTCGTTTAACAGCTTCAGGGAAGCTGAAAATTTTTATTCTCTGTGTTCTTTATAATTTTTCTGCCAAACAGCCCAAACCTCCCACCTCCCTCTCCCACCCCACTATTTCCACTGTTCTCCTCCCCTGCACATCTCACTGCTCTCTACTGAATCCTTCCTGCTGCAGGGAGCTGCTGAGGAGCTGCATGGTCCATCCTGGGATTCTCCAAGCACTGACTCCCCATCCACTCTGACCACAGCCAGGGGCCACATCCCACCACCTGCCCAGCATCCATCCATGGAGGTGAGCACTGTCACCCCTCCTCCTGCCTCACCCACTGAAGGAGATGATCCATGTGAGATAGATGTCAGCAGCATGGCCATACACAGTGTCACACTGCTCATCTGCCTCTGCGGGCTGGCTGGGAATGGGGCTGTCATCTGCCTCCTCAGACTGAAAGGCCCTAACATCAAAATCTTTAATCTGGCTGTCATTGACTTCTTCTTCCTCCTCTTCACAGTCCCCTCTGCCCTGCTCTTCCTGGTGGAGGATGTGTCCTGCTCCACTATCATGCCCCTGGTGTACCTGAGCTTCCTTTTCCAGATGTCTGTGGTCTCCTACTACTGGGGGCTGTGGCGGCTGACAGACACCAGCATTGGGATGGCCCTGTACAAACTGTGCCGCCCCTGCTGCCACCTTCCTCAGCGACTGATGTGGGTGGTGGACATTGTCCAATTCTGGGCTTTCTTCACTCTCATCACTGTCATTCCCACGATGACTTCCCTGTGTCTATCACACAAGCAGGAGCAATGTCGGGTGGCTCTCATCTCCACATTTGCATTCATCCTGCTCCTCTTAGCTGCACCCAACGTCATTTCCAGATCAATCAACTTCATTAAGGCCAAATGTGGCTCCAAGCAGCAGCAACTCAACAAGCGTGACATTGTTATCTTCCTCATTCTGCTCTTCACACTCCTCCTCGCCATCTGGAACTTCCTGCACCAGCTCGGCTACATTGTTGTGTCCTCCCAGGTTTTTTTCCTGCTCAACTGCATCAACAGCACCATCAAACCCTTCATCTACTTCCTGGTGGGGAGGTGTTGGAGGAACTTCTCTGTGGGGTCCCTAAGGGAATCTCTGCAGAGGGTTTTTGATGAGCAGGAAGACAACTCTGCCAACGAAGAAGACGCCAACACAGACTCAGTGGTCTGGGCCTGTTGATGCCTTTGACTGCACTGCTGAGGGACCCTGGGAGAGTGGCTGAGGGTTTCCATGAGCCACCTGATTAATATCCACAGGATCTCCCTCCCACACTGTATTCCTGCAGGAGAAGCAAGCAGGGGCAGGTGGGAGGGATGCTCTGCAAGGAGTACATTGGAGCATGGCTTTCCTCCTCCCTCCCAGGTGCTAGAACTCTATTCCCCCAAGGGAATATTTTGCAACACAGCTGCGATCCCAAAAATCCCCCTGGCACCTGGTTCCTGCATCCCACTGCAGTCTGATATCAACAAACAGCATCCTGAACCCTGAGCTGCCTTCACCCCATCTGCCAGCGCTTGCTGCCTTCCTCTGGCTCCTGCTGCCAGCCAGGAATGGGGGTGGAGGGAGGGAGGGAAGGGACAGAGCCATGGCTTGTGCTCCCTGCAGCAAACATGATCCCGAGTGCCCAGAGCTGGGATGGCAGCGGCACAGCCGGCATGGGCAGGATGGCCCAGGGGCTCAGCATTCCCTTCCCAGCTGCTCTCTGAGTGGCACAGCAAAGATCTCCCTGGTCCCGGCTGGAGCAGGGCAGCAGTGGGGCTGTCAGGGGGGAAGGTGGCCCCGGGGGGAGTCTGGGTGTGTCAGAGGGGTCAGGAGGGGTCAGGAAGGGTGTGGATGCTGCCGATCCCAAATGTCCTCACTGGAGAGCAGCAGAGCTACAGGTTGTGCTCAGAGCCAGGGAGAGGCCAGGAAAGCTGCTGGATGGGATGGGATGGGATGGGATGGGATGGGCAGTGGGGTGGAAATAGGAATGGGGAGCGATACCAAAAGGGGCTGGAATAAACTTTCTGACACAATGGGAAGCATTGGGAATCATTAGGAAGCAGGAATTCTTTACCTGCACAGGACACACAGAGGATCTCTCTTTGTTCTGTGTCTGAGGTGAGACTTCACAGCAGGGGCTTTATCCATTATAACCATACATAGTCATTAAAACTTGTTTCTTATCTAATATCTAAATATCACTTAACTCAGACTAATTTCTGTGCATCCACATCCTCCTGAGTGTCTGCCGTGGTTTCAGCCTCAGCAAACACCAGGCACCTATGGCAGCTGCTTGCTTGTTCTCTGCCCTGCCACATCCGGGAAGAGGGGAGGAAAAAAGAAATTAGTTAAGCGTTCATGAGTCAAAATAAAGGACAGTGAGAAAACACTTCAAGGGAAAAACAGGCTCCACTTAAAGTTGCAAAGTGAATTTATTACTAACAGAGTCAAAGGAGGATAATGAGAAGTAAAAGAAACCCTTAAAGACACTGTTTTTCCTCTCACCCCCTCCCTCCTTCCCACCAACAGTGCAGGGAGGGCAGGGTGTGGGGCTTTGGGTCAGCTCATCCCCAGGATCTTCCACTGCTCAGGGAGAGAGGTCCTTCCCTGCATTGCCATGGGGTCTCTTCCACAGGAGAGAGATCTCTGGGAACTCCTCCAGTGCAGCTCCAAACTCAGGAGCAGCAGCAGCACAGACAATCCTGCTGCAATGTGAGCTCCTCCCACAGGCAGTCAGTCCTCCCAAACTGCTGTGCTGTGGCTCCCTCATCCACGGGCTGCACTCCTCCAAGGACAGGCTGCTCCAGCCTGGAGTCAAGGGCTCTCTCTCTCCACTGGGTCTCCCAGTGGATCACAGCCTCCTCCAGGCACCCACCCACTCTGGCATGGGGCACTTCCTCCATGGGCTGTGGGTGGATTTCTGCATCCCTGTTGGACCCCATGGGCTGCAGGGGCACAGCTGCTTCACCATGGTCTTCACCACAGCCTACAGAGGAAACTTGGCTCTGGTGCCTGGAGCACCTCCTCCCTCACCTTCTGCACTGCCCTTGGTGTCTCCATGTTGTTTCCCTCACATGTTGTCAGTCACCTCCTCTTCCTCCTTCCCTGGCTAGAAACAACTGCATGCACATTAGCTTTGATTTCTCCTCCAATATGTTATCACAGAGGAGTACCCACCATCTCTAACTGGCACAGGCTTGGCCAGCAGCATATATGTCATCTTCAGAGCCATTAGAGATTGGCTCTGCTGGACACAGTGAACGCTTCCAGAAGCTTCTCACAGGAGCCATCTTTGTGGCACCCCTACTAACAAAAACTGTGCCAAGCAAAACCAACACAGAGGGTCATTCCATGGGGAGTACAGCCAGAGAACAGGGCTGAGCCAGGCTGCTCTGGCTCAGAGCCATGTGGCCTCATGTCCCCATACTTCTGGCTGTCTCTGACACATCTCCAGGTGCCACATGTCCAGCAGTGCCTCACAGAGCTGTCACCTCCAACCCAGCAGTGTCCCCAGGGCTGTGGCTCCCCTCCTCACTCCTGCTTTTCTCCTCAAACACCCTCCACAGAGTGACTTTGATGGAGCACGGAAAGTGCCGCTGGCAGCTCCCCACCAGCACATAAATCACAGGGTTGAGGCTGCTGTTCAGCAAGGCCAGCAGCAAGGAGGTGTTTTCTGGGAATAACTCGCCAGAATCAGAAAGGTTGTGGAGAACCTCCAAGCAGAAAGGGATGCTGAAGGCAAAGAAGAGCAGGACGTTGAGCAGGATGGTGACACAGGGCTTCCCTGGCTGCCACCTCTGGGAGCCACAGCAGAGCCTGAGGAACAGGAACAGGTTGGAAACCAACATCACTATGGACAGAATCAGGGAAATCACAAGGGCTACACCTGCAAGGACTGTCCCTGAGTCTTCAGTAAAGGTGAGGTAGAGGGAGGACACCAAAACCCCAGTGAGAACCCAGAGGGACCCACTGATGACACCTGAGAGGTGCCGGGGGTGGTGGCTTTGGTACCAGATGGGGCAGAGGATGGAGACACAGCGCTCCAGGCTGAGGGCTGTCAGCAGCCCCAGGCTGCTCAGGTCAAACAGGTGGCACAGGAGTTCCACTGCAAATGCAAAATCTGTGTAGAGAGGAGCAAGATGAATCAACGATGTGCAAAATGCTGCCAAGGTCAGAAAACCCAGTAAAAGCAGGGAGAACAGGAGGAGCAGGGAGAAGTCAGCTACAGCCAGATTTAGGGTGTAGACAGTGAAAGGGTTCTGCTTAATATGAAAGCCCAGGAACCACACAACCATCCCATTCTCCACCAGCCCACAGAGGCAAATCCCCAGGCCAACCCCAGCAAAAGCAATCAGTGTGTAGGGAATGCTCGAGCATTGATCTGGGAGATATTCCTCCAAGTCCACAGATCCATTCAGGGTGAGGTTTGTTGTGCTGGTCTCCTCCATGGTGAATGATCCTGTTCTCAGTGGTTGTCTTCTCTTTTTCCCACCACTTCCTAGGGAGAGATGGGGAACCAGAGGGAAATAAGGGCCATCAGCATTCCCAGCACTTCCCATCTGCTCACACAGCCCCACACCAGACCCAGGAATAACCCCCATCCCTGCAGTGCCCAGGACAAGAACAGGCGTCATCTGCCACCAGTCCATCCTTGGACTCTTACCTCCTGTAGGAACAGCTCTGTCACAGGAGCCCCAGGGGAAAGGATTTGGGGATGGCTGCTGGGACCACTGGCTCTGCTTCAGCCTCATCCCTTGTGCCTGGTGTGCAGCCCTTAGCCCAGAGATCACATCCCATGGTCAGAGCTTCCCCTCACAATCTCACCATATCAGTGACACCTTCCCCTCACATGTCCCAGGGACAGAGATCTTGTCAGGAGGAGGTGGCCATGTCACCCCCTTCCTCTCCTCCCCCCAGTTCTTCATGAGGAGCTGCTAATTTGTTATGATCCTATTAATTCAGACACTCAATTTCTATAATTTTAAACACCATTTACTGGGTCTAAAACAATGAAGAAGGAGAGTACAGCACAGATAATATTATGTCCCTTCAGATGCTGTTAACCTTGAGGCAAAATACTCCTCTGGTGAGGGAAGAGCCTGTCCATGGAAAGCCTGCTCCACTATGGTCCTTTCAGCTTTTACAGGGTTTTGTGAACCCCTCAGAAATTCCAGACCTCATTGTGAACCCAGTCCCTGCCCCTTGGGTGCCAACAGAGCCCCTGAGCAGCAGCCATGAGGACAAGCACTGGCCTTGTGTCCACTTGCTGTGGGAAATCACCAGTGCCCAGACACAGGAGTGCACGAGGGCTTTGCCCACAGCCTCTCATCACATCCCATCTAACCACAATCAACAGCCCAATTTCCCCTGCTGAGCATGTGTCTCCTCTGAGATTAGGTTTGTGGGGTACATGGTGCTGCCAGTGTGCTCTTATCTCCAAGTGGTTCCTTGGTTCCACAACCTCAGCCTTTCACAGCACAGGGACTGGCATTTTGTTGCTTATTTTCTGCCCTTCTTTCATGCATTTTCCATCTCCTCTGGAGCTGTATCCTGTGCTTGTCATCCCCCAGACTGATGTGCTCCAAAGATACCCTTGTTGATGCACAAGGTCCATGGTCTCTCCAGGGTGTCTAGCCTGGAGCTGCAGGATTTGGAGCTAGAGGAAGACTTGAAACAAGGAGAGAACACAAGTTCAAGGTCCATCCCTGAGAGGGAGATGGAGAAAGGTGCAACTCCTGGAAGTGTGTCCCAGAAGGAAGTTGGGAGAAGTCTTTGAGCGCCAGATACATGTCACTAGAGGCACTGAGCAACTTGTGCTGTTGCAGGTCTGCACATCAGGGATTTCTCACTCTTGGAGGTCTCTGGCTCATCTCTCTCACCTCTCTGCCATCCTGGGAATGTTATATGTCCCCTCCTGTGTTGATGGATACCCACCATCCACCACCACACAGGGAAAGCCAGAAGCCCCTCACATGGTGGGACAACAGCAGAGAATGGCAGGAGGAGAGGAAGGGGGTGACGTGGCCACCTCCTCCTGACAAGATCTCTGTCCCTGGGACATGTGAGGGGAAGCTGTCACTGATGTGGTGAGATTGTGAGGGGAGGCTCTGACCATGGGATGTGATCTCTGGGCTAAGGGCTGCACACCAGGCACGAGGGATGAGGCTGAAGCAGAGCCTGTGGTCCCAGCAGCCACCACCAGATCCTTTTCCCCTGGGGTTCCTGTGACAGAGCTGTTCCTACTTGGAGGTAAGAGTCCAGGGATGGAGTAGTGGGTGATGCCTCCTTTCTAGGGACAGGACTGGACAGAGTGGGAGTTTGTCCTGGGCACTGCAGGGGTGGGGGTTGTTCCCGGGGCTGGTGTGGAGCTGTGTGAGCAGATGAGAAGTGCTGGGAATGCTGATGGCCCTTATTTCCCTCTGGTTCCCCATCTCTCCCTAGAAGGTGGTGGAAGAAAGAGAAGGCTGCCACTGGGAACAGGATCATTCACCATGGAGGAGACCAGCACAACAAACTTCACCTTGAATGATACAATTTATCGAGATCTGGACTGGGAGGAATTTCTGACACGTGTATGCTTGGGCATTCCATATACAAGGATTGCCTTTTTCGGGGTCTGTCTGGGGATTTCCCTCTGTGGGCTGGTGGGGAATGGGATGGTCGTGTGGTTCCTGGGCTTCCACATGAAGCAGAACCCTTTCACTGTCTACATCCTAAATCTGGCTGTAGCTGACTTCTCCCTGCTCCTCCTGTTCTCCCTGTTTTTTCTGGCTTTTCTGACCATAGCAATATTTTGCACGTCTTTGTTACATTCTATTGCACACTATTGGTATTTTGTGTATGTCCTTGGGTTCGCATGCCACCTGTTTGACCTGAGTGGCCTGGGGCTGCTGACAGCCCTCAGCGTGGAGCGCTGTGTCTCCATCCTCTGCCCCATCTGGTATCGCTGCCACCGCCCCCGGCACCTCTCGGGTGTCATCAGTGGGTCCCTCTGGGTTCTCATGGGGGTTTTTGTGTCCTCCCTCTATGTCACCTACACCTTTACTGAAGACTCTGTGACCATCCTTGCAGGTGTAGCCCTCACCATTGCCGTGGTTTTTTCCCTCATGATGTTGGTTTCCAACCTGCTCCTGTTCCTCAAACTCCGCTGTGGCTCCCAGCGCCATCCTGCTCAACGTCCTGCTCGTCTTCATCTGTGGCATCCCTTTCAGTGTCGTGGTTTTCCTCAATCTTCCTAATTCTAGCCCTTTATTCCCCGGAAACACCTCCTTGCTGCTGGCCTTGCTGAACAGCAGCCTCAACCCTGTGATTTATGTGCTGGTGGGGAGCTGCCAGCAGCACTGTCTGTGCTCCATCAAACTCGCTCTGCAGAGGGTGTTTGAGGAGAAAGCCAGGAGTGAGGAGGGCAGCCATGGCCCTGGGGACACTGCTGTGGTGGAGGCGACAGCTCTGTGAGGCACTGCTGGACGTGAGGCACCTGGAGATGTGTCACCTCAAAGACACCCACAAATATGGGACCATGTGGGCACATGGCTCTGAGCTCAGTCCTGTTCCTGTATTCCCTATGAATGACCCTCATTGCCTCAGCCTCAGGGAATAAACTCCATCTCCTTTGGCTCAGCAGATGAGTTTCATGGGGTTTTAGGGGATCTCTTGCCTGGGCAGAGTGTGACAGGTTAAGTCCTGGGGACATATCCTGTATGGGAGGGCAGCAATTTCCCAAATCTCTGTGGGGCTGGGGCCTCTAGATGGCAGGAGAAAGGTAAGGATCTCAAGGAGCATCCTTCCCCGTCTGTCTGACAGAGCCAGCCCTGTATTCCCTGCTCATGGGAAGAGACCAAACTGACCCCAGGTAGGGCTGCAGAGCTGGGGGAGGGACAGCAACATTCCCTTGCCCTTTAAGTGGGAATTTGTCACATTCTTTCATTCCAGAATTAAATAATTCTGAGTAAAGTGCAGTGATGATGGTGAATTCCACAGAATTCTGGTGCCTGTGACCAAAAAAGAGCTTGAAATAAGGAAATTCACATCACCAGGTGCTTGGACCATTTTATTGTGCAGAAATCAGGGGGTTATGCTGCTGTTCTGCAGAATGAGGCCATCCTCTGGTTCCGCAGCATCAATGTCCAAGGAAGCCCTTCAGCACCTCCATCCTGACCCTGGCCATTCTCAGGAGGAGCTGAACAGCAACTCTGCACAGCAGCTTGAGCCAAAATCCAGGTTGTACTGATCTTTTTCCCATTGTTACTACCCCATAATTAGATCTGGCTTTATTCGTTTTGTTTGTTTCCAACATGGTAACTCTGACCCCAAAATTTGTTAAATAAACAACATCCATTCACTGCAGAGCTCATCCCTGATGAACAGTGTCCAAAAATTGCTCACTTCCTTAGTTTTTCCCCCTCTAAAGCCTCTGTCTTGTGTGAGGAGGGCAGGTACCTGTCTCATACCAGAGCTCTTCCTAAGGCACATTCCTGCAATGCTTGGGATGATGTTGACAGTGCCAAGAGCTCCTCATTCCTCCTGGGAGAGATCTGGGCAGCAGACACATCTCTTGCTCAGGGGAAGTTGTCCCTCCTTTTCCCCCTGCCTTAAATCCAGGGGAAAGCAACGTGCCACTGCTTCTGGAAAGGGAAGTGAGAGTGAAAGCCTTGGGTGGTGAGTCATGCTTTGGAGACACACATGAGGTTAAATATCTAAAAATCATTTATTAACAAAGTAGTTAATGTTTAACAGAACAGAGCAACTTCTACAGCTGTGAGGGATTTTCTTTCCCTGTCTCCCATTTTCCTGTCCATTGGAAAGTAGAAACTTTCTGAGGTACAACCTCTTGTCCAGGAAAGGACTCCCATCATGAAGGGAGTTTCTCCCAAGGCAAGTGCAGAAGGATCATGATCCTTCCATGTATTTTTCTAGCTCCAAGCACCTTCCTTGTCTCCAGTGTCACCCAGGCCGCTCCCTACCTGAGCTTCTTGTTTTCCATGGAATCATAGAATGGTTTAGGGTGGAAGAGACTATAAAGACCATTTTCTTCCAACCCCCTGCCTCAGGCAGGGACTACAGTATGTTGCTCTTCCACTAGAGTACATTTCTCCAAGTCCCATCCAACCACTTCTGGAAATCTTCCAGGGATCCAGGGGCAGCCACAGCTTCCCTCAGATGCACCTCAAGTGGAGCCAAACCTCAAGTCACAGCTGTAACATGAGTGGAGCTAAAGTCATCCATAACATGAGTGGAGCTAAAATCATCCAGACAGCCCAGAGAAAATGGGAGGATCCAGCAGAGGCAGTTCCAGCTCCAATCCCTTGTCCTGACAGCCCACAAGACAGCCCACAGCCCCAAACTCAGTGTGCATTTTGGGGAAAGCCTTCCAGAGGCAATCCCAAACACCTGCCCACTTGTCTGGGCAACAGGGCTCAATGTGAATTTTCCACACCTCAGTCTTCCCATGTGTCAGGACCTGCTGGAGATGGACAGGAATCACTCAGGAATTGTTCTGCACTGCTGTGCCAAGATTTCTTATCCACCTGCATGCTGTTTTTAAGCAACCACACCAAGAAAATCCATTTGCAGAAGGTCTGATTCTTGGTGACTCAATTTTAATATTCCACAGGGAAGGGAAGCTCATTTCTGAAGCAGAGAAAGCTCAGACCTGTTGAATAGGAAAGATTCAAAGCAAAGACTTGAAAACAAAAGCTTTCAAGGGTGTCCCTGTCCATGGAGAAAGGGTCAGAATGTGACGATCTGTAAGGTTCCTTCTGACCCAAACCTTCCCATGATGATTCCTCACATCATCCAGAATCCACCCCAGGCAGGAGTTCCCCTGCTGCACACAGCACCAGCCTGACAGAGCTCCAGGAGCATTTGGACAGCACTCTCAGGAGCAGGGAGGGATTGTTGGGATAGCCTGTGCAGGTGCAGGAGATGAAGTCTGTGATCCTCCTGGGTCCTTTCAAACTCAGGATGTTTTTTGATTCTGTTTCACAGTGATTTTATTTCATGAGGATTCCACTTTATGATGATTCCACTGTGTTGTCCCTATTCCGGGGCTCTGGCACATCCTCAAAAGCCCTCTGGAAGGCAACTCTAACAGAGAGGGTGAATTCCTTTGCACAGCTCCCAGCCAGGAAGTAAATCAGAGGGTGGGCACTGCTGTTGGCACAGGCGAGCAGGACAGAGGTGCTGAGGGCAAAGACAGAGAGGTCAAAGGCTCTCAGCAAGAGCCAGAACCCAAAATGAGCGGTGAAGAAGGGAAAGAAGGTGACAGGCAGCAGGACCAGGGCACAGAGCTTCCGTGGGGGCTGTTTCCATGAGCAGCACAGGAGCCTGGCCAGCAGGGCTAGAGCAGAACAGATCAGGGTGAGCACTGAGAAGAGGTAGCTCAGCACCAAGGCCACCAGCACTGAAGGGCAGAAACAGGGGGTGACGGTGAGCAGGAAGGAGAGGAGCCAGAGCAGGGCACACAGGAGCACCGGGAAGCGCTGGGAGCGGTGGCAGGGCCAGAAGGACACAGGGAGGACAAAGAGAGCTGTCCCAGCACTGAGGGCTGTCAGAGAGTAGAGCCGGGCAGTGAAAGAGAAGAGGATGGTGACGTTCAGCCTGGCTGTCACTCCCCGTGAGCCCAGCTGGTGGCAGAAGCTCTCTGGGACATAAAATATCCCCAGGGTGATGGTGATGAAGAGCAGGAAGGTGAAGTCAGCGATGGCCAGGCTGAGGATGCAGATGGTGATGGGGTTCCTGCGGGTGTGGAAGCTGAGGAGCCAGAGGACAGCCCCGTTCCCCACCATTCCACACAGGCACAGGAGCAGCGTTACAGGGACTCTGCTCGAGTGGCTGTTGTCACACTCAGTCCAGTTGGAGTGCTTGTCCTCATTCCAGCTCCCGTTGGAGACTTTCCCACCGGGCTGGCTCCAGCAGGAAGGGCTGGCTGTGTCCATGACAGGGGACAATGTGCTCATTGTGACACCTCTGCTGCTTCTCCTTCCCCTCACACAGCTGGAGGGGTGACAAACACACACACCTTACCAATACTGCTGTCCCCCACACGTGGCTTTTCCCATCTTTTCCCACCCCCAGCTTCCATGTGGAGCAGCAGAGGGAGAGGCAAGGGACAGGGCAGATTGTTAGCAGGATGTGGGAGATGGGTATGACTGCAGGAGATTCATTTCAGTATTCTCCCCCTCCCTTTCCCCACAATATTTAGAGCTTTAATACCCTACGGACCAAAATTCCCCTACCAAAATCAGTCAGCAGGTCCCATCTCAAAGAGGGAGACACTGATTGTGTTGAAAGAGAAGAGTCTCACCTTTCCTTTCACAGCCTGGAGAATTTCACTGGAGCAGACACACTGTGGGTTCACATTGCCTCTCACACACCAGCTGCTGTCCCTGGGTCAGGATCTTCAAGAGCTTCCCTGGAATGCTCACTTGGGAAAGGGGAGAGAAGCCTGCTGGGTGAGCCTGGGCAGTGTCCAGTGAGGGGTCTGTCCCAGGCCCCCTTTTGTCCCTGCTGGATCATGTTCTCCAGGGCTCTCACAAACAGGAACTATTTCTGAGCCTTTGCTGGTATCAGAGCTCTGCTTCTAATCTGCTCTTGACTTTGTCCAGGAAATGAGTAACAGGAGAGAGCCTCAGCAACGAGACCTGTGGGAAAGCAGTTTGTCTCTGTGTCAGGTTCCTCTTTCGTTTTAAAGCAACCCCAATCCTGAAATCTTGTCTTTTGAACTGCCTGAACTTGCCCCTCTCATTCCTGGGGTGAATCCCTAGGACCCTGCACTACAAAATTTGATTCCTGGTTCAAATGTTGTTTTCGTACTTGTATCCCACAACTTCAATGGTATTTGACTTTCACCATGCAGTTTCCAAGAGGATTCATGCAATAAGGAATGCTGTGTGTGAGCTGGAGCACAGGCATACAGCAGAGGGGTGATTTAACATTTCAGAAATGTCATTTTTTCTGAGAAGAGGTTAATCAATGCTGCTCTCTTGGCTACAAGCATTAGAAAGCTAGAGATTTCATTCGACTCATCTTCTACACTCCCTTGGGAGTCAGACAGCAGCCGACAGTGAATTCCAAAGAATTCCTAGAAAGCTGAAATGAGATGATTCCCACCCAGACTGACATGTGTCCTGGAACTGGGATGCTCCTGCTGGAATCTGGTGTGTGTGGAGACCCTGGGAGCAGAACTGCCTCCTCTCTTCCTCACTGACACTGTGTTTGTGTCCCCAGCTATGGAATCTCACATCCATTCATTGGGCCAATCCTTTCCAGTGCAAACAGTTCCTGATCCATGAGCTAAAGGGGCTCCAGGAGAGCTGGAGAGGGACTTTGGAGAAGGGTCTGGAGGGACAGGACAAGGGGATATGGCTTCCCACTGACAGAGAGTGCGTTCAGATGTGATATTGGGGAGAAATCCTTCCCTGTGAGGGTGCTGAGGCACAGGTTGTCCAGAGAAGCTGTGGCTGCCCCAGGATCCCAGGAAGTGTCCGAGGCCAAGCTGATTTGCATTTGGAGCAATGTGGACTTTTGGAAGGTGTTGCTGCTGGTGAAGGGGTGGGATCAGTAAAAACAACCACAAGTGCTCACAGGATGGAGGAGAAGAAGGATGAGCTCTGGTGAAGGGCTGATAGGGGGATAACAGCACTCCAAAATCTGATCTCTAATAATTTATTGCAGGGAGGTTCAGGTTGGATATTAGGGAGAAATCCTTCCCTGTGAGGGTGCTGAGGCCCTGGCACAGGTTGTCCAGAGAAGCTGTGGCTGCCCTAGGATCCCTGGAAGTGTTCCAGGCCAGATTGGATGGTGTTTGGAGTAACCTTGTCTGGTGAAAATGTCGCTGCTGGCAAAAGGGTGGGATCAAGTAAAAACAACCACAAGTGCTCACAGGACTGAGGAGGAGGAAGAGGAGGAGGAGGAGGAGGAGCTGCTAGTGAAAGGCTTCCACAGAGTGTGCCTACATAAGAATGTCAACAAAGGGGAATTCTTGTCTCAGTTGTGCTCCCTTGAGTCCAGGGAAGGTTTTGGCAATGATCCCAGAGCTCTTTCCAGAAAGGAAGCTGTTTCTGAGAATCATGCAGCTGCTTCCCCAGCACTGCCAGCACTGTCAGCATTCCAGTGCCACCAGCACCACCAGCATCCCTCTGCTGCTGGAGGGACCATGACCCCTCAGGGAACAGAAATGAGCAATGGTAGAAAACTGTTGGGAGAGGGAAGGCGGTCGGAGAATGGGACATTCGGCAGCGAAGGAGCATTTCTAATCAAGAGGAAAGGAGGAGCCAATTACAAAATCCTGCATGCAGAGCTTCTGGCAAAAGCCACTTCCTTTGTAGCAAAAAAAAAAAAAAAAAAGCAAAGAGTAATAATTCCAAGTAAGAGCAAGTAAGTGGAGTTCTGACGCAGCCAAAGATGTAATTTCCGACTTGCTCATCCCTCTCCACCCAGTCCTGGGGAGCAACACTGGGACAGAGCATGGAGAGGAGCCATCAGGATTGGAGTGGGGACAGTGGGAATATCCTGGTGATCTGGAGACATTCTGCTTCATATTATCAACCTGGGAGGATCCACTTTACCATATGGATCCAAAAGGAGCAAGAGATGCCAGGAAGCAGCACTGATCTGGACAGACACCCTTTGCCTGCTGCTGCCCCACACTGAACAGGTCAGTGCAATACTTTCCTTCCTCCCTACCCCACCTGCCTCTCCTCCAGCAGCTGCTCT
Organism: Lichenostomus cassidix; assembly: GCF_008360975.1. NCBI lineage: Eukaryota > Metazoa > Chordata > Aves > Passeriformes > Meliphagidae > Lichenostomus > Lichenostomus cassidix. The sequence continues at coordinate 59,351,773 of NC_139486.1, forward strand.
GTTCCTGCCACCCTCTCCTGGTGACTGCAGTGTCCTCCCCAGCTCCTCCCTCCTCTGCCCTGAGCTTCTCTTCCGCGTCCCCTGCTGAACATCCCAACCCTCCCACCTCCCTCTCCCACCCTCACAATTTCCACCACCCTCCTCCCCTGCACATCTCACTTCTCTCCACTGAATCCTTCCTGCTGCAGGGAGCTGCTGAGGAGCTGCATGGTCATTCCCAGGATTCTTCAAGCACTGACCACTGACTTCCCATCCACTCTGACCACAGCTGGGATCCATATCTCACTGCCTGCCCTGCGTACATCCATGGAGCTGAGCACCACATCCCAACCTTCCACTTCACCTACTGATGGAGACAATCCGTGTGGGATGGATGTCACCAACTTGGCCATAGATGGTGCCACACTGCTCATCTGCCTCTGTGGGCTGGCTGGGAATGGGGCTGTCATCTGGCTCCTTGGCTTCCGCATGCAAAGGAGCCCCATCACTGTCTACATCTTCCATCTGGCTGTCATCAACTTCCTGTTCCTCCTCTTTGTGGTCCCCTGCACTGTGCTCTCCCTGCAGGCAGATGTTGTCTGCTCAGCTGCCCCGTCCCTGCAGTACCTGATGTCATGTTTCCTGCTGTCCCTGTTCTCCTGCAACACAGGGATGTACCTGCTGATGGCCATCAGCATCGAGAGATTCATTTCCACCCTCTGCCCACTCCGGTGCCACTGCCACCGCCCCCAGTGCCTGTCAGAGGTGGTGAATGTCCTGATCGAGGTCCTCTCCATCGCTGTCATTGCCACAGTGGCTTCCCCGTGCCTGACACACCAATACGAGCACTGTCGGGTGTCTCTCATCTCCATGTTTGCCATCAACCTCTTCCTCTTTGCCCCAGCCGTGGTCATTTCCAGCACAATCCTCTTCATCAAGGCCAAGTGTGGCTCCAAGCAGCAGCAACTCAAGAAGCTCAATATAGTTATCTTCCTCAGTGTGCTCTTCAGTCTCCCCTTCAGCCTCTGCAATTTCCTGCAGCAGTTCAGCTACACCATTGTGTCCTCCCAGGTTGCTTTCCTGCTCGCCTGCATCAACAGTGCCAGCAACCCCTTTATCTGCTTCTGCGTGGGGAGCTGGAGGAGACCCTGCTCCATTAGGTCACTCCAGCTCTCCCTCCAGAGGGTCTTGGGGGAGCCAGAAGACACTCCCAGCAGTAATGATTCTGCCGTAGACGCAGCACTCTGAGCCTGTTGATCCCTTCCACTGAACTGCTGAAGGACCCCAACACAGTGGCTGAGGGTTTCCTCGAGCCACCTGATGAAGAAATATCCAAAGGATAACCCTCCCGTGATGTAATCCTGCAGGAAATGACAGCAGGGGCATGTGGGAGGGATGCTTTGCAGGGAGCACATTAAAGCATGGCTTTCCTCTTCCCTCCCAGGTCCTAGAACATTATTCCCCCAAAGGGATCCTTCCTGACACAGCTGTGATTCCAAAAATCCCCCTGGCACCATGTTCCTGCATCTCACTGCAGTCTGATATCAACAAACAGCATCCTGAACCCTGAGCTGCCTTCACCCCGTCTGCCAGCGTTTGCTGCCTTCCTCTGGCTCCTGCTGCCAGCCGGGAATGGGGGTGGAGGGAGGGAGGGAGGGGACACAGGCATGGCTTGTGCTCCCTGCAGCAAACATGATCCCGAGTGCCCAGAGCTGGGATGGCAGCGGCACAGCCGGCATGGGCAGGATGGCCCAGGGGCTCAGCATTCCCTTCCCAGCTGCTCTCTGAGTGTCACAGCGAAGATCTCCCTGAATGTCTTTTGTTTCTAGTGTTGTGAGCCAGGTGCAAAGGAATCTTTGCCTTCAGAAATTCTTCCTCTGCCGTTTCTTTGGGTTCTCCCTCAGCAGACTCAGATGCTGCATCTGCAAGGGGAGTAGGTATCTGTGATCCTCAGTACAGCCACCCCCTTCCAGGAGCAGGTGACACCTGTGTTTATCACCACATTTTCCAAGGGGCATCACCCTCCCCCTGTGGCTTCACTGAGGTCACCAGCCCCACCACAGCCCACACCTTCCCACTATGTCCCACACCCCCATCCCAACCTTCCATCCCACTCCCCCATGCAGCCCACACACCTCCAGTCCTTCCCATCTCTCCCATTTCCAGCCCTGAGATTCCAGTCCCTCCCCATGGGATGCTCACCCCAGGCTGCCCCATAAGGCTCTGGGGAATGTTTCTGGGACACCTCTCTCCAGAGCTTCCCCCCTTAGTGTCCAGCCCCCCAGTCTCTCATGGAAAGGAGCAAGAGGCAGCGGCAGGATGGATCCAGCAGCATTTATTGGGGTGGAGGAGCAGGAATGTCTGGGAGCAGCGGAGACACTGCCGGAGCTCCCGGCTGGAGTGGGGCAGGAGCGGGGCTGTGGGGCACTGCCCGGGGGAAGAGGGCCCTGAGGGTGGGGGGTCTGGAGGGAATCAGGGGGAGATGGGAGGGGTCTGGGGTTTGTTGGAGGGGTCAGGAGGGGTCTGGAGGTGGTCAGAGCGGGTCTGGATGCTGCTGATTCCAATGTTCCTCCTGGAGGGCTGTAGAGCTCTATAGGTCATGCTCTATTACTACTTTATTTCCTTGGGAACTATTGCCCAGTAGGGCTGACTGCTCATCTGTAAGTGTCGATCAAAGAATCGAGTTCTGTCTCAACATTTCTCTTCAAAAACCACAGGTGTAGGACTTACACAGAGAATGCTTTGTGTGTCCCAAATATGGTATGGAACGAGTTCTTTGCACCTGCCAAAAGCTGGTACAGAACAAAGGCCTTGTGCTGCCTGTCGCTGTTGAGCCGCTAGCAGAGAAAAAAGACCCGGATTCTCAGCGTAGCATAAAAAAGAGAACTTTTATTATTTGATTCCAACTTATATAGATTCTTAAGAGGTCACTTAGATTGGTCAGCCAGAAACCTCCCCCTAGGCCTCTGTCCAAATCTCGAGACACCATTTTTAACAACATCCAAACTTTATCTTTGTTTATAAAACACAGGAAGAATTCTCACGGGAAAGACCTGTGCTAGCCACAGCTGCCAAAGCTGGTATGTGAGGTAGGCTTTAAACCTGTTGCCCTGACACCCATTATTCACTATTGTGAAAAACCTGCCTCCATAGCCAACCGTGCCTCGGACACTCCTCTCTTGGCATGTATGGCCTGCCAAGTGGAGTTTGGCATACCTCCACAAGAATTAAGGCAGAGCAAAGGCGGGTTGCAAGGAGGGACCAGGTGTATGGACTAGCACAAAAGACAGGTGGATCTCTCCCTTTTCTCTGTATGTGGTGATCCTTTTGATATGATCAAATTCACAAGCCGGCATTTTTAGAAATATAATATTGAACATTTATTAGGAGAACAAAGACTTACTGCCGGGCGTGAGTGGCAGGTTTGCCTTTTTCTTAGTCCCACGCCCTATTCATTTTAATGTGTGCTTAAGTACTGTCTGTAACTGTTACATATTCATCCTTCTGGTTTGGCTCAGGGTTGAAGGCTGAAGTCTTCTGTAGCTCTAATTCAACTTGTGGCTGACAGCTTCTCAGGGAGGTGTGAGTGGAGATAACAGACTTCCTGGTATGCATGAGGTCTGTTTCTTTTTATTCCTTCAGGGCGTCTTGATCTCTGGCTTTGTGGCTTATCAGCCTAAAAGACATCTATTACCATGTATTTCTTACCACATTTCTAGCATACTACAACTATTACATGGTTATATTCACTCTAACTTTGTTTCTACTTAACTATATTTTATCCTAGTGCTACTTTACACAGTACCTTATCCCTTGTAAATGTTAAATTCATATATGTGAAAGCCAACATTCGCTATTCATTCATTTATCACAATCCCTCCTTTTTCTTTTCTTTTCTTTTTTTTCTTTTTTTTTATTTATGTTGGCTTGAACCATAATTTTTATTCAAACTTCATTATTACACTCGAAGCTTTTACAGATTAACTGGGCTTCTTCAAGAGGGTCTCCGATGCTTTTTTGTTTCTCCAGGACCATTATGCTTTGGGCATGTCCAGAAGCAGCTTGTCTCGGGTCTGTGGGCATGGTGACTAACTGCATACCTTGGACAACACTTGTGATTAGCCAGAAAAAACAGGGAGTTAAACAAGGAAAGAATACTAACCCAGCAATTGCATACAAAGGGAAAATACCTAGTCTCTTCCATCAAGCCATTCCTAAGAATTTATCCCACCAATTAATTTCTAGTACTGTTTCCCATTTTTGAACTGGTACATGAGCAATCTTTTGTATGTCTGTGGCAATATCAAGTATAGCTTGACTGTTACGAGTTATTTGCAGGCAACAATTGGAGGAATTAAATTTCCCACATACTCTTCCTTCTTCTGCTAACAGATAGTCAATGGCTAAACGGTTTTGGTAAGTCATGGCACTGGTTTGGAATAGCTGCTCCATGACTAATGCTAAAGCTGAGGCTGTTTTGTTGCTAATAATTTTGACCACCCCTTGGAGTCTTATTATCCCATTTAGCATATAAATGTGCAATGTTTGCCTTCTGTTTTAAAGTTTTTAAAACTTTAAAGTTCTGTATCCCCAGGATCCATCTTGAGCCCAGGTGAGTGGCCCATAATATTCTATTATTCTTTCAGGTGGCCACTCATTATTTTTCCACCTTTGAGTGCCCCCCACCTTGTCACTCAATTTTCGGATGCTTTCTATTGAACTCCATTTTGGTCTTTGTAAGTCCTCATAAACTGGAAATCCTAGATTTTTTCCTACTGCCTTCGGCAATAAAAAAATCCTGGCGGAATGGTTCCAATTGTACAGACTCATCTCTAATCTTTGGGCAGTCTAGTATAAGCTTTTCTTCCACAAATCCGAAAGAGTCCATCTGGGGCATCCCACAGCATAGTAACACTGCTACTATGGTTCCAGTAATTATGTAATTCTGTCCTGCCTGCAAAAGGACTGATAAAGTCATTATTGCTACTGTTACACCAGAATAAGGTTTTTTAGGGTGCTACAACTTTCACTTGGCTGAGTACTCAGTTTCCAATAGCCCTTAGGGGTTTCTGGTGACCACCAACAGTGGCACACATTTGTGAACAGGGTTCATTTACATGAGGTTATTCCTACCCAGGTTTTGTATATTGCTCAACCCTCTCTCCCAATGCATTTCTTGCCCATTACTCCTGAATTCAGCATCCACCCTTCAGGGCGTTGTTCTTTAGATATTCTGGTTTTATTCTACAACAGAATTTCAGGGACACTTAGGTTAATTCCCCTCCAGGGCCACAGGTCAGTTGTCAAAGCACCTCCACATATCCAGCAGTTGCTGACATTTAGAGCTTGTGCAATTCGTTCCATTAGATCCATAGATTTTTGCCTCAGGGTGGAATAGGAAGTGTTTCTTTAAGCTGTTCTATAACTTTTTTATAGAGGGAGTCTGAGGAAGTTAAGGGTGTCTGGGTCTGTCTTGGGATGCTTTCAAGAGTCTGTATTCGCTGCTCTATTAGTTCCTTTTTAGTTCTGTTTTGTGCACCCCCTCGGTCTGAAATGCTCCACATTCCTGCTTTGGCAAAACAAACATACTGTCTTTTCAGACACAGCAGCCTAAGCTGATGTCCCCCTGAGGATTTTAATTTGACTACCCATAGTGAGTGTTTTCAATAATTACAAGTTTCCAGGGATGCTTCATAATAGCACATGTTATTTACTATTTTGTGTCAGGTTAGATAAGAAGCATGACTGCCCCATCACGTAAGGGAGTTACACTTGGTGCAGGGGTTTGTTGGATTTGTGTTGCTTGGGATTACCCATGCGAGGATACATGCGATAATTATAATTGCCAAAGTTGTAATTGGAGATTCGGTATGGCATACAGCCCCTTGTCTCATGCCCCCTGAGGTTGCTGTTCATAGCTGGACCATACCTGAGGCAGGTGCAGAGGCTAAGCTGGGCTTGCCCTCTTTACACCGCTTGTTTCATTTCCATGCAAATTGTACTGCACACAAGCATAATGTTTGGTCCCATTTTTCCTCAGGAATTTCCCAAATTTCAGATACGAATAACTCCCACCCACACAGAACTTGTTCTACTGCCGTATTTTCTTGGTCTCTTTGTTCTTTATTATTTTTGCAGTTCAGACAGAGAGGATGTTTCCTCATTGAAGAGCAATACCATTTACTCGAGCATTCAATACATTTGCATAGCACCCATGCTTGATGATTTAGATGGGGGTGTTTTAGACAAGGAAGCCACATATTTTGTGTTGTTTGGTTGATAATGATCTCCTGCTGCCTCTTGAGAGGTTACATTATGCTTATGCTAATAGTGCCAAGTATCTAGCCAGCTGTTAGGCCAGTGTTTTTTCCTTTTTTACCCAGGATATTGTGTTTTCCCACTCTGTTTTTGCTGTTTACCTCCCAGTGGGTATGGCTAATTCCCACCCACAAATCAGGGTTACAATCTCAGTTCGCCGCCAGCGATCACGGGATCCACTCAGGTAGTTGGAATTACGGCGGCATGGCAGGCACCAGGGTTGTCATTTATGGGCTATACAATACCAATTTTGTTCTTCACAGCTTGTATGCTTATACTCGACCCAGCTACAGTGTCTGCTATTTGGATGAACTAAACAAGGTATGTGAGCTGGTACAGGTGAGAAAGGAGTGGTCAAATAGAAAACCCAAATCTATTTGCACTTCAACCATCCTTGTTTCTTTGAGCTTTTGCCCCTTCCACCAGCATGGCCCTGTCTGGGCTGAAGGCTGATAACAGTTCTGGCCTTGTGGATTCCCTTAATCTTATCAAGATAAAGGGGGCAAAAGGAATCCTTTTGCCATTGAGCACAAGAGATCGCTAATAATATTAATGACTTACGGGAAGGAATTTGTATAACCACTCCTATCCTGGGGAATGCGATGAATATTCATTAATTTTACCTATAACACTGTGCCTTTGGAGGTACTGGTGTGTGTGTGTTTGGTGGAGAAAATTCCCCCACACCTGGTGCATTGAATAAAGCAAATACCCACTTCTCTGACAGTCTCTGAAGTGTTTCTGGGCTCGACTGGGGAGAATCACTGGGAGTACTGGTGAGGGAGGGGGCTGTTCCTGGTGACCTGAAACTTGGCTCCTGCTGTGTGCCAGGGGCTTTCTGGCTGCTGGGCTGGGGGGACACCCTCTCTGAGCTCTGTGACATCCCCAGCCCCACATCCCCTCCTTCCCACAGCTCCTCCCAGACAGCATTTGCTACAGATAGATCCCCTGCTACCATCCCTTGGCCAGGGGCCTCGTGGCTCATGCCAGACCCTCCTTCTTCCCCAGAGAGCCTCCTCCTGGGTGAGGAGGGAGCCCCCCACAGCCCAGAACTCTCCAGCACAGCCCCCTCGAGCCAGGCCTCCGTGTGAGTCCCAGGTGCCCTTAGCCAAGGGGGATGGGCAGCTGTTTTGGTCACAGTGACTACAAATAAATGGAGTTTCAAAGCTCTGACAAGAGGAAAAGTGTGAGCAAAACCTCAGCTCTGGGAATGGGGAGAGCACACTGCAGGCTGCTCAGGGAAATGGGAAGCAAGGTCTCCAGGAAAATGTTTTTGCACCTGCTGGGGTCCAACAGTGCTGCTCACTTTTGAAACGTCACCTCCCAAGGGCATAGGAGCAGGCAATTCCCAAATGTCAGAAGACATCCAGGCCAGGCAGAAGGCTGGCTTGCCTGAGCAAACATCTTCTCTGGGAAAGAAGATGGAAAAGGAAGCTGTGTACCCAGTGGAATGCAGGTCAGAAGAAGAATACAGAGATGCTGATTGCAAGTGTAGGGAGCAATGTGATGTGGTGAAAGCTCAGCTGGAGATTAAGGTGGCTACAAATGTGGGGCAAGAAAAAAGAGTATTCTTAAATATATTAATGGCAAAAACATTGTGGAAATAACATCAGCACCTTCCAGGGTGTGGAGAGTCACCTCACAAACAGGGACAGAGACACAGTACAGGTGTTTCATGCATTCTTTGCCTCTGTCTTCAACACTCACTCCACCCGTCCCAGTGAAAAACATGGATTAACCCATTGGACACTTCAGAGGCCAGAACAGTGCAAGCCCTGCTCAGCAACAATGTGCTATCCACCACATATCCCCGTGCTATCCACCACATTCCCATCCTGAATCCAAACCCAGCTCTGTGCCTCTTACTGAGTAGAAAGGAGCCCTATCCCAGTCAAATCCAGACCAGTGCGAACACTCACACAGCTCTTGGGGAAAATCCTAATTTATTTAACACCTCCTGCTCCTCAGATCTGACCTGCCACCACATACACATTCCTCATGTTTGGTGGCCGTCTTGGGGCAGCTTCCCGGAGATTGAGGAACCTCCTGGGTCTCTTGGGGCTCGTCTCTGCCACCAAGCAAGGAGTGTTCCCAGTTGGCACAGCTGGCACAGCATCCTGGGAGCCGTGGGGTGACAGCTGGGGGCTCCAGGATACTTGCTGCTGCACCACTTGCTCCTCCTGAGAATGCTTCACAGGATCGGGCTGCGCTGCCATTTCTCCTTCTGGGCTTTCCCAGGCCACGTCAGTGCTGAGGAATGCGCCGGGGTGGTTGATGTCCTTGGCTCCAAGGGAGCTGGCAGAGCTGTCCATGGAGTAACTGCTGTACTCAGACCAGCAGGTCTCACTGAGCCTCGGGGAGGGAGGAAGGCTTTGATGACTGAGGCTCTCTGAGGGAACGGAGACTCCTTGAAGGTGCTGATTTTCTAAGGGCTGAAGGTTTTCATAAACGGGGAAGCTTTCAGACAGAGGGAGGATCTCAGAGGGCTGGAAGCTGTTGGAGGGTGTGGAAGGTCTTGAAAGGTCGAGGCTCTCAGAAGGTTGCAGGCTCTCACAGACGGGGAGGCTCTCGGTGGGAAGAAGGCTCTCGGAATCAGGGAGGTTCTCAGGGGGAATAAGGTTCTCGATCACAGGGAGGTTCTCAGAAGGAGGAAGGTTCTTGATGACAGGGAGGTTCTCAGAGGGAACAAGGTTCTCGGAGATGGGGAGGCTCTCAGAGGAAGGCAGGCTGTAGGCAGGAGGGAGGCTCTCGGCAGGCTGGAAGCTTTCACAGAGAACAGAAGCTCTTGGAAGGTCAGTTCCTTCAGAGCAACACACGTTCTCTGAGATAGGCAGCCTCTCAGAGGGAGAGAGCCCCTTGGAAGGAGGGAGGCTGCCAGATTGCTGGAAGCTGTCACAGAGAATGGAAGCTCTTGGAAGGTCAATTCCTTCAGAGCAACACATGTTCTCTGAGATAGCCAGCCTCTCAGGGGGAGAGAGCCCCTTGGAAGGAGGGAGGTTCTCGGAGGGCTGGAGCTTCTCGCATGGCTGGAGGCTGTCAGAGGCAGTGGAGGCTCCCGGCAGGATGGCAGATCTCTGACAGCCTGATGTTCTCTTGTGGGTGAAGGATCTCCGATGGGTGGAAATCCTTGAAAGGGTGGGAGCTCTCCCAGGGATGCAGATCCTAGGTGTGAGCAGCCTCTTGAAGTGACGGAGGCTCCTGGAGGAGCTGCACGAGCCACAGCAGGGCAGGTGGCCTCGCTTCACCAGCTTCTCCAGTTGTGCCCACAACACCTTCCACATCCCAGAATAAAGTGGCTCACGTGTCCCATTGCATGCCCACAGCAACAGCATCATTTCCTGCAGCTGCTGGGCCACAGCCAGGCAGGGGCCACAGCTGCAGGGGCTGTCCAGGGGGCTGGTGGGAGCACGTGGCTGCTTGCCAGGGGTCACCCGAGGCCTGGAGCACCTGGGAGCCACACGGGCTCCTCGGCTCCTCCGTGAGCCTCTGGGCAGAGCCCCAGCATGCTTACGATTCTTTGTGATACTTCCATGCTGCCTCCATGGCATCCAGTGGCCAACAGCCCACCAGATAGCCACAGCAGCCAGCAGCAGGAAAAGTGCAGACATGACGACACCGACGGCGCTCATGGCTCCAGGGCGTAGCATCGCGACTGCACTGGCAGCTGCGCCTGCTGGCCCCTCTTATATAGCTGAGGCACGGCTTTGTGACCTCACAGTGCCGTGGGCCAGCAGAGCCCTGTGAAATCACAGCCTTGCCTCACACCAGTCAGAATTTGCCTGTGAGATTTTGCAGCCACAATGAAACCCACAGTGAAAGCCAAGATGATAATCAATGAAAGAAAATATTCTGGACACCAGGAGAAGATGTTCTTTTTATGGAACATGAAGTGTGTACAAGGAACTTGCATATAATACGTCGCCAACTATATTTTTGCTTGTATGGCTAAATGTATTGTTGCCTGGATGGTCATTGTTTGTTTGACTGCCTTGTCATTGTTTGCTAGCAGCGAATCTTAATAAGCATGGTAACCGTGAAGAGGTATAAGAGCAGCAGCAGAGAATAATAAAAATCCTTTACTTCTTATGGCTCTGGATTACAAGTGTGTGTCTCATTATGTCTGTCTCAACAAAGCGACAGGTTTGTGAGAGCAGAGCAGAGAATGGACAAATCAGCTTCAGCAGGGTGACAGTTCTGTCCTTATATTTACAGAATATAATAGAAATGTAACTCAGCAGTGAACCCAAAGCCTGTGGCAATAATTCATGGTAATAACTGCACTTTTTTCTCCTGAGGTTTCTGGCAAAGGTAGACCCAGAATGTCTTTGGGCCCAGGCAGAAGGAGAAGCAGCAAATGGGGTTGGGAGAGTTTCTCTGAGTTCCTGTGAGATCATGGTTTTCTTAAAAACTTCCAAATAAGTCTGAATAGGAAAACATGGTAACATTTTGCA
>NC_139486.1:59363018-59432791 GCF_008360975.1 Lichenostomus cassidix
CACTTGTAATCCAGAGCCATAAGAAGTAAAGGTTTTTTATTATTCTCTGCTGCTGCTCTTATACTTCTTCACGGTTACCATGCTTATTAAGATTGGCTGCTAGCAAACAATGACAAGGCAGTCAAACAAACAATGACCATCCAGGCAACAATACATTTAGCCATACAAGCAAAAGTATAGCTGGCTACATATTATATGCAAGTTCATTCTTGCACACACTTCATGTTCCATAAAAAGAACATCTTCTCCTTGTGTCCAGAATATTTTCTTTCATTGATTATCATCTTGGCTTTCACTGTGGGTTTCATTGCGTATGCAAAATCTCACGGGCAAATTCTGACTGGTGTGAGGCAAGGCTGTGATTTCACAGGGCTCTGCTGGCCCACGGCACTGTGAGGTCACAAAGCCGTGCCTCAGCTATATAAGAGGGGCCAGCAGGCGCAGCTGCCAGTGCAGTCGCGATGCTACGCCCTGGAGCCATGAGCGCCGTCGGTGTCGTCATGTCTGCACTTTTCCTGCTGCTGGCTGCTGTGGCTATCTGGTGGGCCGTTGGCCACTGGATGCCATGGAGGCAGCATGGAAGTGTCGTAAAGAATCGTAAGCATGCTGGGGTTCTGCCCAGAGGCTCACGGAGGAGCCGAGGAGCCCCTGTGGCTCCCAGGTGCTCCAGGCCTCGGGTGACCCCTGGCAAGCGGCCACGTGCTCCCACCAGCCCCCTGGACAGCCCCTGCAGCTGTGGCCCCTGCCTGGCTGTGGCCCAGCAGCTGCAGGAAATGATGCTGTTGCTGTGGGCATGCAATGGGACACGTGAGCCACTTTATTCTGGGATGTGGAAGGTGTTGTGGGCACAACTGGAGAAGCTGGTGAAGCGAGGCCACCTGCCCTGCTGTGGCTCGTGCAGCTCCTCCAGAAGCCTCCGTTGCTTCAAGAGGCTGCTCACACCTAGGATCTGCATCCCTGGGAGAGCTCCCACCCTTTCAAGGATTTCCTTCCATCGGAGATCCTTCACCCACAAGAGAACATCAGGCTGTCAGAGATCTGCCATCCTGCCGGGAGCCTCCACTGCCTCTGACAGCCTCCAGCCATGCGAGAAGCTCCAGCCCTCCGAGAACCTCCCTCCTTCCAAGGGGTTCTCTCCTGCTGAGAGCCTCTCTGTCTCAGAGAACATGTGTTGCTCTGAAGGAATTGACCTTCCAAGAGCTTCCGTTCTCTGGGACAGCATTCAGCAATCTGAGAGCCTCCCTCCTTCCAAGGGGCTCTCTCCCCCTGAGAGGCTGCCTATCTCAGAGAACATGTGTTGCTCTGAAGGAATTGACCTTCCAAGAGCTTCCGTTCTCTGGGACAGCTTCCAGCAATCTGGCAGCCTCCCTCCTTCCAAGGGGCTCTCTCCCTCTGAGAGGCTGCCTATCTCAGAGAATGTGTGTTGCTCTGAAGGAACTGACCTTCCAAGAGCTTCTGTTCTCTGTGAAAGCTTCCAGCCTGCCAAGAGCCTCCCTCCTGCCTACAGCCTGCCTTCCTCTGAGAGCCTCCCCATCTCCGAGAACCTTGTTCCCTCTGAGAACCTCCCTGTCATCAAGAACCTTCTTCCTTCTGAGAACCTCCCTGTCATCGAGAACCTTATTCCCCCTGAGAGCCTCCCCGTCTCCGAGAACCTTCTTCCCGCTGAGAACTTCCCTGTCTGCGACAACCTGCATCCCTTCGAGAGCCTCTCCGATTCCAAGAACCTTCTTCCCTCTGAAAACCTCCCTGATTCCGAGAGCCTTCTTCCCACCGAGAGCCTCCCCGTCTGTGAGAGCCTGCAACCTTCTGAGAGCCTCGACCTTTCAAGACCTTCCACACCCTCCGACAGCTTCCAGCCCTCTGAGGTCCTCCCTCTGTCTGAAAGCTTCCCCGTTTATGAAAACCTTCAGCCCTTGGAAAATCAGCATCTTCCAGGAGCCTCCGTTCCCTCAGAGAGCCTCAGTCATCAAAGCCTTCCTCCCTCCCCGAGGCTCAGTGAGACCTGCTGGTCTGAGTACAGCAGTTACTCCATGGACAGCTCTGCCAGCTCCCTTGGAGCCAAGGACATCAACCACCCCAGCGCATTCCTCAGCACTGACGTGGCCTGGGAAAGCCCTGAAGGAGAAATGGCAGCACAGCCTGATCCTGTGAAGCATTCTCAGGAGGAGCAAGTGGTGCAGCAGCAAGTATTCTGGAGCCCCCAGCTGTCACCCCACAGCTCCCAGGACGCTGTGCCAGCTGTGCCAACTGGGAACACTCCTTGCTTGGTGGCAGAGACGAGCCCCAAGAGACCCAGGAGGTTCCTCCATCTCCGGGAAGCTGCCCCAAGACGGCCACCAAACATGAGGAATGTGTATGTGGTAGCAGGTCAGATCTGAGGAGCAGGAGGTGTTAAATAAATTAGGATTTCTCCCAAGAGCTGTGTGAGTGTTTGCACTGGTCTGGATTTGACTGGGATAGGGTTCCTTTCTACTCAGTAAGTGGCACAGAGCTGGGTTTGGATTCAGGATGGGAATGTGGTGGATAGCACGGGGATATGTGGTGGATAGCACATTGTTGCTGAGCAGGGCTTGCACTGTTCTGGGCTCTGAAGTGTCCAATGCGTTAATCCATGTTTTTCACTGGGACGGGTGGAGTGAGTGTTGAAGACAGAGGCAAAGAATGCATGAAACACCTGTACTGTGTCTCTGTCCCTGTTTGTGAGGTGACTCTCCACACCCTGGAAGGTGCTGATGTTATTTCCACAATGTTTTTGCCATTAATATATTCAAGAATACTCTTTTATCGTGCCCCACATTTGTAGCCACCTTAATCTCCAGCTGAGCTTTCACCACATCACATTGCTCCCTACACTTGCAATCAGCATCTCTGTATTCTTCTGCTGACCTGGAGTCAACTGAGTACACAGCTTCCTTTTCCATCTTCTTTCCCAGAGAAGATGTTTGCTCAGGCAAGCCAGCCTTCTGCCTGGATGTCTTCTGACATTTGGGAATTGCCTGCTCCTATGCCCTTGGGAGGTGACGTTTCAAAAGTGAGCAGCACTGTTGGACCCCAGCAGGTGCAAAAACATTTTCCCTGGAGACCTTGCTTCCCATTTCCCTGAGCAGCCTGCAGTGTGCTCTCCCCATTCCCAGAGCTGAGGTTTTGCTGACACTTTTCCTCTTGTCAGAGCTTTGAAACTCCATTTATTTGTAGTCACTGTGACCAAAACAGCTGCCCATCCCCCTTGACTAAGGGCACCTGGGACTGAGATGGAGGCCTGGCTCGAGGGGGCTGTGCTGGAGAGTTCTGGGCTGTGGGGGGCTCCCTCACCCAGGAGGAGGCTCTCTGGGGAAGAAGGAGGGTCTGGCATGAGCCACGAGGCCCCTGGCCAAGGGATGGTAGCAGGGGATCTATCTGTAGCAAATGCTGTCTGGGAGGAGCTGTGGGAAGGAGGGGATGTGGGGCTGGGGGTGTCACAGAGCTCAGAGAGGGTGTTCCCCCAGCCCAGCAGCCAGAAAGCCCCTGGCACACAGCAGGAGCCAAGTTTCAGGTCACCAGGAACAGCCCCCTCCCTCACCAGTACTCCCAGTGATTCTCCCCAATCGAGCCCAGAAACACTTCAGAGACTGTCAGAGAAGTGGGTATTTGCTTTATTCAATGCACCAGGTGTGGGGGAATTTTCTCCACCAAACACACACACACCAGTACCTCCAAAGGCACAGTGTTATAGGTAAAATTAATGAATATTCATCGCATTCCCCAGGATAGGAGTGGTTATACAAATTCCTTCCCGTAAGTCATTAATATTATTAGCGATCTCTTGTGCTCAATGGCAAAAGGATTACTTTTGCCTCCTTTTATCTTGATAAGATTAAGGGAATCCACAAGGCCAGAACTGTTATCAGCCTTCAGCCCAGACAGGGCCATGCTGGTGGAAGGGGCAAAAGCTCAAAGAAACAAGGATGGTTGAAGTGCAAATAGATTTGGGTTTTCTATTTGACCACTCCTTTCTCACCTGTACCAGCTCACATACCTTGTTTAGTTCATCCAAATAGCAGACACTGTAGCTGGGTCGAGTATAAGCATACAAGCTGTGAAGAACAAAATTGGTATTGTATAGCCCATAAATGACAACCCTGGTGCCTGCCATGCCGCCGTAATTCCAACTACCTGAGTGGATCCCGTGATCGCTGGCGGCGAACTGAGATTGTAACCCTGATTTGTGGGTGGGAATTAGCCATACCCACTGGGTGGTAAACAGCAAAAACAGAGTGGGAAACCACAATATCCTGGGTAAAAAAGGAAAAAACACTGGCCTAACAGCTGGCTAGATACTTGGCACTATTAGCATAAGAATAATGTAAACTCTCAAGAGGCAGCAGGAGATCATTATCAACCAAACAACACAAAATATGTGGCTTCCTTGTCTAAAACACCCCCATCTAAATCATCAAGCATGGGTGCTATGCAAATGTATTGAATGCTCGAGTAAATGGTATTGCTCTTCAGTGAGGAAACATCCCCTCTGTCTGAACTGCAAAAATAATAAAGAACAAAGAGACCAAGAAAATACGGCAGTAGAACAAATTCTGTGTGGGTGGGAGTTACTCGTATCTGAAATTTGGGAAATTCCTGAGGAAAAATGGGACCAAACATTATGCTTGTGTGCAGTACAATTGGCATGGAAATGAAACAAGCGGTGTAAGGAGGGCAAGCCCAGCTTAGCCTCTGCACCTGCCTCAGGTATGGTCCAGCCACGAGCAGCAACCTCAGGGGGCATGAGACAAGGGGCTGTATGCCATACCAAATCTCCAACTACAACTTTGGCAATTATAATTATCGTATGTATCCTCACATGGGTAACCCCAGGCAACGCAAATCCAACAAACCCCTGCACCAAGTGTAACTCCCTTATGTGATGGGGCAGTCATGCTTCTTATCTAACCTGACACACAATAGTAAATAACATGTGCTATTATGAAGCATCCCTGGAAACTTGTAATTATTGAAAACACTCACTATGGGTAGTCAAATTAAAATCCTCAGGGGGACATCACCTTAGGCTGCTGTGTCTGAAAAGACAGTATGTTTGTTTTGCCAAAGCAGGAATGTGGAGCATTTCAGACCGAGGGGGTGCACAAAACAGAACTAAAAAGGAACTAATAGAGCAGCGAATACAGACTCTTGAAAGCATCCCAAGACAGACCCAGACACCCTTAACTTCCTCAGACTCCCTCTATAAAAAAGTTAAAGAACAGCTAAAAGAAACACTTCCTATTCCACCCTGAGGCAAAAATCTATGGATCTAATGGAACGAATAGCACAAGCTCTAAATGTCAGCAACTGCTGGATATGTGGAGGTGCTTTGACAACTGAGCTGTGGCCCTGGAGGGGAATTAACCTAAGTGTCCCTGAAATTCTGTTGTAGAATAAAACCAGAATATCTAAAGAACAACGCCCTGAAGGGTGGATGCTGAATTCAGGAGTAATGGGCGAGAAATGCATTGGGAGAGAGGGTTGAGCAATATACAAAACCTGGGTAGGAATAACCTCATGTAAATGAACCCTGTTCACAAATGTGTCCCACCATTGGTGGTCACCAGAAACCCCTAAGGGCTATTGGAAACTGAGTACTCAGCCAAGTGAAAGTTGTAGCACCCTAAAAAACCTTATTCTGGTGTAACAGTAGCAATAATGACCTTTATCAGTCCTTTTGCAGGCAGGACAGAATTACATAATTACTGGAACCATAGTAGCAGTGTTACTATGCTGTGGGATGCCCCAGATGGACTCTTTCGGATTTGTGGAAGAAAAGCTTATACTAGACTGCCCAAAGATTAGAGATGAGTCTGTACAATTGGAACCATTCCGCCAGGATTTTTTTATTGCCGAAGGCAGTAGGAAAAACATCTAGGTTTTCCAGTTTATGAGGACTTACAAAGACCAAAACGGAGTTCAATAGAAAGCATCCGAAAGTGAGTGACAAGGTGGGGGGCACTCAAAGGTGGAAAAATAATGAGTGGCCACCTGAAAGAATAATAGAATATTATGGCCCACTCACCTGGGCTCAAGATGGATCCTGGGGATACAGAACTTTAAAGTTTTAAAAACTTTAAAACAGAAGGCAAACATTGCACATTTATATGCTAAATGGGATAATAAGACTCCAAGTGGTGGTCAAAATTATTAGCAACAAAACAGCCTCAGCTTTAGCATTAGTCATGGAGCAGCTATCCCAAACCAGTGCCATGACTTACCAAAACCGTTTAGCCATTGACTATCTGTTAGCAGAAGAAGGAAGAGTATGTGGGAAATTTAATTCCTCCAATTGTTGCCTGCAAATAACTCGTAACAGTCAAGCTATACTTGATATTGCCACAGACATACAAAAGATTGCTCATGTACCAGTTCAAAAATGGGAAACAGTACTAGAAATTAATTAGTGGGATAAATTCTTAGGAATGGCTTGATGGAAGAGACTAGGTATTTTCCCTTTGTATGCAATTGCTGGGTTAGTATTCTTTCCTTGTTTAACTCCCTGTTTTTTCTGGCTAATCACAAGTGTTGTCCAAGGTATGCAGTTAGTCACCATGCCCACAGACCCAAGACAAGCTGCTTCTGGACATGCCCAAAGCATAATGGTCCTGGAGAAACAAAAAAGCATCAGAGACCCTCTTGAAGAAGCCCAGTTAATCTGTAAAAGCTTCGAGTGTAATAATGAAGTTTGAATAAAAATTATGGTTCAAGCCAACATAAATAAAAAAAAAGAAAAAAAAGAAAAAAAAGAAAAGAAAATAAAAAGGAGGGATTGTGATAAATGAATGAATAGCGAATGTTGGCTTTCACATATATGAATTTAACATTTACAAGGGATAAGGTACTGTGTAAAGTAGCACTAGGATAAAATATAGTTAAGTAGAAACAAAGTTAGAGTGAATTATAACCATGTAATATTTGTAATATGCTAGAAATGTGGTAAGAAATACACGGTAATAGATGTCTTTTAGGCTGATAAGCCACAAAGCCAGAGATCAAGACGCCCTGAAGGAATAAAAAGAAACAGACCTCATGCATACCAGGAAGTCTGTTATCTCTATTCACACCTCCCTGAGAAGCTGTCAGCCACAAGTTGAATTAGAGCTACAGAAGACTTCAGCCTTCAACCCTGAGCCAAACCAGAAGGATGAATATGTAACAGTTACAGACAGTACTTAAGCACACATTAAAATGAATAGGGCGTGGGACTAAGAAAAAGGCAAACCTGCCCCTCACGCCCGGCAGTAAGTCTTTGTTCTCCTAATAAATGTTCAATATTATATTTCTAAAAATGCCGGCTTGTGAATTTGATCATATCAAAAGGATCACCACATACAGAGAAAAGGGAGAGATCCACCTGTCTTTTGTGCTAGTCCATACACCTGGTCCCTCCTTGC
Organism: Lichenostomus cassidix; assembly: GCF_008360975.1. NCBI lineage: Eukaryota > Metazoa > Chordata > Aves > Passeriformes > Meliphagidae > Lichenostomus > Lichenostomus cassidix. The sequence continues at coordinate 59,370,434 of NC_139486.1, forward strand.
AACCCACCTTTGCTCTGCCTTAATTCTTGTGGAGGTATGCCAAACTCCACTTGGCAGGCCACACATGCCAAGAGAGGAGTGTCCGAGGCACGGTTGGCGATGGAGGCAGGTTTTTCACAATAGTGAATAACGGGTGTCAGGGCAACAGGTTTAAAGCCTACCTCACATACCAGCTTTGGCAGCTGTGGCTAGCACAGGTCTTTCCCATGAGAATTCTTCCTGTGTTTTATAAACAAAGATAAAGTTTGGATGTAGTTAAAAATGGTGTCTCGAGATTTGGACAGTTCAGGCCTGGCCAATCAGGCCTAGGGGGAGGTTTCTGGCTGACCAATCTAAGTGACCTCTTAAGAATCTATATAAGTTGGAATCAAATAATAAAAGTTCTCTTTTTTATGCTACGCTGAGAATCCGGGTCTTTTTTCTCTCCTAGCGGCTCAACAGCGACAGGCAGCACAAGGCCTTTTTCTGTACGAGCTTTTGGCAGGTGCAAAGAACTCGTTCCATACCATATTTGGGACACACAAAGCATTCTCTGTGTAAGTCCTACACCTGTGGTTTTTGAAGAGAAATGTTGAGACAGAACTCGATTCTTTGATCGACACTTACAGATGAGCAGTCAGCCCAACTGGACAATAGTTCCCAAGGAAATAAAGTAGTAATAGAGCATGACCTATAGAGCTCTACAGCCCTCCAGGAGGAACATTGGAATCAGCAGCATCCAGACCCGCTCTGACCACCTCCAGACCCCTCCTGACCCCTCCAACAAACCCCAGACCCCTCCCATCTCCCCCTGATTCCCTTCAGACCCCCCACCCTCAGGACCCTCTTCCCCCGGGCAGTGCCCCACAGCCCCGCTCCTGCCCCGCTCCAGCCGGGAGCTCCGGCAGTGTCTCCGCTGCTCCCGGCCATTCCTGCTCCTCCACCCCAATAAATGCTGCTGGATCCATCCTGCCGCTGCCTCTTGCTCCTTTCCATGAGAGACTGGGGGGCTGGACACCAAGGGGGGAAACTCTGGAGAGGGGTGTCCCAGAAACAGTCCCCAGAGCCTTATGGGGCAGACTGGGGTGAGCATCCCATGGGGAGGGACTGGAGTCTCAGGGCTGGAAATGGGAGAGATGGGAAAGACTGGAGGTGTGTGGGCTGCATGGGGGAGTGGGATGGAAGGTTGGGATGGGGGCGTGGGACATAGTGGGAAGGTGTGGGCTGTGGTGGGGCTGGTGACCTCAGTGAAGCCACAGGGGGAGAGGTGATGCCCCTTGGAAAATGTGGTGATAAACAGAGGTGTCACCCTGCTCCTGGAAGGGGGCGGCTGTACTGAGGATCACAGATGCCTACTCCCCTTGCAGATACAGCATCTGAGTCTGCTGAGGGAGAACCCAAAGAAACGGCAGAGGAAGAATTTCTGAAGGAAAAGAGTTCCTTTGCACCTGGCTCACAACACTAGAAACAAAAGACATTCAGGGAGATCTTCGCTGTGCCACTCAGAGAGCAGCTGGGAAGGGAATGCTGAGCCCCTGGGCCATCCTGCCCATGCCGGCTGTGCCGCTGCCATCCCAGCTCTGGGCACTCGGGATCATGTTTGCTGCAGGGAGCACAAGCCATGCCTGTGTCCCCTCCCTCCCTCCCTCCCTCCACCCCCATTCCCGGCTGGCAGCAGGAGCCAGAGGAAGGCAGCAAGCGCTGGCAGATGGGGTGAAGGCAGCTCAGGGTTCAGGATGCTGTTTATTGATATCAGACCGCAGTGGGATGAAGGAACCAAGTGCCAGGGGCATTTTTGGGATCACAGTTGCATGGGGAAGGTTCCTGTTGGGGGAATAGTGTTTAGGACCCTCAAGGGGGAAGAAAAGCCATGCTCCATTGTGCTCCCAACAGAGCATCCCTCCCACACACTCCTGCTGTCTTCTCCTGCAGGATTACATCGCAGGAGGGTGATGCTATGGATATTTTTTTATCAGGTAACTTAAGGAAACCCTCAGCCACTGTGTTGGGGTCCTTCTGCAGTGCAGTGGAAGGCATCAACAGGCTCAGACCGCTGTGTCCATGACAGAATCTTTGCTGCCGGCAGAGTTTTCTTCTGTCTCCTCCAAGACCCTCTGGAGGGAGAGCCTGGGGGACCCCACAGAGCAGTGCCTCCCACAGCTCCCCACGGAGAAGTAGATGAAGGGTTTGATGCTGCAGTGGATGCAGGTGGACAGGAAAACAAAATGGATGAAGATATAATTACTGAAGAGAGACAGTAAATCACAGAGGCTGGGAGGGAGAGCAGAGAGCATTACGAGGAAAATAACAATGTCGAGCCTCTTGTGTTGCTGCTGCTGGGAGTCATGCTTGGCCTTAATGAAGAGAGTTGTGCTGGACATGACCATGGTTGAAGCCAAGAGGGGAACACCTACGATGTACATGAAGATGAGAATCACAAGGAAATCATCATCTTCAGGCTTCTGGAACAGGGAAGTCAGCGTGGGAATGACAGTGATGGAGATGGCTCCTTGCATGGCACTCACCACCATTGACTGGCGCGGCAGTGGCACCGGAGTGGGCAGAAGGTGGACCTGCACCTGTTGAAGCTGATGGCTGCCAGCAGGTACAGCCCCAGGTTGTAGAAGAACAGAAATATCTGGGAAAGCAACCTCTCGTACTTCATTGGCATGACTTCAGAGCAGGACGCAACCTTCATCAGGTAGAGCAGGGTGGAGATGACAATGAGGAGGAGAAAGGCGAAGTCAATGATTGCCAGGTGGAAGATGTAGACAGTGATGGGCTTCCTGCGGATGGAGGATCCAAGGAGGGAGAGGACAACCCCATTCCCAGCCAGCCCACAGAGGCTGATGAGCAGTGTGACAGTGTCTATGGCCACTAGGGTGTCATGATGGGGACACACATACTGTTCTTTGGTGAGTGAGGCAGGAGGTGAGGACAAGGTTCTCATGTTCGTGGATGGACACTGGGCAGGCAGTGGGATGTGGACCCCTGGCTGTGGTCAGAGTGGATGAGGAGTCAGTGCTTGGAGAATTCAGGGATGGACCATGCAGCTCCTCAGCAGCTCCCTGCAGCAGGAAGGATTCACTGGAGAGAAGTGAGATGTGCAGGGGAGGAGGGCAGTGGAAATGGTGGAAATTATGAGGGAGGTGGGAGGATTGGGATGTTCAGCAGGAGATGTGGAAGGGAAGCTCAGGGCAGAGGAGGGAGGAGCTGGGGAGGACACTGCAGTCACCGGGAGAGGGTGGCAGGAACAGAGCAGCTGCTGGAGGAGAGGCAGGTGGGGTAGGGAGGAAGGAAAACATTGCACTGACCTGTTCAGTGTGGGGCAGCAGCAGGCAAAGGGTGTCTGTCCAGATCAGTGCTGCTTCCTGGCATCTCTTGCTCCTTTTGGATCCATATGGTAAAGTGGATCCTCCCAGGTCAGTAATACAAAGGAAAACATCTATCTCCTGTGCTGGTGTCATTCTCCAAGACTTGGTGGAGTCACAGGAGACTCGGAAATTGCATCTTTGGCTATGTCAGAGCTCCATTTACTTGGGGTTATTTATCTTGGTTTTGTTTTTTTCTCTCCCCACAAAGGAATTGACTTGCATCAAAAACTCCAAATGAAAAATTTTGCTAATGGCTTTTCATTTCCTCCTCATTCAAAACACTCCTTCCCTGTAGAATGTCTCATTTTCCATCTGCCTTCCTTATCCCTACAGGTTTCTACCATTTCTCGTTTCTGTTCCCTGAGGGGTCATGGTCCCTCCAGCAGCAGAGGGATGCTGGTGGTGCTGGTATGCTGGCAGTGCTGGCAGTGATGGGGAAGCAGCTGGGTGCTTCTCAGAAACAACTCCCTTTCTGGGAAGAGCTCTGGGATCATTGCTGAAACCTCCCCTGGGCCCAAGAAAGCACAACTGACTCAAGAATTCCCGTTTTTCCTCTGTAATGTAGACTCTAACAGCCCAAGGGAAGGGCAGCAAAGAGTTCCTTGCAGCCAGGTTATCAGCACTTAGAACCAACACTAATTATTGCTAACGTCCTTAATGATGCAATGGAAGGTATTAGACCCCAGATTTTGGATGTTGTGTTCCCCTTTCCAGCCCTTCACCAGCAGCTCCTCCTCCTCCTCCCAAGTCTGGGGACCTCTTGTGGTTGTTTTTACCACACCTTTGCCTGCAACAAGACCTTCCCCTAGACCAGATTGCTCCAAACCTCATCCACCCTGGCCTGGAACACTGCCAGGGATCCTGGGGCAGCCAGAGCATCTCTGGGATCTTGTGCCAGGGTCTCAGCACCCTCACAGGGAAGAATTCCTTCCCAATATTCCATCTAATCCTGTTCTCTGGCAGTGGGAAGCCATTTCCCCTTTTCCCATCACTGCAGGCCCTTGTCCAAAGTACCTCTCCAGTTCCTGGAGCCCCTGTAAACATCCCCAGCTCAGTGACCTCAGTGAAGCCACAGGGAGATGGGTGATACCCTGTGGAGCCTGTGGTGATAAACAGGGGTGTCACCCTGCTCCTGAAAGGGGGCTGGCTGTACTGAGGACCACAGACTCTCCCTCCCCTAGCAGCTGCACCATCTGAGCCTGCTGGGGGAGAGGCCAAAGCCAGGGCAGAGGAAGAATTTCTGAAGGCACAAAACCACCAGCAAGGATATCAGTAAAAACCGGATCTAATATTGAAGAACAGCACAACAAAGAACTATCCATGTGTGTGTGTGACAAAAGGACAGTGAGGGTAACGATAAAAAGGAAAATGGCCTAAAAGCTTAACAGCACGCAAACAGAACAGAACTTATACCTTAAACTCAGCAATTCAACAGAGGAATAACAATAAACAGCATTTAATCTTACACCTTCACTTTCCTAAAATGCCTAATTTACTCACATATCTCAGGTACTTAAACACCTGAGAGAGCAGCATTTCTCCCACATTTCCATAGCAGATGGACACATGTGTGCACACAGGCAGAAAGAGTCAGTGCAGGGTGAAAATACCCCTGAGAGAAATTCCCCTCAAAGGCAGTGAAGTGCTCAGTCTGGATTCTTTTGCATCTGCAGAATGGATGAATGGTTGAGCCTGGAGCAGTGTGGGGATCAGCCCAGGATCAATAGGTGTTTGGGGATCCCCCAAGTGCAGCAAACAAGTGAGTTCCTGGCTCGGGGAGGCCCCACTGAGAGGGAGGCTCTGGTCAGTGCTGCTGGGGCCCAGGAGAGCTCCCAGGGTCTCCTTTTGGACTGCTGTTTATAGGCCCCAAGAGATGGGCTTTAGTCACAACCATGTTTCACCAGGCCACACTTCGGGTCAGACACTTTCTTTGGGAGTGTAAGAACAGGGATGTTGCGCCATTCAGACAAGAAAACCAGTTTCCAAGGGTATTCCTAAAAGCCAGGAGCTTGTTGGAGAGCAGCATTTCCTGGGAGCAGACGGAGTTTGTGATCAGCTCCAGAGCAGCTGAGCCCAGGGGCTGCTCCTCAAGGCTGAGGCCTCAGGAGCATTTCTGAGATGCCAGTGCAGCCTGGAAAGGGGAAGGGGATGCAGCAGCACAGGGAGGGTGATCCTGTGGGTATTTATTAATCAGGTGGCTCAAGAAAACCCTCAGCCACTGTCCTGAGGTCCTTCAGCAGTGCAGGGGAACAACAGGCTCAGACCACCGTGTTCATGGCAGCGCCATTGCTGCAGGGAGTGTTTTCTTCTCGCTCCTCAAAGACCCTCTGCAGGACCTCCCTTAGACACTGCTTGGAGAAGTGCCTCCTGCAACTTTCCATGGAAAAGTGTCTCTTCCAGCTCCCCATCAAGAAGTAGATGAGGGGTTTGATGGTGCTGGTGATGCAGGTGAGCAGTAAAACAACCTGGGAGGACACAACGGTGTAGCCGAGCTGCTGCAGGAAATGCCAGAGGCTGAGGGGTAGATTGAAGACCACAGTGAAGAAGATGGCAACACGGAGTCTCTGGTGTTGCTTCTGCTGGAAGCCATGCTTCAAATGAATGAAGAGGATTGTGCTGGAAAGGACCATGGTTGTAGCAAAGAGGATGAGGTACAGGGTGTACAGAGAGATGAAAGCCACCCGGCAGTGCTCCTGCTCGTGTGACTGGCACAGGGAATTCACTGTGGGAGTGACAGCCATCATAGTTAAGAAGAAGACCCAGAACAGGACATTCATCACCACCCAAAACAGGTGCCCAGGCACTTTGCAACTGCAGCAAAGTGGGCAGAGGATGGACCTGCATCTCTCAATGATGATGAATGCCAGCTGTAACAGCCCCAAGTCATAGCAGAACAGTGACAGCTGGAGAAGCAAGCTTGAATACTTCAGGGGCACGAGAGCAGAGCAGGACACATCCTCCAGCAGGAAGAGCAGGGTGGAGGGGACCATGAAGACAAGGAAGAGGAAGTCAGTGATGGTCTGGTAGAAGAGGAAGTCGGTGATGGGGTTGAAGTGGAGGAACCAGAGGACAGCCCCATTCCCAGCCAGCCCACAGAGGCTGATGAGCAGCATGACACTGTGTATGCCCACGTTGGTGGCATCAATCCCGCATGAATCTTCTTCAGTGGGTAATGGGGGAGGTGGGGACACAGTGCTCACCTCCATGGATGGACACTGGGCAGCTGGTGGGATGAGGCCCCTGGCTGTGGTCAGAGTGGATGGGGAGTCAGTGCTTGGAGAATCCCAGAATAGACCATGCAGCTCCTCAGCAGCTCCCTGCAGCAGGAAAGATTCAGTGGAGAGCAGTGAGATGTGCAGGGCAGGAGGGCAGTGGAAATAGTGGGGTGGGAGAGGGAGGTGGGACGGTTTGGATATTTATCAGGGGATTGGCAAATAACATAGTAAATAAAAATATTCAGCTCCCCTGAAGGTTTTCAAAGAAGTGGCCAAAAAGATAAAAGAATGAAAAGGTATGGACACAGGATGATAAACGTGACTGGAACCAGTGGAGAAACAGATAAGGAGGCTTCCAGTGGTTTTGTGGCATGTTCTGTAAGAAGAAGCAACAGCGCATGGCCAAAGGAAAAGTTCAAGCACGGTCGCCTGTAATATTGCAGCATTCAGTGAATACAACCACCAGAGACCTCTCTTAATGAACCTCTAGGACCATTAAAGGATTTCCAGGAGGAGGTGGATGAATGGAAATTAGTTCTAGGAAACAGATGTTTAGGTATCAGATAAGAGACATGTTTTAATGCTTCTGTTTGGTTATAATGGATAAAACCCCGTTGAAAAGTCTCACTGCACACAGAACAAGGAGAAATCCTTCCATGTGTCCTTCAGAGGTGAAGAATTCCTGCTTCCTAGTGTTTCACATTGTGTTAGAATGTTTATTCCTTCCCATTTTGGGATTATTTCTGGTGAAACCAGGTGGGAGAACTGCCTGATCTCATGTGAAACCTGGGTTGTTCCTCCAGAGATTGTGTGTCAGCATGTGGACTTTCCTGGAGAAAACCAGTGCTTCACCTGCATTTATCTGGGACACAGTTTTGACATTTTGACAATGAGGCATTCTTTCCGGTGTGGGAAGCCTGCCCATATAAGATGCCTTCCAAAAGTGGTATTTTGGAATTTGATATTTTGATATTGGCTTATTTTGCTCATTTGGAACTTGATATTCTGGTAGTTTGAAACAAAATTATTTTGGTATATTGAAACTAGTCTTTTTTATACTCGGTGGTTTTCGAATTTTTTGTAACTTAGTTTTTTGGTGTTTTGTAAGGTGGTTTTTTTTTTCTTTGGTAACCCAGGTTTTTGGTATTTTTGTAAGCAGTTGTTTTGGCATTTTGGAACATGGCTTGGTTTTTGGTTCTGCATTGTTGGTTTGGTTTTTTTTGTTTTGCTTTTGTTTTTCGGATGTTTTGGTGGGTTTTTTTGTTTTTTGTTTTTTGTTTCGGTTTTGGCTTATTTTTTATGTTGGAACATGGTCGTTTTGGAAATTAAATCAGTTATTCTGTCATTATGGGTTCAGGTCAATCTAAAGGCATTAAAAGGGATGGTATTTAAAAAAAAAAAACACCACTTGTATGTACATTGAAACATTGAAGGAAGATTGGTGGATCCTCTGGTGGAACTGCTGCCAGGGAGAATTTAATTTAATATTTTAATCAACAGCAGTCTTTGTATGGATTAGAGTTGGGGAAAAAGTGGCCACAAAATGGTACCTTAGACAATAATATTTTTTAGAACTGATGTTCTTCTTGTGTTGAGGACAAAATGGGATGAATTGATGGATGCTGAAATGTTTTTCCCTTGGAAAAATCACTGTGAATAGCAAAGGGATTGTAGTACCTTTGGATCCTTTTGGTTTGCCTTTAGAGAAAAACAACATGGAGAAAAGGATTAAATGTTGGTGTTTTGTGTGTAGCATGGGACAAGTCTGCTCTAAGCATTTAGATGGTTAAGGAAAAAAAGCTTTAAAATTGAGTTGCAAAGTCCTGTGCAGAGGAGTGAGAAGGCTAGCTGCAGGATTAGATAAGAAAGCAATAAATATAAGAGGAGGTTTGGGAGGAGAGTAAAAGTCTCCTGGCTCCTCTTTTCCTAGGACAGTCCTCAGATGATATTAGAATAAAACTCCAGAAAATCCAGACAACAGAGGGGTTTGAGTGTTTTGATATGAGTAAACTCCTTTTTGTTGCATGGATAGGATGTATGAATTGAAAATAGAAAAAAACCCAAGCAGGAAATAACTAAACAGAACTAAATAGAAAATGAGAGCAGAAAGAAATCAGCAAAGGACTCTCACCACTGGGTGGCAAGGGAGAGTCTCATGGCAGGAGAAGTGTTTGAGTTCCTCGAGCTTTATTAGGAAAAGCGGGAACAAATCAACGTGGATATTGTAAAAAGTATAGAAGGGCAAATGTCCTCAGGTAAAACCCAGCATTTCTGCAAACCCTCTCAGGGCAATAGCAGAGGATTTGTGAAGAGGGACCAGATGATTCTTCCCCAGCAGAGGAACTGAGGAATGAAAAACAGGATTTTTGGTAGGGCCAGGAGCTGGTTATTCAGTAATAAATACTCTGCAAGGGGAGTTAAGGAATCACTTTATCACAGTTGTCAGTGCCATCAGTACTCATGAAACGTGCCCCTTTTCAGTCCAATTAAATTCACATTGAAATCCCTGAAATCCCTAAATATGTGTAATATGTTCAATGCTTATGATATGCTTATGAACATATCAATAAATATGTTCAATTTTTATGTTACAGGAACTGACTTCCCAATCTGAACCTACTCCAAGGAATATTAAGGATCCAGTAATCTCCATTGTGTCGGCCAGTGAGATTCCTGGGAAATCAAAGAGTGGAACTTCTAAGAATCAAACTAAAATCACACACAGGCCTGGTAAGACATGACCAATATCCTTGAAATTTGAAATATTGAAAGGGATTTTTAGCAATTGATAAGATAGAATGGTAGCTAACTCATATACACTCATAATCATGCAAAAAACATCCCCCAGTAAGAAAAAAAATATTTTAATGGTTCACTGGAAGAGATTTAAAGGATGCCTTTTTCTGCACATGTCTAAGCCATGACAACCAGGAACTATTCACATTTAAATGGGAAAATCCACAGGTAAGTCTGTATTTCCACAAGGATTTAGAAATAGCCCCACAGTTTTGGAGAACCAACTGGCAAAGGAATTACAAGAACAGTAGACCTTTAAACTGCAAGATGTTCTGTTACAACATGTTGATGATATTCTGCTGGCCACCAAAACTAAAGAACAGTGCTGAGACCCAACTGTTGAATTGTTAAACTTTGGAAGATTAAATGATTACAGGGGATTGGGAGAGAAGGCCCAAGTGATGAAGAAGACTCTGAGCTTCCTGGATTTTGAAATTCTCCAAGGCTAAAGGATACTAAGCAGGAGCCATGAGCTGTAAGAGAATTGCATGTTTTGCTTGGAATGGCCGGGTGGTGGATCAGGAATTTGGGATTACCAGTCCACCCTTTGTATGGATTTTTATAACTGCCCATAAAGATTTTATTGTATGGACTGATGATGCCTGGGCTGTGTTCAAACACCTTTAGAAAGCACTAATGGGAATCTGTCTTTGGGCTTGCTAGATGCCAGGAGATCTGAAGATGCTGCAAAAAAGGTCATCCATGTTTTGGTTCTGCAACAGGTGATCTGTGCACCAGATATTAAGTCAGAATAAAGTGCAAAAGATTGTCAGTTAATTGAAGCATTGTAATCTAGTTTTCGCCCTGGTGGATGGGCAGTCACCGCTGCTGGATAGTAGTTCCCGAGGAAATAAAGCAGAGATAAAGCATGACCTATGGAGCTCTGCTGCCCTCCAGGGGGAATATTTGGGATCAGCAGCATCCAGACCCCTCCGACCACCTCCAGACCCCTCCTGACCCCTCCAACAAACCCCAGACCCCTCCTGACTGCCTCCAACAACCTTCAGACCCCCCACCCTCAGGACCCTCTTCCCCCGGGCAGTGCCCCACAGCCCCGCTCCTGCCCTGCTCCAGCCAGGAGCTCCGGCAGTGTCTCCGCTGCTCCCAGACATTCCTGCTCCTCCACCCCAATAAATGCTGCTGGATCTATCCTGCCGCTGCCGCTTGCTCCTTTCCAGAAGAGGCTGGGGGGCTGGACACCAAGGGGGGAAACTCTGGAGTGGGGTGTCCCAGAAACAGTCCCCAGAGCCTTATGGGGCAGCCTGGGGTGAGTATCCCATGGGGAGGGACTGGAGTCTCAGGGATGGGAATGGGAGAGATGGGAAGGACTGGAGGTGTGTGGGCTGCATGGGGGAGTGCGATGGAAGGCTGGGATGGGCGTGTGGGACATGGTGGGGCTGGTGGGAATGGGGTGGGACATAGTGGGAAGGTGTCGGCTGTGGTGGGGCTGGTGACCTCAGTGAAGCCACAGGGAGAGGTGATGCCCCTTGGAAAATGTGGTGATTAACAGAGGTGTCACCTGCTCCTGGAAGGGGGTGGCTGTACTGAGGATCACAGATACCTACTCCCCTTGCAGATGCAGCATCTGAGTCTGCTGAGGGAGAACCCAAAGAAACGGCAGAGGAAGAATTTCTGAAGGAAAAGAGTTCCTTTGCACCTGGCTCACAACACTAGAAACAAAAGACATTCAGGGAGATCTTTGCTGTGCCACTCAGAGAGCAGCTGGGAAGGGAATGCTGAGCCCCTGGGCCATCCTGCCCATGCCGGCTGTGCCGCTGCCATCCCAGCTCTGGGCACTCGGGATCATGTTTGCTGCAGGGAGCACAAGCCATGCCTGTGTCCCCTCCCTCCCTCCCTCCCTCCCTCCACCCCCATTCCCGGCTGGCAGCAGGAGCCAGAGGAAGGCAGCAAGTGCTGGCAGATGGGGTGAAGGCAGCTCAGGGTTCAGGATGCTGTTTATTGATATCAGACTGCAGTGAGATGCAGGAACCAGGTGCCAGGGGCATTTTTGGAATTACAGCTGTGTCAGGAAGGATCCCTTTGGGGGAATAATGTTCTAGGACCTGGGAGGGAAGAGGAAAGCCATGCTTTAATGTGCTCCCTGCAGAGCATCCCTCCTACATGCCCCTGCTGTCATTTCCTGCAGGATTACATCACGGGAGGGTGATCCTTTGGATATTTCTTCATCAGGTGGCTCGAGGAAACCCTCAGCCACTGTCCAAGGGTCCTTCAGCAGTTCAGTGGAAGGGATCAACAGGCTCAGAGTGCTGCGTCTACGGCAGAATCATTGCTGCTGGCAGTGTCTTCTTCTGGCTCCCCCAAGACCCTCTGGAGGGAGAGCTGGAGTGACCTCATGGAGCAGGGTCTCCTCCAGCTCCCCACGCAGAAGCAGATAAAGGGGTTGCTGGCACTGTTGATGCAGGCGAGCAGGAAAGCAACCTGGGAGGACACAATGGTGTAGCTGAGCTGCTGCAGGAAATTGCAGAGGCTAAAGGGGAGACTGAAGAGCACACTGAGGAAGATAACTATATTGAGCTTCTTGAGTTGCTGCTGCTTGGAGCCACACTTGGCCTTGATGAAGAGGATTGTGCTGGAAATGACCACGGCTGGGGCAAAGAGGAAGAGGTTGATGGCAAACATGGAGATGAGAGACACCCGACAGTGCTCGTATTGGTGTGTCAGGCATGGGGAAGCCACTGTGGCAATGACAGCGATGGAGAGGACCTCGATCAGGACATTCACCACCTCTGACAGGCACTGGGGGCGGTGGCAGTGGCACCGGAGTGGGCAGAGGGTGGAAATGAATCTCTCGATGCTGATGGCCATCAGCAGGTACATCCCTGTGTTGCAGGAGAACAGGGACAGCAGGAAACATGACATCAAGTACTGCAGGGACGGGGCAGCCGAGCAGACAACATCTGCCTGCAGGGAGAGCACAGTGCAGGGGACCACAAAGAGGAGGAACAGGAAGTTGATGACAGCCAGATGGAAGATGTAGACAGTGATGGGGCTCCTTTGCATGCGGAAGCCAAGGAGCCAGATGACAGCCCCATTCCCAGCCAGCCCACAGAGGCAGATGAGCAGTGTGGCACCATCTATGGCCAAGTTGGTGACATCCATCCCACACAGATCATCTCCATCAGTAGGTGAAGTGGAAGGTTGGGATGTGGTGCTCAGCTCCATGGATGTTCACAGGGCAGGCAGTGAGATATGGATCCCAGCTGTGGTCAGAGTGGATGGGAAGTCAGTGATCAGTGCTTGGAGAATCCTGGGAATGACCACGCAGCTCCTCAGCAGCTCCCTGCAGCAGGAAGGATTCAGTGGAGAGAAGTGAGATGTGCAGGGGAGGAGGGTGGTGGAAATTGTGAGGGTGGGAGAGGGAGGTGGGAGGGTTGGGATGTTCAGCAGGGGACGCGGAAGAGAAGCTCAGGGCAGAGGAGGGAGGAGCTGGGGAGGACACTGCAGTCACTGGGAGAGGGTGGCAGGAACAGAGCAGCTGCTGGAGGAGAGGCAGGTGGGGTAGGGAGGAAGGAAAGCATTGCACTGACCTGTTCAGTGTGGGGCAGCAGCAGGCAAAGGGTGTCTGTCCAGATCAGTGCTGCTTCCTGGCATCTCTTGCTCCTTTTGGATCCATATGGTAAAGTGGATCCTCCCAGGTCGATAATATGAAGCAGAATGTCTCCAGATCACCAGGATATTCCCACTGTCCCCACTCCAATCCTGATGGCTCCTCTCCATGCTCTGTCCCAGTGTTGCTCCCCAGGACTGGGTGGAGAGGGATGAGCAAGTCGGAAATTACATCTTTGGCTGCGTCAGAACTCCACTTACTTGCTCTTACTTGGAATTATTACTCTTTGCTTTTTTTTTTTTTTTTTTGCTACAAAGGAAGTGGCTTTTGCCAGAAGCTCTGCATGCAGGATTTTGTAATTGGCTCCTCCTTTCCTCTTGATTAGAAATGCTCCTTCGCTGCCGAATGTCCCATTCTCTGACTGCCTTCCCTCTCCCTACAGGTTTCTACCATTGCTCATTTCTGTTCCCTGAGGGGTCCTGGTCCCTCCAGCAGCAGAGGGATGCTGGTGGTGCTGGTGGCACTGGAATGCTGGCAGTGCTGGCAGTGCTGGGGAAGCAGCTGCATGATTCTCAGAAACAGCTTCCTTTCTGGAAAGAGCTCTGGGATCATTGCCAAAACCTTCCCTGGACTCAAGGGAGCACAACTGAGACAAGAATTCCCCTTTGTTGACATTCTTATGCAGGCACACTCTGTTGAAGCCTTTCACTAGCAGCTCCTCCTCCTCCTCCTCCTCTTCCTCTTCCTCAGTCCTGTGAGCACTTGTGGTTGTTTTTACTTGATCCCACCCTTTTGCCAGCAGCGACATTTTCACCAGACAAGGTTACTCCAAACACCATCCAATCTGGCCTGGAACACTTCCAGGGATCCTGGGGCAGCCACAGCTTCTCTGGACAACCTGTGCCAGGGCCTCAGCACCCTCACAGGGAAGGATTTCTCCCTAATATCCAACCTGAACCCACCCTCTGTCAGTGGAAAGCCATTCCCCCTTTTCCTGTCCCTCCAGGCCCTTCTCCAAAATCCCTCTCCAGCTCTCCTGGAGCCCCTTTAGCTCATGGATCAGGAACTGTTTGCACTGGAAAGGATTGGCCCAGTGAGGGGATGTGAGATTCCATAGCTGGGGACACAAACACAGTGTCAGTGAGGAAGAGAGGAGGCAGTTCTGCTCCCAGGGTCTCCACACACACCAGATTCCAGCAGGAGCATCCCAGCTCCCAGACACATGTCAGTCTGGGTGGGAATCATCTCATTTCAGCTTTCCAGGAATTCTGTGGAATTCATTGTAGGTTGCTGTCTGACTCCCAAGGGAGTATAGAAGATGGCTCAGATGAAACCTCTAGCTTTCTAATGGTTAAAGCCAAGACATCAGCATTGATTCACTTCTTCTTAGACAAAATTACATTTCTGAACTCCTAAATCATGATGAACCTGCAGGACCATAAAAGGGCTTCCTTTAGGAGGTGGCTGCATGGAAACTAGTTCTAGGAAAGTGGTTTTTTATGTATTAGGTACGAAATATGTTTCAAGGACTATATGTGGTTATAACGGAAAAAAATTCCTGTTTTAAAGTCTCACCACAGATACAGAACAAGGAGAGATCCTTCCATGTGTCCTGTGGAGGTAAAGAATTCCTGCTTCCTAATGCTTCACATTGTGTTAGAAAGTTTATTCCTGCCCATTTTAGGATTATTTCTGGTGAAACCAGGTGGAAGAACTGCCTGATCTCATGCAAAACCTGGGAGGTCCTTTGTATTTGGTATGCCAGCATGTGGGCTTTCCTGGAGAAAACCACAGATTTCCACTGGATTCATTTGGGACATAGGGAAGATCCATTTTGACACTAAGGTATTCTTTCCAGTCTGGGAACCCTGCCCATATAAGATGGTTTCCAAAACTGGTATTTTGGAATTTGATATTTTGAAATTGGCTTATTTTGGTCCTTTGGAACTTGGTATTCTGGTGGTTTGAAATGGAATTGTTTTGGTATATTGAAACTGGTATTTTTTCAGCTTGTTTTTTTTTTTGTCTTTTGGAACCTGTGTTTTTGTGTTGGGTAACCTAGGTTTTCCATATTGTTGTAACCTGGGGGTTTTTTTGGTATTTTGGAACTTGGCTTGGGTTGAGTTGAGGGGTTTTTAGGTTTTGGCTTTGGTTTGTTTGTTTGTTTTGTTTTGTTTTGTTTTGTATGTTTGAACCTGGTTGTTCTGGAAATTAAATAATGTATTGTGTCATTATGGGTTCAGATCAATCTAAAGGGATTCACAGGGATGGTATTTTGAGAAAATCACCATTTGGATGTAGATTGAAACATTGAAGGAAGATTGGTGGCCCTTCCTCATGGAACAGCTGCCAGGGAGAATTTAATTAAATATTTTATCAGTAGTGGCCTTTGTATGAATTGGAGTCGGGAGAAAAATGGCCACAAGATGGTACCTGGGACTATAACAATTTTTTATAACTGATGTTATTCTTCTTTTGAGGACAAAATGAGATGAATGGCTGGATTAATGTTTTCCCCTTTAAGAAATCTCCCTGAATACCAAAGGGTTTATAGTGCCTTTGGATCCTTTTGGTTTGCCTTTAGAAAAGGACAATATGGAGTAAAGAATTCAATGTTGTTGTTCTATGTGTAGCACAGACAAGTCTGCTCTAAGCATTTAGACGGCCAAAGGCAAAAAAGGTCTAAAATTCAGCTGCAAAGTCCTGTGCAGAGAGAACTGAAAAACTGGGATTTGATTCAGTATTAAATGCTCTGCAAGGGGAGTTAAGGAATGACTTTATCATAACTGTTGGTGCCACCAGGACTTGTGAAACACAGCCCCTTTCCCAATCCAATTAAATTCATATTGAAATCTCTAAAATTCCTAAATATGTGGAAGTGTCAATTTTTATGTTACAGGAACTGACTTCCCAGTGTGAACCTACTGCAAAGAAAATTAAGGATGCAGTAATCCCCAATGGCCAGCGACATTCCTGGGAAATCAAAGAGTGGAACCTGTAAGAATCAAACTAAAATCAGGCACAGGCCTGGTAAGGCATAACCAATATCCTTGAAATTTGAAATATTGAAAAGGATTTTCAGGAATTAATAACATAGAATGGTAGCTAACCCATATACACTCATGATCGTGCAAAAAAATAAAAACAATAATAAAAAAATTGTTTCACTGGAATAGATTCAATGTTTCACTGGAATAGATTTAATGGATGCCTTTTTCTGCACACCTCTAAGCCATGACAACCAGGAACAATTCACATTTAAGTGGGAAAATCCACAGGCAAGTCTGTATTTCCACAAGGATTTAGAAATAGCCCCACAGTTTTGGGGAACCAACTGGCAAAGGAATTACAAGAACAGAAGACTTTTAAACTGCAAGAGGCTTTGTTACAACATGTTGATGATATTCTGCTGGCCACCAAAACTAAAGAACTGTGCTGAGACCCAACTGTTGAATTGTTAAACTTTAAAAGACTAAATGATTACAGGGGATTCAGAGAGAAGGCCCAAGTGATGAAGAAGACTCTGAGCTTCCTGGGTTTTGAAATTCTCAGAGGCCAGAGAAAACTAAGCAGGAGCCATGAGCCATGAGCCATGTAAGAGAATTGCATGTTTTGCTTGGAATGGTCAGGTGGTGGATCAGGAATTTGGGATTACCAGTCCACCCTTTGTATGGACTTTTATAACTGCCCACAAAGATTTTATTGTATGAATTGATGATGCTTGGGCTGTGTTCAAACACCTTTAGAAAGCACTAATGGGAATCTGTCTTTGGGCTTGCTAGATGCCAGGAGATCTGAAGATGCTGCAAAAAAGGTCATCCATGTTTTGGTTCTGCAACAGGTGATCTGTGCACCAGATATTAAGTCAGAATAAAGTGCAAAAGATTGTCAGTTAATTGAAGCATTGTAATCTAGTTTTCGCCCTGGTGGATGGGCAGTCACCGCTGCTGGATAGTAGTTCCCGAGGAAATAAAGCAGAGATAAAGCATGACCTATGGAGCTCTGCTGCCCTCCAGGGGGAATATTTGGGATCAGCAGCATCCAGACCCCTCCGACCACACCCAGACCCCTCCTGACCCCTCCAACAAACCCCAGACCGCTCCTGACTGCCTCCAACAACCTTCAGACCCCCCACCCTCAGGGCTCTCTTCCCCCGGGCAGTGCCCCACAGCCCCGCTCCTGCCCTGCTCCAGCCGGGAGCTCCGGCAGTGTCTCCGCTGCTCCCAGACATTCCTGCTCCTCCACCCCAATAAATGCTGCTGGATCCATCCCACCGCTGCCGCTTGCTCCTTTCCAGAAGAGGCTGGGGGGCTGGACACCAAGGGGGGAAACTCTGGAGAGGGGTGTCCCAGAAACATTCCCCAGAACCTTATGGGGCAGCCTGGGGTGAGCATCCCATGGGGAGGGACTGGAGTCTCAGGGATGGGAATGGGAGAGATGGGAAGGACTGGAGGTGTGTGGGCTGCATGGGGGAGTGCGATGGAAGGCTGGGATGGGCGTGTGGGACGTGGTGGGGCTGGTGGGAATGGGGTGGGACATAGTGGGAAGGTGTGGGCTGTGGTGGGGCTGGTGACCTCAGTGAAGCCACAGGGAGAGGGTGATGCCCCTTGGAAAATGTGGTGATAAACAGAGGTGTCACCTGCTCCTGGAAGGGGGTGGCTGTACTGAGGATCACAGATACCTACTCCCCTTGCAGATGCAGCATCTGAGTCTGCTGAGGGAGAACCCAAAGAAACGGCAGAGGAAGAATTTCTGAAGGAAAAGAGTTCCTTTGCACCTGGCTCACAACACTAGAAACAAAAGACATTCAGGGAGATCTTCGCTGTGACACTCAGAGAGCAGCTGGGAAGGGAATGCTGAGCCCCTGGGCCATCCTGCCCATGCCGGCTGTGCCACTGCCATCCCAGCTCTGGGCACTCGGGATCATGTTTGCTGCAGGGAGCACAAGCCATGGCTGTGTCCCCTCCCTCCCTCCCTCCCTCCACCCCCATTCCCGGCTGGCAGCAGGAGCCAGAGGAAGGCAGCAAGCGCTGGCAGATGGGGTGAAGGCAGCTCAGGGTTCAGGATGGTGTTTATTGATATCAGACTGCAGTGAGATGCAGGAACCAGGTGCCAGGGGCATTTTTGGAATTACAGCTGTGTCAGGAAGGATCCCTTTGGGGGAATAATGTTCTAGGACCTGGGAGGGAAGAGGAAAGCCATGCTTTAATGTGCTCCCTGCAGAGCATCCCTCCCACATGCCCCTGCTGTCATTTCCTGCAGGATTACATCATGGGAGGGTGATCCTTTGGATATTTCTTCATCAGGTGGCTCGAGGAAACCCTCAGCCACTGTCCAAGGGTCCTTCAGCAGTTCAGTGGAAGGGATCAACAGGCTCAGAGTGCTGCGTCTACGGCAGAATCATTGCTGCTGGGAGTGTCTTCTTCTGGCTCCCCCAAGACCCTCTGGAGGGAGAGCTGGAGTGACCTCATGGAGCAGGGTCTCCTCCAGCTCCCCACGCAGAAGCAGATAAAGGGGTTGCTGGCACTGTTGATGCAGGCGAGCAGGAAAGCAACCTGGGAGGACACAATGGTGTAGCTGAGCTGCTGCAGGAAATTGCAGAGGCTAAAGGGGAGACTGAAGAGCACACTGAGGAAGATAACTATATTGAGCTTCTTGAGTTGCTGCTGCTTGGAGCCACACTTGGCCTTGATGAAGAGGATTGTGCTGGAAATGACCACGGCTGGGGCAAAGAGGAAGAGGCTGATGGCAAACATGGAGATGAGAGACACCCGACAGTGCTCGTATTGGTGTGTCAGGCATGGGGAAGCCACTGTGGCAATGACAGCGATGGAGAGGACCTCGATCAGGACATTCACCACCTCTGACAGGCACTGGGGGTGGTGGCAGTGGCACCGGAGTGGGCAGAGGGTGGAAATGAATCTCTCGATGCTGATGGCCATCAGCAGGTACATCCCTGTGTTGCAGGAGAACAGGGACAGCAGGAAACATGACATCAGGTACTGCAGGGACGGGGCAGCCGAGCAGACAACATCTGCCTGCAGGGAGAGCACAGTGCAGGGGACCACAAAGAGGAGGAACAGGAAGTTGATGACAGCCAGATGGAAGATGTAGACAGTGATGGGGCTCCTTTGCATGCGGAAGCCAAGGAGCCAGATGACAGCCCCATTCCCAGCCAGCCCACAGAGGCAGATGAGCAGTGTGGCACCATCTATGGCCAAGTTGGTGACATCCATCCCACACGGATTGTCTCCATCAGTAGGTGAAGTGGAAGGTTGGGATGTGGTGCTCAGCTCCATGGATGTTCACAGGGCAGGCAGTGAGATATGGATCCCAGCTGTGGTCAGAGTGGATGGGAAGTCAGTGGTCAGTGCTTGGAGAATCCTGGGAATGACCACGCAGCTCCTCAGCAGCTCCCTGCAGCAGGAAAGTTTCAGTGGAGAGAAATGAGATGTGCAGTGGAGGAGGGTAGTGGAAATTGTGAGGGTGGGAGAGGGAGGTGGGAGGATTGGGATGTTCAGCAGGGGACGCGGAAGAGAAGCTCAGGGCAGAGGAGGGAGGAGCTGGGGAGGACACTGCAGTCACCAGGAGAGGGTGGCAGGAACAGAGCAGCTGCTGGAGGAGAGGCAGGTGGGGTAGGGAGGAAGGAAAGCATTGCACTGACCTGTTGAGTGTGGGGCAGCAGCAGGCAAAGGGTGTCTGTCCAGATCAGTGCTGCTTCCTGGCATCTCTTGCTCCTTTTGGATCCATATGGTAAAGTGGATCCTCCCAGGTCGATAATATGAAGCAGAATGTCTCCAGATCACCAGGATATTCCCACTGTCCCCACTCCAATCCTGATGGCTCCTCTCCATGCTCTGTCCCAGTGTTGCTCCCCAGGACTGGGTGGAGAGGGATGAGCAAGTCGGAAATTACATCTTTGGCTGCGTCAGAACTCCACTTACTTGCTCTTACTTGGAATTATTACTCTTTGCTTTTTTTTTTTTTTTTTTGCTACAAAGGAAGTGGCTTTTGCCAGAAGCTCTGCATGCAGGATTTTGTAATTGGCTCCTCCTTTCCTCTTGATTAGAAATGCTCCTTCGCTGCCGAATGTCCCATTCTCTGACTGCCTTCCCTCTCCCTACAGGTTTCTACCATTGCTCATTTCTGTTCCCTGAGGGGTCCTGGTCCCTCCAGCAGCAGAGGGATGCTGGTGGTGCTGGTGGCACTGGAATGCTGGCAGTGCTGGCAGTGCTGGGGAAGCAGCTGCATGATTCTCAGAAACAGCTTCCTTTCTGGAAAGAGCTCTGGGATCATTGCCAAAACCTTCCCTGGACTCAAGGGAGCACAACTGAGACAAGAATTCCCCTTTGTTGACATTCTTATGCAGGCACACTCTGTTGAAGCCTTTCACCAGCAGCTCCTCCTCCTCCTCCTCCTCCTCCTCTTCCTCAGTCCTGTGAGCACTTGTGGTTGTTTTTACCTGATCCCACCCTTTTGCCAGCAGTGACATTTTCACAAGACAAGGTTACTCCAAACACCATCCAATCTGGCCTGGAACACTTCCAGGGATCCTGGGGCAGCCACAGCTTCTCTGGACAACCTGTGCCAGGGCCTCAGCACCCTCACAGGGAAGGATTTCTCCCTAATATCCAACCTGAACCCACTCCCTGCAATAAATTATTAGAGATCAGATTTTGGAGTGCTGTTATCCCCCTATCAGCCCTTCACCAGAGCTCATCCTTCTTCTCCTCCATCCTGTGAGCACTTGTGGTTGTTTTTACTGATCCCACCCCTTCACCAGCAGCAACACCTTCCAAAAGTCCACATTGCTCCAAATGCAAATCAGCTTGGCCTTGGACACTTCCTGGGATCCTGGGGCAGCCACAGCTTCTCTGGACAACCTGTGCCTCAGCACCCTCACAGGGAAGGATTTCTCCCCAATATCACATCTGAACGCACTCTCTGTCAGTGGGAAGCCATATCCCCTTGTCCTGTCCCTCCAGGCCCTTCTCCAAAGTCCCTCTCCAGCTCTCCTGGAGCCCCTTTAGCTCATGGATCATCAACTGTTTGCACTGGAAAGGATTGGCCCAATGAATGGATGTGAGATTCCATAGCTGGGGACACAAACACAGTGTCAGTGAGGAAGAGAGGAAGCAGTTCTGCTCCCAGGGTCTCCACACACACCAGATTCCAGCAGGAGCATCCCAGTTCCAGGACACATGTCAGTCTGGGTGGGAATAATCTCATTTCAGCTTTCTAGGAATTCTTTGGAATTCACTGTCGGCTGCTGTCTGACTCCCAAGGGAGTGTAGAAGATGAGTCAAATGAAATCTCTAGCTTTCTAATGGTTGTAGCCAAGAGAGCAGCATTGATTAACCTCTTCTCAGAAAAAATGACATTTCTGAAATGTTAAATCATCCCTCTCCTGTATGCCTGTGCTCCAGCTCACACACAGCATTCCATTATTGCATGAATCCTCTTGGAAACTGCATGGTGAAAGTCAAATACCATTGAAGATGTGGGATACAAGTACGAAAACAACATTTGAACCAGGAATCAAATTTTGTAGTGCAGGGTCCTAGGGATTCACCCCAGGAATGAGAGGGGCAAGTTCAGGCAGTTCAAAAGACAAGATTTCAGGATTGGGGTTGCTTTAAAACGAAAGAGGACCTGACACAGAGACAAACTGCTTTCCCACAGGTCTCATTGCTGAGGCTCTCTCCTGTTACTCATTTCCTGGACAAAGTCAAGAGCAGATTAGAAGCAGAGCTCTGATACCAGCAAAGGCTCTGAAATAGTTCCCTGTTTGTGAGAGCCCTGGAGAACATGATCCAGCAGGGACAAAAGGGGGCCTGGGACAGACCCCTCACTGGACACTGCCCACGCTCACCCAGCAGGCTTCTCTCCCCTTTCCCAAGTGAGCATTCCAGGGAAGCTCTTGAAGATCCTGACCCAGGGACAGCAGCTGGTGTGTGTGAGGCAATGTGAACCCACAGTGTGTCTGCTCCAGTGAAATTCTCCAGGCTGAGAAAGGAAAGGTGAGACTCTTCTCTTTCAATGTAATCAGTGTCTCCCTCTTTGAGATGGGACCTGCTGACTGATTTTGGTAGGGGAATTTTGGTCCGTAGGGTATTAAAGCTCTAAATATTGTGGGGAAAGGGAGGGGGAGAATACTGAAATGAATCTCCTGCAGTCATACCCATCTCCCACATCCTGCTAACAATCTGCCCTGTCCCTTGCCTCTCCCTGTGCTGCTCCACATGGAAGCTGGGGGTGGGAAAAGATGGGAAAAGCCGCGTGTGGGGGACAGCAGTGTTGGTAAGGTGTCTGTGTTTGTCACCCCTGCAGCTGTGTGAGGGGAAGGAGAAGCAGCAGAGGTGTCACAATGAGCACATTGTCCCCCGCCACAGAGACAGCCAGCCCTGCCTGCTGGAGCCAGCCCGGTGGGAAAGTCTCCAATGGGAGCTGGAATGAGGACAAGCACTCCAACTGGACCCAGTGTGACAACAGCCACTCGAGCAGAGTCCCTGTCACGCTGCTCCTGTGCCTGTGTGGAATGGTGGGGAACGGGGCTGTCCTCTGGCTCCTCGGCTTCCACACCCGCAGGAACCCCATCACCATCTGCATCCTCAGCCTGGCCATCGCTGACTTCACCTTCCTGCTCTTCATCACCATCGCCCTGGGGATATTTTATGGCCCAGAGAGCTTCTGCCACCAGCTGGGCTCACGGGGTGTGACAGCCTGGCTGAACGTCACCATCCTCTTCTCTTTCACTGCCCGGCTCTACTCTCTGACAGCCCTCAGTGCTGGGACAGCTCTCTTTGTCCTCCCTGTGTCCTGCTGGCCCTGCCACCGCTCCCAGCGCTTCCCGGTGCTCCTGTGTGCTCTGCTCTGGCTCCTCTCCTTCCTGCTCACCGTCACCCCCTGTTTCTGCCCTTCGGTGCTGGTGGCCTTGGTGCTGAGCTACCTCTTCTCAGTGCTCACCCTGATCTGTTCTGCTCTAGCCCTGCTGGCCAGGCTCCTGTGCTGCTCATGGAAACAGCCCCCACGGAAGCTCTGTGCCATGGTCCTGCTGCCTGTCACCTTCTTTCCCTTCTTCACCGCTGATTTTGGGTTCTGGCTCTTGCTGAGAGCCTTTGACCCCTCTGTCTTTGCCCTCAGCACCTCTGTCCTGCTCGCCTGTGCCAACAGCAGTGCCCAGCCTCTGATTTACTTCCTGGCTGGGAGCTGTGCAAAGGAATTCACCCTCTCTGTTAGAGTTGCCTTCCAGAGGGCTTTTGAGGATGTGCCAGAGCCCTGGAATAAGGACAACACAGTGGAATCATCATAAAGTGGAATTCTCATGAAATAGAATCACCGTGAAATAGAATCAAAAAACATCCTGAATTTGAATGGACT
The DNA here is from genome assembly GCF_008360975.1 of Lichenostomus cassidix. Classification (NCBI taxonomy): domain Eukaryota; kingdom Metazoa; phylum Chordata; class Aves; order Passeriformes; family Meliphagidae; genus Lichenostomus; species Lichenostomus cassidix. Next base: position 59,393,746 of record NC_139486.1, read on the forward strand.
CACGAGGATACGGAGTTCAGCTCCTGGCCCTGCACCATCCTGGCCATCTCCTGCACCTGCTCCCTGGCCATCCCAACAATCCCTCCCTGTGCCTGAGAGTGCTGTCCAAATGCTCCTGGAGCTCTGTCAGGCTGGTGCTGTGTGCAGCAGGGGAACTCCTGCCTGGGGTGGATTCTGCATGATGTGAGGAATCATCATGGGAAGGTTTGGGTCGGAAGGAACCTTACAGATCATCACATTCTGACCCTTTCTCCATGGGCAGGGACACCCTTGAAAGGTTTTGTTTTCAAGTTCTTGCTTTGAATCTTTCCTATTCAACAGGTCTGAACTTTCTCTGCTTCAGAAATGAGCTTCCCTACCCTGTGGAATATTAAAATTGAGTCACCAAGAATCAGACATTCTGCAAATGGATTTTTTTGGTGTGTTTGCTTAAAACCAGCATGCAGGTGGATAAGAAATCTTGGCACAGCAGTGCAGAACAATTCCTGAGTGATTCCTGTCCATCTCCAGCAGGTTCTGACACATGGGAAGACTGAGGTGTGGAAAATTCACACTGAGCCCTGTTGCCAAAACGAGTGGGCAGGTGTTTGGGATTGCCTCTGGAAGGCTTTTCCCCAAAATGCACACTGAGTTTGGGGCTGGTTTTAGCTCCGCTCATGTTGCAGCTGGGACTTGAGGTTTGGCTCCACTTGAGGTGTATCTGAGGGAAGCTGTGGCTGCCCCTGGATCCCTGGAAGTTTTCCAGGACATGTTGGATGGAGCTCGGAGCAACATACTTTAGTGGAATAGCAATGTACTCTAGTCCCTGCCTGTGGCAGGGGGTCAGAAGAGGATGCTGTTTAAAGTCCCTTCCAACCCAAACCATTCTATATTTCCATTAAAAACAGGAAGCTCAGGTAGGGAGTGGCCTGGGTGACACTGGAGACAAGGAAGGTGCTTGGAGCTAGAAAAATACATGGAAGGATCATGATCCTCCTGCACTTGCCTTGGGAGAAACTCTCTGGCTGATGGGAGTCCTTTCCTGGACAAGAGGTTGTACCTCCGAAAGTTTCTACTTTCCAATGGACAGGAAAAGGGGAGACAGGGAAAGAACATCCCTCTCAGATGTGGAAGTTGCTCTGTTCTGTTAATCATTAACAACTCTGTTAATCAATGCTTCTTAGATGTTTAACATCATGTGTGTCAATGTGGTGGTTTTGATTGGCCCAAAATATCAGTAAAGTATTTTTAACATCTAGGTGAAATTTGGACCCCTCAGAAGCTGTTGTGGTAGGCCTGGGGAAGTGTCTGAGGGGTGGGGAGTGACACAGAGATGGCTCCTGTGTGTCCTGAGTGCAAGTTCTGGAAGTTTTTACATCAAGTCCAGCAGAGCCAATCTCTGATGGCTCTGAAGGTGATGGACATGCTGCTGGCCAAGTTTGGGCCAATTGGAGGTGCTGGTTACGCCTCTGTGAAAACATATTTAAGAAAAAATCAAAACAAAGCAGGCACACACTTTTTTCACTTCTTTGTAGTTGGAGGAGGAGGAGGTGGAGGTGAAAATATGTGAGGGAGAACAGCATGGAGACGTGAAGGTCAGTGAAGAAGGTGGAGGAGGAGGTGCTCCAGTGCTGGAGCTGAAAACTCTCTGCTAGCTGTGGTGAAGGCCATGGGGGGAGCAGGAGGTTCCCCTGCAGCCCATGGAGTCCACAGGAGTGCAGAAATCCACCCACAGCCCATGCCAGAGGAGCAGGTGGATGCCTGGAGAGGGCAGTGATCCAGTTTGGAGGCTCGAAAGAGTTAAAGCTACAGAGGCCTTTTCAAGGAAGAGAAAGGCCTTGCTCCTGGCATGGAAGCAGCCTGGCCTCAGCTCAGCAGAGTCTGCATAGCACTTTATGGACAAAAAGACTCATGCTGCAGCAGAATTCGGGCAGGATGTTGCTCATGAGATTGGACCCACGCCAAAGAAGTTCCCAGAGGATTGTCTCTCATGGGAAGGACCCCTGGCTAAGTAGAAAAACCCCTCTCCCTGATTGGACTGACCAGAGAACAAACCCCTCTCAACCTGCCCCCTGTCTGTGTTGTGGGCTTGGAAAGAGGGAAAGGGGGGTGAGCAGAGAGACTGCTTCTTAAGAGGGAGGGGGTGAGAGCAGAAAAACTGTCTGATAAGAAAGAGAGATAAGTATAGATAAAGAGTATTCGTAGTAGAAAAACTGTGGTGATGAATAGATGTATGGACCTGCTCTGTGGACTGAAAAAAATACGCCCCCACTCCCTGCCCCCCTACCCAGGTCTGGTGGTTATAAAACAGGAAAGGGGGTGAATACTATAGATTCTTTAGGGGGGGGGGAGTGAACAAAAACTGTATGAAAAGTTTATTTTTGCCTTGCATTTATCCTACAACTCTGTTAGGTAATTAAATCACTCTTTGCAACTTTAAGCTTGGAGCCTGCTTGCCCTTTTTCTGTGCATCCTCCTGCCAACCAGTGTCCTATCTCATTTGACTCATGAGACTGGTGTGTATTTTTTATAGTTTTCTTTTTGTAGCAAGAGAGAGTCGAGGTGCCTGGCATTTAGTCAGGGCTAAACCTTGACAGTCTCCAAAGCATGACTCACCACCCAAGGCTTTCACTCTCACTTCCCTTTCCAGAAGCAGTGGCACGTTGTCTTCCCCTGGATTTAAGGCAGTGGGAAAAGGAGGGACAACTTCCCCTGAGCAAGATGTGTCTGCTGCCCAGATCTCTCCCAGGAGGAATGAGGAGCTCTTGGCACTGTCAACATCATCCCAAGCATTGCAGGAATGTGCCTTAGGAAGAGCTCTGGTGTGAGACAGGTACCTGCCCTCCTCAGACAAGACAGAGGCTTTAGAGTGGGAAAAACTAAGGAAACGAGCAATTTTTGGACACTGCTCACTAGGGATGAGCTCTGCAGTGAATGGATGTTGTTTATTCAACACATTTTGGGGTCAGAGTTACCATGTTGGAAACAAACAAAACAAATAAATCCAGATCTAATTATGGGGTGGTAACAACGTGAAAAAGACCAGTACAACCTGGATTTTGGCTCAAGCTGCTGTGCAGAGTTGCTGTTCAGCTCCTCCTGAGAATGGCCAGGTTCAGGATGGAGGTGCTGAAGGGCTTCCTTGGACATTGATGCTGGGGAACCAGAGGATGGCCCCATTTTGCAGAACAGCAGCATAACCCCCTGATTTCTGCACAATAAAATGGTCCAAGCACCTGGCTATGTGAATTTCCTTATTTCAAGCTCTTTTTTGGTCACAGGCACCAGAATTCAGTGGAATTCACCATCGTCCCTGCACTTTACTCAGAATGATTTAATTATGGAATGGAAGAATGTGACAAATTCCCACTTAATGGGCAAGGGAATGTTGCTGTCCCTCCCCCAGCTCGGCAGCCCTACCTGGGGTCAGTTTGGTCTCTTCCCATGAGCAGGGAATACAGGGCTGGCTCTGTCAGACAGACAGGGAAGGATGCTCCTTGAGATCCTTACCTTTCTCCTGCCATCTAGAGGCCCCAGCCCCACAGAGATTTGGGAAATTGCTGCCCTCCCATACAGGATATGTCCCCAGGACTTAACCTGTCACACTCTGCCCAGGCAAGAGATCCCCCAAAACCCCATGAAACTCATCTGCTGAGCCAAAGAGTTTATTCCCTGAGGCTGAGGCAATGAGGGTCATTCAGAGGGAATACAGGAACAGGACTGAGCCCAGAGCCATGTGCCCACATGGTCCCATATTTGTGGGTGTCTTTGAGGTGACACATCTCCAGGTGCCTCACGTCCAGCAGTGCCTCACAGAGCTGTCTCCTCCACCACAGCAGTGTCCCCAGGGCCATGGCTGCCCTCGTCACTCCTGGCTTTCTCCTCAAACACCCTCCGCAGGGCGACTTTGACGGAGCGCTGGAAGCGACGCTGCCGCCAGCTCCCCACCAGCACATAAATCACAGGGTTGAGGCTGCTGTTCAGCAGTGCCAGCAGAAAGTAGATATTTCCGGGGAATAAAGCATCAGAATAAGGAAGATAGAGGAGAACCTCCACACAGAAAGGGATGCCACAGGCGAAGAAGAGCAGGATGTTGAGCAGGATGGTGACAAAGAGCCTCCCTGGGTGTCTCCTCTGGGAGCCACAGCGGAGTTTGAGGAACAGGAGCAGGTTGGAAACCAACATCATGAGGGAAAAAGCCACGGAAATGGTGAGGGCTACAACTGCAAGGATAAACGCACCGTACCCAATAAAGGTAAAGGTGACATAGAAGGAGGACACCAAAACCCCAATGAGAACCCAGAGGGACCCACTGACGATACCCGAGAGGTGCCGGGGGCGGTGGCAGCGATACCAGATGGGGCAGAGGATGGAGACACAGCGCTCCATGCTGAGGGCTGTCAGCAGCCCCAGGCCGCTCAGGTCAAACAGGTAGCATGGGAACCCAAGGGCACTCACAAAATTGCATTTTGCACATCTTTGATTCATCTTGCTCCTCTCTACACAGATTTTGTATTTGCAGTGGAACTCCTGTGCCACCTGTTTGACCTGAGCAGCCTGGGGCTGCTGACAGCTCTCAGCGTGGAGCGCTGTGTCTCCATCCTCTGCCCCATCTGGTACCAAAGCCACCGCCCCCGGCACCTCTCGGGTGTCATCAGTGGGTCCATCTGGGTTCTCACTGGGATTTTGGTGTCCTCCCTCTACCTCACCTTTACTGGAGACTCTGAAACCATCCTTGCAGGTGTAGCCCTTGTGATTTCCCTGATTCTGTCCGTAGTGATGTTGGTTTCCAACCTGTTCCTGTTCCTCAAGCTCCGCTGTGGCTCCCAGAGGTGGCAGCCAGGGAAGCCCTGTGTCACCATCCTGCTCAACATCCTGCTCTTCTTTGCCTTCAGCATCCCTTTCTGCTTGGAGGTTCTCCTCAACCTTTCTGATTCTGTCGAGTTATTCCCAGAAAACACCTCCTGGCTGCTGGCATTGCTGAACAGCAGCCTCAACCCTGTGATTTATGTGCTGGTGGGGAGCTGCCAGCAGCACTTTCCGTGCTCCATCTACGTTGCTCTGCAGACAGTGTTTGAGGGGAAAAGCAGGAGTGAGGAGGGGAGCCACAGCCCTGGGGACACTGCTGGGGTGGAGGTGACAGCTCTGTGAGGCACTGCTGGACATGTGGCACCTGGAGATGTGTCAGAGACAGCCAGAAGTATGGGGACATGAGGCCACATGGCTCTGAGCCAGAGCAGCCTGGCTCAGCCCTGTTCTCTGGCTGTACTCCCCATGCAATGACCCTCTGTGTTGGTTTTGCTTGGCCCAGTTTTTGTTAGTAGGGGTGCCACAAAGATGGCTCCTGTGAGAAGCTTCTGGAAGCTTTCACCATGTCCAGCAGAGCCAATCTCTAATGGCTCTGAAGATGACATATATGCTGCTGGCCAAGCCTGTGCCAGTTGGAGATGTTGGGTACTCCTCTGTGATAACATATTGGAGGAGAAATCAAAGCAAATGTGCATGCAGTTGTTTCTAGCCAGGGAAGGAGGAAGAGGAGGTGACAACATGTGAGGGAAACAACATGGAGACACCAAGGGCAGTGCAGAAGGTGAGGGAGGAGGTGCTCCAGGCACCAGAGCCAAGTTTCCTCTGTAGGCTGTGGTGAAGACCATGGTGAAGCAGCTGTGCCCCTGCAGCCCATGGGGTCCAACAGGGATGCAGAAATCCACCCACAGCCCATGGAGGAAGTGCCCCATGCCAGAGTGGGTGGGTGCCTGGAGGAGGCTGTGATCCAGTGGGAGACCTGCTGGAGAGAGAGAGCCCTTGATTCCAGGCTGGAGCAGCCTGTCCTTGGAGGAGTGCAGCCCGTGGATGAGGGAGCCACAGCACAGCAGTTCGGGAGGACTGACTGCCCGTGGGAGGAGCTCACATTGCAGCAGGATTGTCTGTGCTGCTGCTGCTCCTGAGTTTGGAGCTGCACTGGAGGAGTTCCCAGAGAATTCTCTCCTGTGGCAGGGAGCCCATGGCAATGCAGGGAAGGACCTCTCTCCCTGAGCAGTGGAAGATCCTGGGGATGAGCTAACCCAAAGCCCCACACCCTGCCCTCCCTGCACTGTTGATGGGAAGGAGGGAGGGGGTGAGAGGAAAAACAGTGTCTTTAAGGGTTTCTTTTACTTCTCATTATCCTCCTTTGACTCTGTTAGTAATAAATTCATTTTGCAACTTTAAGTTGAGCCTGTTTTCCCTTGAAGTGTTTTCTAACAGTCCTTATCTCGACTCATGAACGCTTAACTAATTTTTTTTTCCTCCCCTCTTCCCAGATGTGGCAGGGGAGAGAACAAGCAAGCAGCTGCCATAGGTGCTTGGCATTTGATGAGGCTGAAACCATGGCAGACACTCAGGAAGATGTGGATGCACAGAAATTAGTCAGAGGAAAGTGATGTTTAGGTATTAGATAAGAAACAAGTTTTAATGACTATATATGGTTATAATGGATAAAACCCCTGCTGTAAAGTCTCACCTCAGACACACAACCATGAGAGATGCTTCTGTATGTCCTGTGCAGGTAAAGAATTCCTGCTTCCTAATGCTTCCCATGGTGTTAGAAAGTTTATTCCAGCCCCTTTTGGTATCGCTCCCCATTCCTATTTCCACCCCACTGCCATCCCATCCCATCCCATCCCATCCCATCCCATCCCATCCCATCCCATCCCATCCAGCAGCTTTCCTGGCCTCTCCCTGGCTCTGAGCACAACCTGTAGCTCTGCTGCTCCCCAGTGAGGACATTTGGGATCGGCAGCATCCACACCCTTCCTGACCCCTCCTGACCCCTCTGACACTCCCAGACTCCCCCCAGGGCCACCTTCCCCCCTGACAGCCCCACTCCTGCCCTGCTCCAGCCGGGACCAGGGAGATCTTTGCTGTGCCACTCAGAGAGCAGCTGGGAAGGGAATGCTGAGCCCCTGGGCCATCCTGCCCATGCCGGCTGTGCCGCTGCCATCCCAGCTCTGGGCACTCGGGATCATGTTTGCTGCAGGGAGCACAAGCCATGCCTGTGTCCCCTCCCTCCCTCCCTCCACCCCCATTCCCGGCTGGCAGCAGGAGCCAGAGGAAGGCAGCAAGCGCTGGCAGACGGGGTGAAGGCAGCTCAGGGTTCAGGATGCTGTTTATTGATATCAGACTGCAGTGGGATGCAGGAACCAGGTGCCAGGGGGATTTTTGGGATCACAGCTGTGCTGCAAAATATTCCCTTGGGGGAATAGTGTTTTAGGACCTGGGAGGGAGGAGGAAAGCCATGCTCCAATGTACTCCTTGCAGAGCATCCCTCCCACATGCTCCTGCTTGCTTCTCCTGCAGGAATACAGTGTGGGAGGGAAATCCTGTGGATATTTCTTAATCAGGTGACTCAAGGAAACCCTCAGCCACTCTCCCAGGGTCCCTCAGCAGTGCAGTCAAAGGGATCAACAGGCTCAGACCACTGTGTCTGTGTTGGCGTCTTCTTCGTTGGCAGAGTTGTCTTCCTGCTCATCAAAAACCCTCTGGAGGGATTCCCTTAGGGACCCCACAGAGAAGTTCCTCCAACACCTCCCCAGCAGGAAGTAGATGAAGGGTTTGCTGGTGCTGTTGATGCAGTTGAGCAGGATAAAAACCTGGGAGGACACAACAATGTAGCCGAGATGCTGCAGGAAGTTCCAGATGGAGAGGAGGAGTATGAAGAGCACAACGAGGAAGATAACAATGTCACGCTTGTTGAATTGCTGCTGCTGGGAGCCACGTTTGGCCTTAATGAAGTTGATTGATCTGGAAATTATGTCGGGTGCAGCAAAGAGGAGCAGGATAATGGTGAGCACGGAGATGAGAGCCACCCGACATTGCTCCTGCTTGTGTGATGGACACAGGGAATTCACTGTGGGAATGACAGTGATGAGAGTGAAGAAAGCCCAGAATTGGACACTGTCCATCACCAACAGCAGGCGCAGGGAAAGGCGGCAGCGGCCGAAGTCCTGGCACAGCTTGTACAGGCCGATCACAATGCTGGTGTCTGTCAGCTTCCACAGCCCCCAGTAGTAGGAGAACACAGACACCTGGAAAAGGAATCTCACGTACGCCTGGGACATGATAGTGGAGCAGGACACATCCTCCACCAGGAAGAGCAGGGCAGAGGGGACTGTGAAGAGGAGGAAGAAGAAGTCAATAACAGCCAGATGAAAGATTCTGATGTTAGGGAGTTTCAGTCTGAGGAGGCAGAGGACAGCCCCATTCCCAGCCAGTCCACAGAGGCAGATGAACAGTGTGACACTGTGTAGGGCCATGCTGCTGACATCTATTTCACATGGATCATCTCCTTCAGTGGGTGAGGCAGGAGGGGGGGTGACAGTGCTCACCTCCATGGATGGACACTGGGCAGGCAGTGGGATGCAGTCCCTTTCTGAGGTCAGAGTGGATGGGGAGTCAGTGCTTGGAGAATCCTGGGATGGACCATGCAGCTCCTCAGCAGCTCCCTGCAGCAGGAAGGATTCAGTGGAGAGAAGTGAGATGTGCAGGGGAGGAGGACAGTGGAAATGGTGGGGTGGGAGAGGGAGGTGGGACGGTTGGGATGTTTGGCAGGAGAATGATAAAGAACACAGAGAATAAAAATTTTCAGCTTCCCTGAAGCGGTTAAAAGACCAGCTGGACAAAAAGATAAAAGGATGTAAAGGTGTGGACAGAGAAGGATAAACATGGGTGGAACCAGTGGAGAAAGAGATAAGGAAGCCTCCAGTGCTTTTGGGACAAGTTCTGTAACAAGAAGCAACAGCACATGGCCAAAGGAAAAGTTCAAGGAGGGTCACCTTTAATATTGCAGCATTCAGTGAATACTGCAATACTGTACAGTGAATACAGTGAATACTTTCAGTGATGTTTATTTATTAGGAAAGAAACACTTTTTTTGACTTTGAAAGATTTTAATGGATAAAACCCCTGTTGGAAAGTCTCTCCACACACAGAAAAAGGAGACATCCTTCCGTATGACCTCCACACATAAAGAATTCCCACTTCGTAATGTGTTCCATTAGGTTAAAAAGTTTTTTCCATCTGATTTCAATATCAAGATACAGAAGGGAAGCTCAGGGCAGAGGAGGGAGGAGCTGGGGAGGACACTGCAGTCCCATGGAGAGGGTGGCAGGAACAGAGCAGCTGCTGGAGGAGAGGCAGGTGGGGTAGGGAGGAAGGAAAACATTGCAGTGACCTGTTGAGTGTGGGGCAGCAGCAGGCAAAGGGTGTCTGTCCTGATCAGCACTGCTTCCTGAAATCTCTTGCTGCATTTGGATCAATATCCTAATGTGGATCCTCCCAGAGCAGTAAAATGAAGGACAGAGTGTCCAGATCCCCAGAGATCCCCTCTCCTGTCCCGCTGACTCCTCTCTGTTCCCTGTCGCAGTTTTGCTTCCCAAGACTCAGTGGAGTCACAGGGCAGTCGGGAATTGCAGCTTTGGCTACATCTGAGTTTCACTGCCACTTTCAGTTTTTTGGTTTTTTGGGTTTTTTTTTTAACTGCAAAGGAGGTGGCTTTTGTTAAAAGCTCCACCAGAGCTGTGTGAATGGCTCTTCATTTCCTCTTGATCAGAAACACTCCTTCCCTGCAGAATGTCCCATTCTCCAACTGCTGTCCCATTCCTGACAGGTTTCTACCACTGCTCATTTCTCTTCCCTGAGGAGTCATGGTCCCTCCAGCAGCAGAGGGATGCTGGTGGTGCTGGTGGCACTGGAACGCTGGTAGTGCTGGTGAGGCAGCTGGGTGCTTGTGAGGAACAACTCCCATTCTGGGAAGAGCTCTGGAATCATTGCCAAAACCTTCCCTGGACTCAAGGGAGTACAACTGAGACAAGGATTCCCCTTTTTTTTCTCATTCTGCTGTAGGCACACTCTGTCCAAGGGAAGGACAGAAAAGAGTTGTTTGCAGCCAGGTTATCAGCAGTTTTACTCCACATTAATTACTGCCTTAATGATACAATAAGTTATAAGAGATCAGATTTTGGAGTGCTGTTATCCCCCTATCAGCCCTTCACCAGAGCTCATCCTCCTCCTCAGTCCTGGGAGCACTTGTGGTTGTTTTTACTGATCCCACCCCTTCACCAGCAGCAACACCTTCCAAAAGTCCAGGTTGCTCCAAATGCAATTCAACCTGGCCTTGGACACTTTGAGGGGTCCTGGGGCAGCCACAGCATCTCTGGGCAACCTGTGCCTCAGCACCCTCACAGGGAAGGATTTCTCCCCAATATCACATCTGAACCCACCCTCTGTCAGTGAGAAGCCATATCCCCTTGTCCTGTCCCTCCAGACCCTTTTCCAAAGTCCCTCTCCAGCTCTCCTGGAGCCCCTTTAGCTCATGGATCATCAACTGTTTGCACTGGAAAGGATTGGCCCAATGAATGGATGTGAGATTCCATAGCTGGGGACACAAACACAGTGTCAGTGAGGAAGAGAGGAGGCAGTTCTGCTCCCAGGGTCTCCACACACACCAGATTCCAGCAGCAGCATCCCAGCTCCCAGACACATGTCAGTCTGGGTGGGAATCATCTCATTTCAGCTTTCTAGGAATTCTGTGGAATTCATTGTATGCTGCTGTCTGACTCCCAAGGGAGTGTAGAAGATGACTCAGATGAAACCTCTAACTTTCTAATGGTTGTAGCCAAGAGAGCAACATTGATTTGCCTCTTCTCAGAAAAAATTACATTTCTGCAATATTAAATCATCTCTCTGCTGTATGCCTGTGCTCCAGCTCACACACAGCATTCCTTATTGCATGAATCCTCTTGGAAACTGCATGGTGAAAGTCAAATACCATTGAAGTTGTGGTATACAAGCAGCAAAACAACATTTGGACAAGGAATCAAAGTTTGTAGTGCAGGGTCCTAGGGATTCGCCCCAGGAATGAGAGGGGCAAGTTCAGGCAGTTCAGAAGACAAGATTTCGGGAATGGGGTTGCTTTAAAACGAAAGAGGAACCTGACACAGAGACAAACTGCTTTCCCATAGGTTGTGGCTAGCACAGTTTTTCCCATGAGAAGTTTTCTTGTGTTTTGTAAATAAAGATAAAGCTTGGATGTTTTTGGAACAGTGTCCCAGAACTTGGGCAGTGCAGGCCTGGCCAATCAGGCCTGGGGGAAGGCTTCTGACTGACCAATCTGGGTGACTTTTGAGAACTCTATATATGTGATGAAATCAAAACAATAAAGGTCATTCCTTCTTGCCACTGAGAACCGATGCATTCATTACTCTGCTAGATGCTCAACAGCGACAATAGGTCTCGTTGCTGAGGCTCTTTCCTGTTACTCATTTCCTGGACAAAGCCAACGGCAGATTAGAAGAAGAGCTCTGATACCAGCAAAGGCTCTGAAATAGTTCCCTGTTTGTGAGAGCCCTGGAGAACATGATCCAGCAGGGACAAAAGGGGGCCTGGGACAGACCCCTCACTGGACACTGCCCAGGCTCACCCAGCAGGCTTCTCTCCCCTTTCCCAAGTGAGCATTCCAGGGAAGCTCTTGAAGATCCTGACCCAGGGACAGCAGCTGGTGTGTGTGAGGCAATGTGAACCCACAGTGTGTCTGCTCCAGTGAAATTCTCCAGGCTGAGAAAGGAAAGGTGAGACTCTTCTCTTTCAACGCAATCAGTGTCCCCCTCTTTGAGGTGGGACATGCTGACTGATTTTGGTGGGAGAATTAAAAGGGTATTAAAAGCTCTAAAAATTGTGGGGAAAGGGAGAGGGGGAATACTGAAACGAGTGTCCTGCTGAAGGAATCCAGGAGCTCAGTGATATCAACTGACACCTGAGAATCCAGGTCAGATCCACCACAAAGACACTCACTGATATCTCCACAGGCAATCTTTTCCTTCTCCAACTGTTTTCCTCCTCCAGTTCTGTGCTGTCCAAAGCCAGGAAGGAGGTATCTCCCTGGCTTTTGTGCCAGGCATTCATACCCATCTCCCACATCCTACTAGCAATCTGTCCTGTCCCTTGCCTCTCCTTGTGCTGCTCCACATGGAAGCTGGGGGTGGGAAAAGATGGGGAAAGCCACGTGTGGGGGACAGCAGTGTTGGTAAGGTGTCTGTGTTTGTCACCCCTCCAGCTGTGTGAGGGGAAGGTGAAGCAGCAGAGGTGTCACAATGAGCACATTGTCCCCTGCCACAGACACAGCCAGCCCTGCCTGCTGGAGCCAGCCCGGTGGGAAAGTCTCCAACGGGAGCTGGAATGAGGACAAGCACTCCAACTGGACCCAGTGTGACAACAGCCACTCGAGCAGAGTCCCTGTCATGCTGCTCCTGTGCCTGTGTGGAATGGTGGGGAACGGGGCTGTCCTCTGGCTCCTCGGCTTCCACACCCGCAGGAACCCCATCACCATCTGCATCCTCAGCCTGGCCATCGCTGACTTCACCTTCCTGCTCTTCATCACCATCGCCCTGGGGATATTTTATGTCCCAGAGAGCTTCTGCCACCAGCTGGGCTCACGGGGTGTGACAGCTGGGCTGAACGTCACCATCCTCTTCTCTTTCACTGCCCGGCTCTACTCTCTGACAGCCCTCAGTGCTGGGACAGCTCTCTTTGTCCTCCCTGTGTCCTGCTGGCCCTGCCACCGCTCCCAGCGCTTCCCGGTGCTCCTGTGTGCTCTGCTCTGGCTCCTCTCCTTCCTGCTCACCGTCACCCCCTGTTTCTGCCCTTTGGTGCTGGTGGCCTTGGTGCTGAGCTACCTCTTCTCAGTGCTCACCCTGATCTGTTCTGCTCTAGCCCTGCTGGCCAGGCTCCTGTGCTGCTCATGGAAACAGCCCCCACGGAAGCTCTGTGCCCTGGTCCTGCTGCCTGTCACCTTCTTTCCCTTCTTCACCGCTCATTTTGGGTTCTGGCTCTTGCTGAGAGCCTTTGACCTCTCTGTCTTTGCCCTCAGCACCTCTGTCCTGCTCGCCTGTGCCAACAGCAGTGCCCACCCTCTGATTTACTTCCTGGCTGGGAGCTGTGCAAAGGAATTCACCCTCTCTGTTAGAGTTGCCTTCCAGAGGGCTTTTGAGGATGTGCCAGAGCCCCGGAATAGGGACAACACAGTGGAATCATCATAAAGTGGAATCCTCATGAAATAGAATCACTGTGAAACAGAATCATAAAACATCCTGAATTTGAAGGGACTCATGAGGATCACAGAGTTCAGCTCCTGCACCTGCTCCCTGGCCATCCAAACAATCCCTCCCTGTGCCTGAGAGTGCTGTCCAAATGCTCCTGGAGCTCTGTCAGGCTGGTGCTGTGTGCAGCAGGGGAACTCCTGCCTGGGGTGGATTCTGGATGATGTGAGGAATCATCATGGAAAGGTTTGGGTTGGAAGGAACCTTACAGATCATCACATTCTGACCCTTTCTCCATGGGCAGGGACACCCTTGAAAGTTTTGTTTTCAAGTCTTTGCTTTGAATCTTTCCTATTCAACAGCTCTGAGCTTTCTCTGCTCCAGAAATGAGCTTCCCTACCCTGTGGAATATTAAAATTGAGTCACCAAGTCTCAGACCTTCTGCAAATGGATTTTCTTGGTGTGTTTGCTTAAAAACAGCATGGATAAGAAATCTTGGCACAGCAGTGCAGAACAATTCCTGAGTGATTCCTGTCCATCTCCAGCAGGTTCTGACACATGGGAAGACTGAGGTGTGGAAAATTCACACTGAGCTCTGTTGCCCAGACGAGTGGGCAGGTGTTTGGGATTGCCTCTGGAAGCCTTTTCCCCAAAATGCACACTGAGTTTGGGGCTGTGAGCTGTCTTGTGGGCTGTCAGCACAAGGGGTTGGAGCTGGAACTGCCTCTGCTGGATCCTCCCATTTTCTCTGGGCTATCTGGATGGTTTTAGCTCCACTCATGTTACAGCTGTGACTTGAGGTTTGGCTCCACTTGATGTGCATCTGAGGGAAGCTGTGGCTGCCCCTGGATCCCTGGAAGTTTTCCAGCACAGATTGGATGGGGCTTGGAGCAATGTACTCTAGTGGAAGGTGTCCCTGCCTGTGGCATGGGGTTAGAAGAGAATGGTCTTTACAGTCTCTTCCAACCCAAACCATTTTATGATTCCATGGAAAACAAGAAGCTCAGGTACGGAGTGGCCTGGGTGACACAGGAGACAAGGAAGGTGCTTGGAGCTAGAAAAATACATGGAAGGATCATGATCCTTCTGCACTTGCCTTGGGAGAAACTCCCTGGCTGATAGGAGTTCTTTCCTGGACAAGAGGTTGTACCTTAGAAAGTTTCTACTTTCCAATGGACAGGAAAATGGGAGACAGGGAGAGAAAATCCCTCTCAGCTGTGGAAGTAGCTCTGCTCTATTAATGATTAACAATTCTGTTAATCAATGCTTCTTAGATGTTTAACCTCATGTGTGTCTCCAAAGCATGACTCACCACCCAAGGCTTTCACTCTCACTTCCCTTTCCAGAAGCAGTGGCACATTGCTTTCCCCTGGATTTAAGGCAGTGGGAAAAGGAGGGACAAGTTCCTCTGAGCAAGAGATGTGTCTGCTACCCAGATCTCTCCCAGGAATGAGAAGCTCTTGGGACTGTCTACACCATCCCAAACAATGCAGAAATGTGCCTTAGGATGAGCTCTGGTATGAGACAGGTACCTGCCCTCCTCAGACAAGACAGAGGCTTTAGAGTGGGAAAAACTAAGGAAACAAGCAATTTTTGGACACTGTTCACCAGGGATGAGCTCTGCAGCAAATGGATGTTGTTTATTCAACACATTTTGGGGGCAGAGTTACCATGTTGGAAACAAACAAAACAAATAAATCCAGATCTAATTATGGGGTAGTAACAATGTGAAAAAGATTAGCACAACCTGGATTTTGGCTCAAGCTGCTGTGCAGAGTTGCTGTTCAGCTCCTCCTGAGAATGGCCAGGTTCAGGATGGAGGTGCTGAAGGGCTTCCTTGGACATTGATGCTGAGAAACCAGAGGATGGCCCCATTTTGCAGAACAGCAGCATAACCCCCTGATTTCTGCACAATAAAATGGTCCAAGCACCTGGTGATGTGAATTTCCTTAGTTCAAGCTCTTTTTTGGTCACAGGCACCAGAATTCTGTGGAATTCACCATCATCCCTGCACTTTACTCGGAATGATTTAATTATGGAATGGAAAAATGTGACAAATTCCCACTTAAAGGGCAAGGGAATGTTGCTGTCCCTCCCCCCGCTCGGCAGCCCTGCCTGGGGTCAGTTTGGTCTCTTCCCATCAGCAGGGAGTGCAGGGCTGGCTCTGTCAGACAGAAGGGGAAGGATGCTCCGTGAGATCCTTACCTTTCTCCTGCCATCTAGAGGCCCCAGCCCCACAGAGATTTGGGAAATCGCTGCCCTCCCATGCTGGATGTGTCCCAAAGGCTTAACCTGTCACACTCTGTCAATGCAGGAGATCCCCCAAAACCCCATAAAACTCATCTGCTGAGCCAAAGGAGATGGAGTTTATTCCCTGAGGCAATGAGGCAATGAGGGTCATTCAGAGGGAATACAGGAACAGGACTGAGCTCAGAGCCATGTGCCCACATGGTCCCATATTTGTGGGTGTCTTTGAGGTGACACATCTCCAGGTGCCTCACGTCCAGCAGTGCCTCACAGAGCTGTCTCCTCCACCACAGCAGTGTCCCCAAGGCCATGGCTGCCCTCCTCACTCCTGGCTTTCTCCTCAAACACCCTCTGCAGAGCGACTTTGACGGAGTGCTGGAAGTGATGCCGCCGCCAGCTCCCCACCAGCACATAAATCACAGGGTTGAGGCTGCTGTTCAGCAGTGCCAGCAGAAAGTAGATGTTTCCGGGGACTAAAGCATCAGAATAAGGAAGATGGAGGAGAACCTCCACACAGAAAGGGATGCCACAGGCGAAGAAGAGCAGGACGTTGAGCAGGATGGTGACAAAGAGCCTCCCTGGGTGTCTCCTCTGGGAGCCACAGCAGAGCTTGAGGAACAGGAACAGGTTGGAAACCAACATCATGAGGGAAAAAGCCACGGAAATGGTGAGGGCTACAACTGCAAGGATGGTCGCAGAGTACATAGCAAAGGTGTAGGTGAAATAGAAGGAGGACACCAAAACCCCAATGAGAACCCAGAGGGACCCACTGATGATACCCGAGAGGTGCCGGGGGCGGTGGCAGCGATACCAGATGGGGCAGAGGATGGAGACACAGCGCTCCATGCTGAGGGCTGTCAGCAGCCCCAGGCCACTCAGGTCAAACAGGTAGCATGGGAGCCCAAGGGCACTCAAAAAATTCCAATACTGAACAAAAAAATGAAACAAAGACGTGCAAAATATTGCTAAGGTCAGAAAATCCAGTATAAGCAGGAGCAACAGGAGGAGCAGGCAGAAGTCAGCTACAGCCAGATTTAGGATGTAGACAGTGAAAGGGTTCTGCTTCATGTGGAAGCCCAGGAACCACACAACCATCCCATTCCCCACCAGCCCACAGAGGGAAATCCCCAGACAGACCCCGAAAAAGGCAATCCTTGTATATGGAATGCCCAAGCATCCACGCATCATAAATTCCTCCCAGTCCAGATATCCATAAATTGTATCATTAAAAGTGAAGTTTGTTGTGCTGGTCTCCTCCATGGTGGATGATCCTGTTCCCAGCGGCAGCCTTCTCCTTCTTCCACCACCTTCTAGGGAGAGATGGGGAACCAGAGGGAAATAAGGGCCATCAGCATTCCCAGCACTTCCCATCTGCTCACACAGCCCCACACCAGCCCCAGGATGAACCCCCACCCCTGCAGTGCCCAGGACAAACTCCCACCCTGTGCAGCCCTGTCCCTAGAAAGGAAGCATCACCCACTACTCCATCCCTTGACTCTTACCTCCAAGTAGGAACAGCTCTGTCACAGGAGCCCCAGGGGAAAAGGATCTGTTGGTGGCTGCTGGGACCACAGGCTCTGCTTCAGCCTCATCCCTCGTGCCTGGTGTGCAGCCCTTAGCCCAGAGATCACATCCCATGGTCAGAGCCTCCCCTCACAATCTCACCACATCAGTGACAGCTTCCCCTCACATGTCCCAGGGACAGAGATCTTGTCAGGAGGAGGTGGCCATGTCACCCCCTTCCTCTCCTCCTGCCATTCTCTGCTGTTGTCCCACCATGTGAGGGGCCTCTGGCTTTCCCTGTGTGGTGGTGGATGGTGGGGATCCATCAACACAGGAGGGGACATATAACATTCCCAGGATGGCAGAGAGGTGAGAGAGAGGAGCCAGAGACCTCCAAGAGTGAGAAATCCCTGATGTGCAGACCTGCAACAGCACAAGTTGCTCAGTGCCTCTAGTGACATGTATCTGGCGCTCAAACACTTCTCCCAACTTCCTTCTGGGACACACTTCCAGGAGTTGCACCTTTCTCCATCTCCCTCTCAGGGATGGACCTTGAACTTGTGTTCTCTCCTTGTTTCAAGTCTTCCTCTAGCTCCAAATCCTGCAGCTCCAGGCTGGACACCCTGGAGAGACCATGGACCTTGTGCATTAACAAGGGTATCTTTGGAGCACATCAGTCTGGGGGATGACAAGCACAGGATACAACTCCAGAGGAGATGGAAAATGCATGAAAGAAGTGCAGAAAACAAGCAACAAAATGCCAGTCCCTGTGCTGTGAAAGGCTGAGATTGTGTGGCAGGAACCACTTGGAGATAAGAGCACACTGGCAGCACCATGTACCCCACAAACCTAATCTCAGAGGAGACACATGCTCAGCAGGGGTAATTGGGCTGCTGATTGTGGTTAGATGGGATGTGATGAGAGGCTGTGGGCAAAGCCCTCGTGCACTCCTGTGTCTGGGCACTGGTGATTTCCCACAGCAAGTGGACACAAGGCCAGTGCTTGTCCTCATGGCTGCTGCTCAGGGGCTCTGTTGGCACCCAAGGGGCAGGGACTGGGTTCACAATGAGGTCTGGAATTTCTGAGGGGTTCACAAAACCCTGTAGAAGCTGAAAGGACCATAGTGGAGCAGGCTTTCCATGGACAGGATCTTCCCTCACCAGAGGAGTATTTTGCCTCAAGGTTAACAGCATCTGAAGGGACATAATATTATCTGTGCTGTACTCTTCTCCTTCATTGTTTTAGACCAGTAAATGGTGTTTAAAATTATAGAACTTGAGTGTCTGAATTAATAGGATCATTACAGATCAGTAGCTCCTCATGAAGAACTGGGGGGAGGAGAGGAAGGGGGTGACATGGCCACCTCCTCCTGACAAGATCTCTGTCCCTGGGACATGTGAGGGGAAGCTGTCACTGATGTGGTGAGGTTATGAGGGGAGGCTCTGACCATGGGATGTGATCTCTGGGCTAAGGGCTGCACACCAGGCACGAGGGATGAGGCTGAAGCATAGCCAGTGGTCCCAGCAGCCACCACCAGATCCTTTTCCCGTGGGGTTCCTGTGACAGAGCTGTTCCTACTGGAGGGAGGAGTCCAGGGATGGAGTAGTGACAGATTTTTCCTGCCCTGGGCCTGGGCACTGCAGGGGTGGAGGTTCTTCCTGGGGCTGGTGTACAGATGGGAAGTGCTGGGAATGCTGATGGCCCTTATTTCCCTCTGGTTCCTCATCTCTCCCTAGAAGTGGTGGAAAAGGAGAAGACAACCACTGGGAACAGGATCATTCACCATGGAGGAGACCAGCACAACAAACCTCACCCTGAATGGATCTGTGGACTTGGAGGAATATCTCCCATATCAATGCTCGAGCTTTCCCTACACACTGATTGCTCTTGCAGGGGTCTGTCTGGGGATTTGCCTCTGTGGGCTGGTGGGGAATGGGATGGCCATGTGGTTCCTGGGCTTCCACATGAAGCAGAACCCTTTCACTGTCTACACCCTAAATCTGCCTGTAGCTGACTTCTGCCTGCTCCTCCTGTTCTCCCTGCTTATCTTGGCTTTTCTGACCTTAGCAGCATTTTGCACATCTTTGATTTATCTTGCTCCTGCCTACATAGATTTTGTATTTGCAGTGGAACTCCTGTGCCACCTGTTTGACCTGAGCAGCCTGGGGCTGCTGACAGCTCTCAGCCTGGAGCGCTGTGTCTCCATCCTCTGCCCCATCTGGTACCAAAGCCACCGCCCCCGGCACCTCTCGGGTGTCATCAGTGGGTCCATCTGGGTTCTCACTGGGGTTTTTGTGTCCTCCCTCTACCTCACCTTTACTGAAGACTCAGAGACAGTCCTTGCAGGTGTAGCCCTTGTGATTTCCCTGATTCTGTCCGTAGTGATGTTGGTTTCCAACCTGTTCCTGTTCCTCAGGGTCTGCTGTGGCTCCCAGAGGTGGCAGCCAGGGAAGCCCTGTGTCACCATCCTGCTCAATGTCCTGCTCTTCTTTGCCTTCAGCATCCCTTTCTGCTTGGAGGTTCTCCTCAGCCTTTCTGATTCTGGCAAGTTATTCCCAGAAAACACCTCCTGGCTGCTGGCCTTGCTGAACAGCAGCCTCAACCCTGTGATTTATGTGCTGGTGGGGAGCTGCCAGCAGCACTTTCTGTGCTCCATCAAAGTCACTCTGCAGACAGTGTTTGAGGGGAAAAGCAGGAGTGAGGAGGGGAGCCACAGCCCTGGGGACACTGCTGGGGTGGAGGTGACAGCTCTGTGAGGCACTGCTGGACATGTGGCACCTGGAGATGTGTCAGAGACAGCCAGAAGTATGGGGACATGAGGCCACATGGCTCTGAGCCAGAGCAGCCTGGCTCAGCCCTGTTCTCTGGCTGTACTCCCCATGCAATGACCCTCTGTGTTGGTTTTGCTTGGCCCAGTTTTTGTTAGTAGGGGTGCCACAAAGATGGCTCCTGTGAGAAGCTTCTGGAAGCTTTCACTCTGTCCAGCAGAGCCAATCTCTAATTGCTCTGAAGATGATATATATGCTGCTGGCCAAGCCTGTGCCAGTTAGAGATGATGGGTACTCCTCTGTGATAACATATTGGAGGAGAAATCAAAGCAAATGTGCATGCAGTTGTTTCTAGCCAGGGAACGAGGAAGAGGAGGTGACAACATGTGAGGGAAACAACATGGAGACACCAAGGGCAGTGCAGAAGGTGAGGGAGGAGGAGCTCCAGGCACCAGAGGCAAGTTTCCTCTGTAGGCTGTGGTGAAGACCATGGTGAAGCTGCTGTGCCCCTGCAGCCCATGGGGTCCAACAGGGATGCAGAAATCCACCCACAGCCCATGGAGGAAGTGCCCCATGCCAGAGTAGGTGGGTGCCTGGAGGAGGCTGTGATCCAGTGGAAGTCCCAGTGGAGAGAGAGAGCCCTTGATTCCAGGCTGGAGCAGCCTGTCCTTGGAGGAGTGCAGCCCGTGGATGAGGGAGCCAAGCACAGCAGGTTGGGAGGACTGACTGCCCGTGGGAGGAGCTCACATTGCAGCAGGATTGTCTGTGCTGCTGCTGTTCCTGAGTTTGGAGCTGCACTGGAGGAGTTCACAGAGATCTCTCTCCTGTGGCAGGAAGCCCATGGCAATGCAGGGAAGGACCTCTCTCCCTGAGCAGTGGAAGATCCTGGGGATGAGCTGACCCAAAGCCCCACACCCTGCCCTCCCTGCACTGTTGGTGGGAAGGAGGGAGGGGGTGAGAGGAAAAACAGTGTCTTTAAGGGTTTCTTTTACTTCTCATTATCTTCCTTTGACTCTGTTAGTAATAAATTCAATTTGCAACTTTAAGTGGAGCCTGTTTTTCCCTTGAAGTATTTTTTCACTGTCCTTTATTTTGACTCATGAACGCTTACCTAATTTCTTTTTTCCTCCCCTCTTCCCGGATGTGGCAGGGGAGAGAACAAGCAAGCAGCTGCCATAGGTGCCTGGTGTTTGCTGAGGCTGAAACCACGGCAGACACTCAGGAGGATGTGGATGCACAGAAATTAGTCTGAGGAAAGTGATGTTTAGGTATTAGATAAGTTTTAATGACTATATATGGTTATAATGGATAAAACCCCTGCTGTAAAGTCTCACCTCAGACATAGAACCATGAGAGATCCTTCTGTGTGTCCTGTGCAGGTAAAGAATTCCTGCTTCCTAATGATTCCCATTGTGTTAGAAAGTTTATTCCAGCCCCTTTTGGTATCGCTCCCCATTCCTATTTCCACCCCACTGCCCATCCCATCCCATCCCATCCCATCCCATCCCATCCAGCAGCTTTCCTGGCCTCTCCCTGGCTCTGAGCACAACCTGTAGCTCTGCTGCTCTCCAGTGAGGACATTTGGGATCGGCAGCATCCACACCCTTCCTGACCCCTCCTGACCCCTCTGACACTCCCAGACTCCCCCCAGGGCCACCTTCCCCCCTGACAGCCCCACTGCTGCCCTGCTCCAGCCGGGACCAGGGAGATCTTTGCTGTGCCACTCAGAGAGCAGCTGGGAAGGGAATGCTGAGCCCCTGGGCCATCCTGCCCATGCCGGCTGTGCCGCTGCCATCCCAGCTCTGGGCACTCGGGATCATGTTTGCTGCAGGGAGCACAAGCCATGGCTGTGTCCCCTCCCTCCCTCCCTCCACCCCCATTCCCGGCTGGCAGCAGGAGCCAGAGGAAGGCAGCAAGCGCTGGCAGACGGGGTGAAGGCAGCTCAGGGTTCAGGATGCTGTTTGTTGATATCAGACTGCAGTGGGATGCAGGAACCAGGTGCCAGGGGATTTTTGGGATCACAGCTGTGTTGCAAAATATTCCCTTGGGGGAATAGTGTTTTAGGACCTGGGAGGGAGGAGGAAAGCCATGCTCCAATGTACTCCCTGCAGAGCATCCCTCCCACATGCTCCT
The DNA here is from genome assembly GCF_008360975.1 of Lichenostomus cassidix. Lineage (NCBI taxonomy): Eukaryota > Metazoa > Chordata > Aves > Passeriformes > Meliphagidae > Lichenostomus > Lichenostomus cassidix. Next base: position 59,415,449 of record NC_139486.1, read on the forward strand.
GCTTGCTTCTCCTGCAGGAATACAGTGTGGGAGGGAGATCCTGTGGATATTTATTAATCAGGTGACTCAAGGAAACCCTCAGCCTCTGTCCCAGGGTCCCTCAGCAGTGCAGTCAAAGGGATCAACAGGCTAAGACCACTGTGTCTGTGGTGGTGTCTTTTTTGCTGGCAGAGTTGTCTTCCTGCTCATCAAAAACCCTCTGCAGAGATTCCCTTAGGGACCCCACGGGGCAGGTCCTCCAACACCTCCCCACCAGGAAGTAGATGAAGGGTTTGTAGGTGCTGTTGATGCAGGTGAGCAGGAAAAAAACCTGGAAGGACACAACAATGTAGCCGAGCTGGTGCAGGAAGTTCCAGATGGTGAGGAGGAGAGTGAAGAGCAGAATGAGGAAGATAACAATGTCACGCTTGTTGAGTTGCTGCTGCTGGGAGCCACATTTGGCCTTAATGAAGTTGAGTGATCTGGTAATGACATCGGGTGCAGCAAAGAGGAGCAGGATGAATGCAAATGTGGAGATGAGAGCCACCCGACATTGCTCCCGCTTGTGTGATGGACACAGGGAGGTCACCGTGGGAATGACAGTGATGAGAGTGAAGAAAGCCCAGAATTCGACACTGTGCACCACCCACAGCAGGCGCTCTGGAAGGTGGCAGTGGCAGAAGCCCTGGTACAGCTTGTACATGCCCATCCCAATGCTGGTGTCTGTCAGCCGCCACAGCCCCCAGTAGTAGGAGACCACAGACATCTGGTAAAGGAAGCTCAGGTACACCAGGGGCATGATAGTGGAGCAGGACACTTCCTCCACCAGGGAGAGCAGGGCAGAGGGGACTGTGAAGAGGAGGAAGAAGAAGTCGATGACAGCCAGATTAAAGATTTTGATGTTAGGGTCTTTCAGTCTGAGGAGGCAGAGGACAGCCCCATTCCCAGCCAGCCCACAGAGGCAGATGAGCAGTGTGGCACTGTGTATGGCCATGCTGCTGACATCTATTTCACATGGATCATCCTCTTCAGTGGGTGAGGCAGGAGGGGGGGTGACAGTGCTCACCTCCATGGATGGATGCTGGGCAGGCAGTGGAATGAGGCCCCTGGCTGTGGTCAGAGTGGATGGGGAGTCAGTGGTTGGAGAATCCCAGGATGGACCATGCAGCTCCTCAGCAGCTCCGTGCAGCAGGAAGGATTCAGTAGAGAGCAGTGAGATGTGCAGGGGAGGAGGGCAGTGGAAATAGTGGGGTGGGAGAGGGAGGTGGGACGGTTGGGATGTTTGGCAGGAGAATGATAAAGAACACAGAGAATAAAAATTTTCAGCTTCCCTGAAGCAGTTGAAAGACCAGCTGGACAAAAAGATAAAAGGATGTAAAGGTGTGGACAGAGAAGGATAAACGTGGGTGGAACCAGTGGAGAAAGAGATAAGGAGGCCTCCAGTGCTTTTGGGACAAGTTCTGTAACAAGAAGCAACAGCACATGGCCAAAGGAAAAGTTCAAGGAGGGTCACCTTTAATATTGCAGCATTCAGTGAATACTGCAATCCTGTACAGTGAATACAGTGAATACATTCAGTGATGATTATTTATTTGGAAAGAAACACTTTTTTATTACTTTGAAAGATTTTAATGGATAAAACCCCTGTTGTAAAGTCTCTCCACACACAGAAAAAGGAGAGATCCTTCCGTATGACCTGCACAGATAAAGAATTCCTGCTTTCTAATGTGTTCCATTGTGTCAAAAAGTTTTTTCCATCTGATTTCAATACCAAGATACAGAAGGGAAGCTCAGGGCAGAGGGAGGAGCTGGGGAGGACACTGCAGTCCCATGAAGAGGGTGGCAGGAACAGAGCAGCTGCTGGAGGAGAGGCAGGTGGGGTAGGGAGGAAGGCAAACATTGCACTGACCTGTTCAGTGTGGGGCAGCAGCAGGCAAAGGGTGTCTGTCCAGATCAGTGGCTGTTCCCGCCATCCCCTTCCTCCTTTGGGGTCCACATCCTAATGCAGATCCTCGTGTAGGATTTGGATCCGCAGGATTAGATCGGTTTGTTTGTCAGTTGCACATGGTCGGAACAAAATCCGAAGATTCATTTGATCTTCGAGAGACGAGAGATCTCTGAAGTCAGGTCATAGAGCATGGGGTTAATTGTGAAAGGGCATGGGTGTAGGAGAGCTGCCAGGGGCTGCCAGCTGCAGCCCAAAGGAGGTCAGAGGAAAAAGAGAGAGAGAAAGAGAGAGAGATAGAGCAGAAAAGATAGAAAAGAAAAAGTTGCAAGGTTGCCATTTACAATACAATAAATCATCTTCTGTGTTGAATATTCTAATTCTTATTAACCAATGTAGAACAAGCTACAAATCCTACAACATTTACAGACAACCTATTAGAACCATCGCATTACCATACGGCGTTATATTTTAAACTCTAAAAACTGCTCTTTGGACGCTCTGCCCAGTTGGCAGGGTCTGCTCTGACCCTTGGACCGCCTACGAGCAGAGGGTATTGCTTCATCAAGAGGGGATTAGCTCCAGTCAGCCATAACACTGTTTTCTACTTCTTCAGTAAATGGGGTTTGGTAACTCAAAGCTTGTCTTCATTTCAATCTCGCTTATATTTTCCAGATTCTCAGCATCTTTTGCCAGGTAATCATATTTATAAGGCTTTCTTATTTCATCTTCCCCAACATCCTCCCAGGTCAGTAACATGAAGGAGAAAGTGCCCAGATCCCCAGGAGGTCCCCTCTCCTGTCCTGCTGACTCCTCTCTGTGCCCTGTCACAGTGTTGCTTCCCAAGACTCTGTGGAGTCACGGGGGAGTCGGAAACTGCAGTTTTGGCTACATCTGAGTTTCACTTCCTTTTTTTTTTTTTTGCTTTTGCTGCAAGGGAAGTGGCTTTTTTCAAAAGCTCCACCAGAACTGTGGGAATGGCTCGTCATTTCCTCTTGATTAGAAACACTCCTTCCCTGGATAATGTCCCATTCTCCAACTGCTGTCCCTTTCGTCTCCCTACAGGTTTCTACCATTGCTCATTTCTGTTCCCTGAGGGGTCATGGTCCCTCCAGCAGCAGAGGGATGCTGGTGGTGCTGGTGGCACTGGAATGCTGGCAGTGCTGGCAGTGCTGGGGAGGCAGCTGGGTGCTTCTCAGAAACAACTCCCTTTCTGGGAACAGCTCTGGGACCATTGCCAAAACCTTCCCTGGACTCAAGGGAGCACAACTGAGACAAGAATTGCCCTTTTTTCTCATTCTGCTGTAGGCACACTCTGTCCAAGGGAAGGACAGAAAAGAGTTGCTTGCAGCCAGGTTATCAGCAGTTAGACCCCACATTAATTACTGCCAATCCCCTTAATGATGCAATAAAAGTTAAAAGAGATCAGATTTAGCAGTGCTGTTATCCCCCTATCAGCCCTTCACCAGAGCTCATCCTTCTTCTCCTCCATCCTGTGAGCACTTGTGGTTGTTTTTACTGATCCCACCCCTTCACCAGCCGCAACAGCTTCCAAAAGTCCACATTGCTCCAAATGCAAATCAGTTTGGCCTTGGACACTTCCTGGGATCCTGGGGCAGCCACAGCTTCTCTGGTCAACCTGTGCCTCAGCACCCTCACAGGGAAGGATTTCTCCCCAATATCACATCTGAATGCACTCTCTGTCAGTGGGAAGCCATATCCCCTTGTCCTGTCCCTCCAGACCCTTCTCCAAAGTCCCTCTCCAGCTCTCCTGGAGCCCCTTTAGCTCATGGATCAGGAACTGTTTGCACAGGAAAGGATTGGCCCAGTGAGGGGATGTGAGATTCCACAGCTGGGGACACAAACACAGTGTCAGTGAGGAAGAGAGGAGGCAGTTCTGCTCCCAGGGTCTCCACACACACCAGATTCCAGCAGCAGCATCCCAGCTCCAGGACACATGTCAGTCTGGGTGGGAATCATCTCATTTCAGCTTTCTAGGAATTCTGTGGAATTCACTGTCGGCTGCTGTCTGACTCCCAAGGGAGTGTAGAAGATGAGTCGAATGAAATCTCTAGCTTTCTAATGGTTGTAGCCAAGAGAGCAGCATTGATTCACCTCTTCTCAGAAAAAATGACATTTCTGAAATGTTAAATCATCCCTCTCCTGTATGCCTGTGCTCCAGCTCACACACAGCATTCCATTATTGCATGAATCCTCTTGGAAACTGCATGGTGAAAGTCAAATACCATTGAAGTTGTGGGATACAAGTAGGAAAACAATATTTGAACCAGGAATCAAATTTTGTAGCGCAGGGTCCTAGGGATTCACCCCAGGAATGAGAGGGGCAAGTTCAGGCAGTTCAGAAGACAAGATTTCAGGATTGGGGTTGCTTTAAAACGAAAGAGGAACCTGACACAGAGACAAACTGCTTTCCCACAGGTCTCATTGCTGAGGCTCTCTCCTGTTACTCATTTCCTGGACAAACTCAACGGCAGATTAGAAGCAGAGCTCTGATACCAGCAAAGGCTCAGAAAGTTCCCTGTTTGTGAGAGCCCTGGAGAACATGATCCAGCAGGGACAAAAGGGGGCCTGGGACAGACCCCTCACTGGACACTGTCCAGGCTCACCCAGCAGGCTTCTCTCCCCTTTCCCAAGTGAGCATTCCAGGGAAGCTCTTGAAGATCCTGACCCAGGGACAGCAGCTGGTGTGTGTGAGGCAATGTGAACCCACAGTGTGTCTGCTCCAGTGAAATTCTCCAGGCTGAGAAAGGAAAGGTGAGACTCTTCTCTTTCAACACAATCAGTGTCCCCCTCTTTGAGGTGGGAGCTGCTGACTGATTTTGGTGGGGGAATTTCAGTCTGTAGGGTTTTAAGGCTCTAAATATTGTGGGGAAAGGGAGAGGGGGAATACTGAATCGAGTGTCCTGCTGAAGGAATCCAGGAGCTCAGTGGCATCAACTGACACCTGAGAATCCAGGTCAGATCCTCCACAAAGCCACTTGCTCTGATATCTCCACAGGCAATCTTTTCCTTCTCCAACTGTTTTCCTCCTCCAGCTCTGTGCTGATCAAAGCCAGGAAGGAGGTATCTCCCTGGCTTTTGTGCCAGGCAGTCATACCCATCTCCCACATCCTGCTAGCAATCTGTCCGGTCCCTTGCCTCTCTGTCAGAGACTGAAATAGTTCATGCCTCAAACATTGATATAAAATTTTGCTCATTATAACAAAAAGTGTATAAAGAAGCTACAATCAAAGAAACCTCCCTGAAGATACCTGACTGGGACTTTGGATTGAGTCAAACTGCTGAGATTAGATAAAGGGAAACCCTATTGTTCAATCATCTCAGGCTGAGGGAAAGGTATGCATACACAAAGGCCAAAGCCAGTAGCTGCACTAAGGATCATCCCTGGCTTAGTTTGGGGTGGGGGCAGAGCACAGCTCACAGAAGCCAAGTTTACACAGACTGGCCCAGCTGTGGAACCCCCAGCCTCACTGGCTACATCCACGGGACTTTCACGTGAGAGGCAGCTGAGGGGGAGTCACAATCCATCACAGACCCCCCAGAGTGCTAGGCCTGGCACCACAGGAGTGCAGGTGATGCAAGCAGAGTCTGCTGCTAGAGGCTGCCCCTCCCCTGGGAGGACATGCCTGGACATTGCCCCTGGCCTGAGTGTATATTAACCCATGGCATCCTGTGCTTTTGGGGGGACCATCACCACCAAGGAGACCGGCTGGAGAGGATCAACGCAACATCATTGGGATCCACGATGGTGATATTTTCTCTTTCCCTCTTTCTGTCCCCCCCACCTCTTTTCTTACTTCTGTTTTTCTCTCTTTTCTTCTCTCTCTCTCTCATATTTTCTATCAAATAAAACTCATACTATTGACTGGCATATGGTCTCGTTTGTATCTTAATTCGGGCAGAGGTATTTCTAAAGAACCTTAATAATTAGATCATAACATTTTATTGGCATAGTCGGCAGGATAGCATTCTCTGACCCGAAGTGCCTTTCACAATACTATTGTCTTCTCTCATCAAATAATTTCACGTTCTTCCTTTTATACTATTTAATTATTAATTATTATAATAATTATACTATATCATAATTATTAATTATTCTATACTATGTTAGTATACTTTATACTAACAAATACAAACACTACCTTTTTTTTTAAAGGGTGGTAAGAGTTGTTATGACTCCATCCATAACAATTCTCTTACACCAACTTTCTTTGACGGGTTGTGCATATTCTAGTTTGTTTAAACACTTAGAAATTTGACTGCAATTTTCTCTGAGTACATTGTGGAAATTGAAGTGTCATCTCTGGGGGCCAGAAGTTATAGTAAACTGATATGGGGGTTCTAGTTCCCTTTAGTTTCTTTTGTTGTGCGAGTCCAGAATTGGCAGGTTTCAGTCCTGAAGCCAATTCTGCTGCTTGTGTCTCGTGGGGAGGCCTTCCTGTCTGCAGTTTGTAGTAAAAGCCTCTCCTTGGTGTTTTGTGCGGAGCTGTAAAGCTCCTGTTTGTGGTGTTGTGCGGAGCCTAAAAACTCCTGTTTGGAGGGGACCCACGCCCCTACTTTGTGTGGAGCTGTAAAGCTCCTGTTCGTGGTGTTGTGCAAAACCAAAAATCTCCTGTTTGGAGGGGACCCACGCCCCTACTTTGTGGTTTTTGTGTGTGTGTGTATTTTGTTGTAAAAAGCCAGAATTGACAGGTTTCACTCCTGAATTCACTTCTGCAACTCTTGTCTTTTAGGGAACACCCCCCACCACCCTCCCCCCCAGTCTGTGGTTTGTGTGGAAAACTAGAATTGGTTCTAACCCTGAAGCCCATTATAAAGCTGCTGCCTTGTGAAGATAGTGTTGTCCCTGTACAAGCTTAGGTATTTTTCATGCAGCTTCCTCTGTTGGGAGGCTGTAGAAAAAGTTTAGGGGAAAATTCCTATCCCAAGCAGCCAGTGTAAAGATAATGTTGTATTGTCTTTCTTTAGTTAATTTGTTACTTGCCTGTCTACCCTAGCTTAGACTTAGTGCAAGAAAAAGTGGAATAAGAAGCAATTGGTTACTAAAAATATGCTTGGTTACTAAAAAGGTGATTTAGTTCTTCAAAATGTTTTAAGCAATGGCATTGCTTGTCACTAAATTTAATAATGTCCAAAAAAAAAATCACTAAAACTAAAAAAAAAAAATTAATGCAATTAACAACTTGTTCCACTCAGGCAAGTATTGCCGGGGAAGCTTGTTTCTTTTCTTTTCCAGGAATGTCAAACACTCTTGCATTGAAGATAAGGAAAACGAGTATGAGAGCAGAAAATCTGCAAACAGCAAAATCATGCCTAAATGTGATGACCTTTTCTTCATGTAAAGTCTGTCGTTTAGTGTTAGCAACAAGAAGTTTTATTTCATTTTAATAATTGGCCTGGTGGGCCACATTTTCACTTTTCTTTTATAGGAATGTACCAACACATGAAATGATGCTGCATGAGAGCCAGTGAAAATTTAAAATGTCACCATAATTGCTTGCATTGTCAGTTTGTTAACATTTGTAATTTATTCGTGTTGTCATTGCAAGTAACTTGCTAGAAGATCAAATATTAGTTAAAATATTTTATATATTCTTATGTTTGATTTTTATCTAACTTATTTTGTCTTTTTACTGAAAAATAATGTGGCAAAAGTTGTTATAGATGCATAATTTGTCTCAACCAATTTAATCCTGAGAGTTGGTACAAGAATTTATACAAAATGCACTAATCTTCTCGGTTCTGCCTTAGAAAAATTTAAAATTATTATAATTTGGCTAAATTTTTCAAATTTACTAAGTAGTGAATTAAAAAATCTTAACAAAACACAAACGTTATATGGAATGACATGAATAAAATACAGAAAAGCCTTCTACCAGCTCTCAAACCAATGGCTGTTAAATCTCCTGCCATATATCCTAAGAGAGTATTTTAACTCTGCCTCAAAAATTCAAGAGAAAAAACTAGTTGAGATAATACAACTGAATTTGAAAAAGAATCAATTTCATTTTTTAATTACACTGATTGTAAAGCTATAATTTCTAATTTGTTTCAAGGCTAAATTACAACAGTGCTATAATCTGAATCTTAAAAAACAGAGCATAGCCCTCATGTAAAGATAAGATTGCTTAACAATAATTTTTATAAAATCTTTTGTATGTTAATTTTGTATCATAAAAGTAATTTTCATGATGTATAAAATTATCCAGCGAAAAAAAAATATTACCTATAAAATTCTACCAACTATATGTAAATGTGGTCGAGAAAGAAACATACATCCCTGCTAAATCCATCCACATTTATACGAAAAAAAAATGAAAACCAGCTGTATAATTCTATAACCAATTTCCAAACATATTAAGCTAACATCTAAGAGATACAATATAAAAATACCCCTCACACCCACCACCCATTTAAAAACACTAATTCCTGGGGTCGCGGGGTGGAGGTACTGACTAATGAAAATTAAATTGATGATTACAATTGAATTTATGCTTTGAACTATTGTACCTATTAGTATAATTGCTCATGTTATTGCTTCTACTATTTCTATCTTTTCTCCCATTATCTTTTTTTTCATCACCTCCGTAGACAACCCATAGGCTAAAGAAGATTGCTAAAAAAGAGACATTTATTACAATGTTTGAGTCACGGGGTGGCTGTCAGAGACTGAAATAGTTCATGCCTCAAACATTGATATAAAGTTTTGCTCATTATAACAATCATTATAACAAAAAGTGTATAAAGAAGCTACAATCAAAGAAACCTCTCTGAAGATACCTGACTGGGACTTTGGACTGAGTCAAACTGCTGAGATTAGATAAAGGGAAACCTATTGTTCAATCATCTCAAGCTGAGGGAAAGGTATGCATACACAAAGGCCAAAGCCACCAGCTGTGCTGAGAATCATCCCTGGCTGAGTTTGGGGTGGGGGCAAAGCACAGCTCACAGAAGCCAGGTTTACACAGACTAACCCAGCTGTGGAACCCCCAACCCCACAGGCCACATCCATGAGAGGAGCTGAGGGGGAGTCACAATCCATCACAGACCCCCCAGAGTGCTAGGCCTGGCACCACAGGAGTGCAAGTGATGCAAGCAGAGTCTGCGGCTAGAGGCTGCCCCCTCCCCCGGGGGGACATGCCTGGACATTGCCCCTGGCCTGAGTGTATATTAACCCATGGCATTCTGTGCTTTTCGGGGGGACCATCACCACCAAGAAGACTGGCTGGAGAGGATCAACGCAACATCGTTGAGATCCACGGATGGTGATATTTTCTCTTTCCCTCTTTCTGTCCCCCCCACCTCTTTTCTTACTTCTCTTTTTCTCTCTTTTTTTCTCTCTCTCTCTCATATTTTCTATCAAATAAAACTCATACTATTGATTGACATATAGTCTCGTTTATACCTTAATTCGGGTAGAGGTATTTCTAAAGAACTTTAATAATTGGATCTTAACACCCTTATAACCTGTTGCAGAGCCTTTGTTCTGGGCTCTTCAGATGTCTCTCCAAACTCTCCTATCCCCTATGTAACCCCCAATAAAGCTGAAGAGACCTCATCTCGTCCCCTCGCCTGAGTCGACTTCCAGAAGCCCAAATTCATCTCCTGTGTTGCTCAAAACAGCCCTTCTCCCCACTGAAAGAACTTTCCTGTGGCATTTAAAGCACTTCTGGTCATGACTTCAGAAGTAGCCGCCGCAGATGGTGCCGCCGTGTGAGGAAAACCACTGAACATCGTGGGAGAAGACGCTGAAACCGCGTGAAAAGAAGAAACCGGGAGAAACAGCAAAAACCGGATTTCAAACCCCTCCGACAAGCCGCGGCTGCAGCCGAGCCGCGCCGCGCCGTGCCGCCGCCGAGCGGAGGAGGGGAAGCCAAAACACCCGCAGCAACGCGTGAAATTTCCACCTGAGAGCAACACCAAAACTTTCCAGCTTTTGTGGGAGCCTACGCCCGATCGAAGCGAGCGTGGACGCCTAGAACGCGACCTCGCGACAACCGACTTTAATTTGCCCCTGACCTCCTCACGGAAGAGGACCCACGAGTGGTGTAAGTCCCCCGTGACATTGTGGGAGTGGGCAGAGGGATCCCCACCCAGTGCCCCTGCAGGGCAGAGACCGAGTCTCGCTGTAGGGGGAGGGTCAGAGGAACTGTTTTCGTTTTTGTTTTTTGTTTTTCGGCTTAGGAAAAGACCACCCCCCCCGCTTGGACAGCATGGGCTGCTCTTTTTCTAAAGTCGCGAATCTGAGAGGCGAGATTGAGTCCAAATTAACCACACTTTTAGTTCAGAACGAAGTTTTCTTTAAGAAAAGCCATTTAACATCTTTAATACGTTTTATTTTAAAATATTGTCCCCCCGAACACCCACAAGACATCCTTTCAGGGGATTTCTGGGACGAGCTGTCTGAGAAAATCTCTTTTCAATGCCGTTTACATGAAAAATTAGCCCTCCGGCTGTACCCCCTGGTATCCAAAATTCACAGTTTAGTGACCGCTGCCGAAAAACTTTCTTTCCCCAGTTCCCCTTTTTTATCCCAACACCCTTCTCTGTACCCCTCTATCCTAAAAGGAGCGAGAAATCCCCAGGTAAAATGTAAAAATACGCCCAGGGGCTACCTGCGCTGGGACCCGCGGGTTTCTCTCTCTCCCCGAACCCCAGACAGAGACTGCAGCTGTGTTTCAACTCCTCCCTCAACCCCTCTTACCCCTAATCCGCGCTTTCCCCGATCTCGGAAAAATAAAACCAGGTCCACGCCAAAAAACGCTGAAAAATCCACCCCAGACCGCGCGAAATCCACACAAAGAGATAATGGCCACGATCATGCCTGCCTCCGTGGGCGTGCCCGACGTTTCCCTTCCCAGCATTCGTCGCGAGCATCTTCTTCCCAGCATTCCCCTTCCTCCTCTCCTTCCGCCCAATCGCGTCATGACTTCCTCCTATCTACTCCTCCATGTTTACCCGCAAAAGCCTCCCGCGGCTTTCGCCGCGGGAACAGAACCCACTCCTACCATGATCTCACTCCCTCCTCCCTCTCCCTAAATCCACCCCCTTCACTCCCTCTCCCAGCCCTGTCCACCGCCTCCTCCATGATGCCAGAGGGGCGGTCCGAACCCCGACAAAACACCTCCGGAGAAATTCCTCATGAGCGCCGCCATCTTGACAGGAACTTCAGCATGTCAACATCCGGTGGTCAGACCCTCATGGCTGCGCCCACCCGGAGGCGGAAAAAGCAGCCACCTCCTTCACCCCAACACCCCTCTCAATCACAACTCTCTCCTAATTCTAACCACAGTTCCCCCAGTCCCTCACCACCCCCGATGAGCATCCACACAGGCAACACACAAGCTGTCACTTGGTTTCCAATTCCACATTCAGTGAGAGAAAAAGTTTTAAAAGCTGCAAAAAATTTTGGCCAAAATTCAACCTATTTTAACTCATATTTAGATTCAATACTCCAATCAGAAACCCGTTGTCCAGTGGACATTCGAAGCATTATATCAGTGCTATTAACGCCAGCACAAATGACACTCTGGGAATCACATTTTAAACGGAGGGTCCAATCTCTTTTAACAAATTATAAAACAAACCCCAATTTGCAGCACCTGACAATGTCAATTCTCATTGGATCAGAAGAAGGATTTAATAATCCGATTGAACAAGTGAAAATCATTACAAAATCAATTCAATTAGATTTAATAACAGCAGCACTTCATGCCTTAAAGGCTGTTCCTTCAAAACCAGAAACCTTAGTACCTTTCATGTATATCAAACAAAGCCAAACTGAATTATTTACTGATTTCATTGACAGGCTGACAGCAGCCATTGAAAAACAATTTAAAAATCCTGAACAACAAGAAGAAGTCATAATTCAAACAGCCTCTGTGAATGCAAATCCCAGATGCAGACAAATCATCTCATCTTTACCCCCAAGCACAGAAATTACCTTATCATTACTGATCGAAGCCTGTTCACGTCCATCTTTAGAACCCCCTCTCCGAGTACCACAATTCCCTAAAGCCTATACTTCCCGACCCCAATCCCATTCCAATCCACAACCACATTATACCTGCCACAGATGTGGCCAGCCCGGCCATTTGGCAAGAAACTGTCCCAATATTTCCCTCTCACGTTCTTCTCCTTTTCCTCCGAGAACACCTATGGAATCCCACCCTGGAACCCCAAACACCTCGCGCCCTGCGTCACAACAATCTACACCTCACATCACCAGAAAACCCTCCATTCGTTTTAATCCAGCCGCAAATGAATCATCAAAAAACTAAATTATGAACGCGAACACTCACCGCGTGCAGAAAAAAATAGTGAGACCCGAGAACTGACCTGGACATCTGACTCAAACACCGATGATGACACGTTCCAGCATTTGCTGCCAACAGACCCTGACCAAGGACATGCAACATCTGTATTCTGGTCTGAAAACCTGGCAAAATCTCGTCCTTTGCTGACAGCATCCTTAACATTAAATGGAAAGACAATTACTCTTACTGGACTGGTGGACTCTGGAGCAGACATCACCATCATTGCACGCCGAGATTGGCCTTCCCAATGGCCTCTCACTGATTCCACCACACCCATTATGGGAGTGGGAGGAAATGCACAGGCACGTCGAAGTGCCCAAACAGTTGTTTGTGTAAATGTAGAAGGAGCAAAAGGCACTGTCCGTCCCTTTGTGGCGGACCTCTCATACAGTCTGTGGGGGAGAGATTTGCTCTGCCAATGGGGAGCAAAAATTATCATTCCATCTCCTAAAGAGCAGGTTTTTTCCACCGGGGCCGTGGTGGAGGGCGCTATCCCACATCTTAATTAGCTGAAAGAAGAACCTGTGTAGATTGATCCATAGCCCCTGCCCCTTGAAAAATTGAAAGCCCTCAAAACCCTAGTGGCAGAACAACTTGCAAAAGGACGAATTGTTCCTTCAACAAGCCCGTGGAACTCTCCAATCTTTGTTATCAGAAAACCTGGTAAGGACGAATGGAGACTTCTCCATGACCTTCGAGAAATTAACAAGGCCATGGAGGACATGGGATCTCTCCAACCCAGATTACCATCTCCGGCCCTTTTACCCTCAGACTAGAAATTGGCTGTCCTTGATCTGAAAGATGCTTTCTTTAGCATTCCACTCCACCCTGCAGATCAAGCCAAATTTGCATTTTCATTCTCTGAACAACTCAGAACCACTCCAAAAGTTTCAGTAGACTGTTCTCCCTCAGGGGATGAAAAACTCACCTGCAATTTGTCAGCAATATATTACACGAGTTCTCGCCCCTGTGAGACGACAGTTTCCTGAAGTCCGCATTCTGCATTACATGGATGACATTCTGGTGTGTGCTCCAACAAGCCCAGAAGTTAAAAAAGTGCTCACAATTGTTTCACATGTTTTCACAAAAGCAGGTTTTGATATAAGACCAGACAAAATCCAAAAAACAACACCAGTGAAATACCTGGGTTGTACCATTCATGATCGTACCATCCGTCCTCAATGCTTGAAAATTGGAAACCTCCCACGCACATTGCGTGATTTACATCAACTGTGTGGCTCCGTGAATTGGGTAAGGCCTCTCCTGGGTATCACAACCGAGAAAATGGCCCCCCTTTTCAACTGTTTAATCAGAGGGGGGGAGCTAGACTCCCCAAGAGAATTAACACCAGAAGCTGTAGATGCACTGAGAAAGGTGGAAAAGGCCATATCGGAAAGGCAAGCCCACCGATATGACCCAAACCTACCTTTTGAGCTTGTGGTCCTGGGGGAAGGCCGGTACATCCCCGAGTTAATTTACCAGTGGAGTGTAGACCGTCCTGATCCACTGCTTATCATCGAGTGGATCTTCCTCCCCCACCAGTTGGCGAAGACGTTAACTACCCGAGATGAATTTGTATCCAAAGTGATCAAAAAGGGTAGGTTAAGGCTCCGTGCCTTAGCAAGTCAAGACTTTGTTTTCATACGTGTGCCTTACAAAGCTGAACAATTGAATTTTGAAATGCAATTCAATGAACCTCTACAAATGGCTCTCGAAGGGTTCTCTGACCAAATAACATCAAGCCATCAAAAACACAAACTTCTAAGTACAACATTTAATTGGTTTGAAAAACCAAAACTGTCACAAAAACCGATTCCCAACGCCTTGACTGTATTTACAGATGGCTCAGGCACTTCCAAAAAGTCTGTTATGACTTGGAGGAACCCCGCCACAGGACAGTGGGAGTCCGATGTGCAAGTAATCGAGGGGTCCCCACAAGTTGCCAAGCTTGCTGCAGTGGTGAGATTGTTTGAAAAATTTAACGAACCTGTCAATGTTGTCACAGACTCTGCCTATGTGGCAGGAGTGACATTGAGAGCCGAAAATTCGGTCCTAAAACAAATTAACAATCCGAAAATCTTTTCTTTACTCCTGAGGCTTGTAACAGCCTTGTCCCACCGGGAGCATCCCTATTTTGTGATGCATGTAAGGTCACACTCCGACCTGCCAGGACCCATCGCCGATGGAAACAGTAGGGCTGATCAATTGGCAGCTTCTGCCCTGAAACCGAATACGCCAGACCACTTCAGCCAGGCAAAGTTGAGCCATCAATTTTTCCATCAAAATGCTCACGCCTTAGCCAGGCTATTCGGAATCTCTCGAGAACAAGCAAGAGCAATAACTAGAGCATGCCCTAACTGTTCCACCGACGATCTGCCCACTTACCCTATGGGTGTTAACCCTCGAGGAATTGAGAGTTGTCAAGTGTGGCAAACCGACATCACACATGTTTCCGAATTTGAACGACTGAAATACGTCCATGTGTCAATGGACACATTTTCAAGAGCAATGTTTGCATCAGCCCACTCTGGGAAGAAAACAACAGACTGCGTCAGGCATCTCACCCAAGCATTCGCCACACTGGGCATCCCGAAGCAAATCAAAACTGACAATGGCCCTGCATACTCATCCAAACGATTCAATCAATTCCTCGAAGAATGGGGGATCAGCCATGTCACCGGCATCCCTCACTCGCCAACAGGCCAAGCAATTGTCGAGAGAGCCCATCAGACCCTCAAAACAACACTTTACAAACAGCTAGAGACCACAACAGAAGTCACCACACCTCACCTCCGGTTGGCCAAAGCGCTCTATGTCATCAACTTTTTAAATGCCTCGGCCGAGGAGCCCATGCCGCCTATATTTAGGCACTTCATGAACGACAAGAGAGGAAAATTGAAAATACAACCACCTGTGTTGGTTCGGAATTTGGAAACTTTAAACATTGAAGGACCATTTCCCCTGGTAACCTGGGGACGTGGTTACGCGTGCGTATCCACGCCTACCGGGCCCAGGTGGGTTCCAGCAAAATGCGTCAAGCCGTACACAGCTGAAGATTTCAAACACCATCCCCCTCGAGTGAATTTCGCGAAACCAAAACAAAAATTCAAACCCAGTTAGGAACAACTTTCAATCCTCAACTGGAAACAACAGAAACAAATCAGACTCAAAGATCACCCTTTAGTTAAAATACCTCTTGAATCATACATATATTCCTTAGCGAATTTTGACTTCCCGAAACCAAAAATTCTTCAGTATTGGGAAGACCCTTTTAAGTTTATAAATGTTATTTTTGTTTAATCATGTTTGTTTTGTAGGTTTCACGATGAAGGGACTCCTGCAGATCATCATCATCCTGGATTCTATGGTTGCAACTGAAACATTCATAGTACCCCAACCAAAGCTAACGTTTGGCGATCTCTCGCCGAGTCTCTGGGACAAAAAGGTTTGTGTCTAGGCATGGACAGAGCAGAAGATCCTATCCAGTCCTGTTTGTTGGGAATCCCACTGAAACTGAGAGCATTTCTTTTTATAGACAAATTAGTAAATAACCACTGGGATTCGGCAGCTGCCTGGGACAATTTTGTCACAGAGTTGCCACCTCTGAAAGCAGAACCACAAGAACTTGAACTGCATGGGTCAGCCCGTGCAGATCAATGTGTCTCATTCATTGCTCCAGAAAAAATAAAATATTCACTCATCCCTGTAGACAAAAAATATTCCCCGGGAGATTGGTGTGTGACCACAGCAATTCATAGATCAGTGGGACCCGAACAACACAAACAATTGCCAAAAGGCCTCTTTTTGATTTGCGGCAACCATGCCTGGGCAAGAATCCCTGCTCACCCACGAGGAGGCCCATGTACACTCGGTAGATTGGCGACATTTACACCAGACAAACAACAGTTAATGGATTGGCTTTCTTCCTCCAAAAATTCAGTCCTTCCCAGTCAAAAACCAACATCTTTGACTGGGAAATCTGCCCAATTCAAACGTCAAAAAAGAGATCAAGGAGTAGCACAATTAGACTTGAAAAAATGTAATAGTGAAATCACAACCTAGCCCAGAAGCAAAAAATTAGCTGCAACTATTTTTCTACCGTGGACAGCCATTTACCACAACCTTGGAGAAATTGATCGTATAAAATGTTAGATAAGAAAAAATGCAAAAGCAACCTCTGAAGCCCTAAGCAAACTCCTTGCAGATGAAGAAACTTTAAAACATGCCACTCTCCAAAACAGAGCTGCGATAGATTATCTTCTGCTCCTCCATGGCCACGGCTGTGAAGAATTTGCAGGAATGTGCTGTTTTAACTTTTCCCTACATAGAGAAAGCATTTCTGGAAAGATTCACACCATCCAATCACAAATCAAAAATCTGAAACAAGAAACAGAGACTTGGTGGGGGAAACTGTTCCAAGGATGAGACCTGTCCAGATAGCTTGCCTCTCTCGTGAAAACCTTAGTGTCAGTTGTTCTCATTGTCGCGTTTGTTCTTTGCTGTTTGTGTATATGCAAATCTATCATTGTAAAAGCAGTTTTATCCTTTTTATTTAAAAACAAACGGGGAGATGTTGCGGCCCAAGCAGCTGAGATAGAGCTCAGTGCCCTTGAGAATGTGGAGGACTGGGATGAAATGGGAGAAGTGCCAGAAGAAAGTGAAGAAGAAATGGATTATCCCAACAACCTCCCAGAAAAGTATTACAGATAGTATGAGCCGTTATCTCTCCCCAACCACTCGACGCCTGCATATCTCAGAGTTAGACATTGGTAAATTTAGACTGTAAATTACTTGTATTCACTTTTCTATTTGTTCTGAAAACTTGTAAACCCACCCAGTTATGTACCCTTATAACCTGTTGTAGAGCCTTTGTTCTGGGCTCTTCAGATGTCTCTCCAAACTCTCCTATCCCCTATGTAACCCCCAATAAAGCTGAAGAGACCTCATCTCGTCCCCTCGCCTGAGTCGACTTCCAGAAGCCCAAATTCATCTCCTGTGTTGCTCAAAACAGCCCTTCTCCCCACTGAAAGAACTTTCCTGTGGCATTTAAAGCACTTCTGGTCATGACTTCAGAAGTAGCCG